>NC_056630.2:2987500-3595000 GCF_002870075.4 Lactuca sativa | reverse complement strand
GTTTTGTAGCAAAATGCCTTCTAAGTATATAATAGCTTAAATTTTAGTATTGTTAGTAATGTATTTGTGTAACCTTAAATTCGAATGTACTTAATGTCAAAAATAAAATTGCATTTGTGGTATTTTTAAATTGTAATATATCAGTGATATTCTCAGAAATTACCACATATTTGCTCGCTGTGTATGGTATTGTTGTATATAATGGTAAAAAAAAGTTTTGTTAACAATCAATACTGTAAAAGTTATTTCGGATTTTTCAATGAATAACTTGGGTACTGTAAAAGACATGATTTCAAACCTCACCGAGTAAAACAAACAAAAAAGTTTTAATTTTGTAGGGTTTTAACTTGAAAGAGTAGATAAAATCCACAAAATCAAATCAGTTTTGGTTAACATGTGAATCCCGAGCTATAGATGGAGGATCATGAGTTACCATGTGACTTTGTATTTTCCTTTTTATCTGAATGGGTAAACCCTTAATGATAAAGCTTATCATAACTCTCGTATTACAATCACCTGAAAAATAAAATTAAATAATTAATGTCAACAAAAAAGGTAAAAGATTTTTAAAAAAAATTATAACTTGTGATCATAATTACTTACCGATAATTAGATACAGAGCAACTTTCCAATGTTTTGTACATTGCTTTTTTCCTCTTTTAGCCCAACTCAACATTACGTTTTTCATCTAAATTGGAATCCAATGGTGGCCATGTGTTCCTCAAATGAAATTTGTTGGAAATTTGGTGTACAGAAGTGAGAATCGGATTTTCGTAGAAATCGAATCCAGCCAACAACCCAATATTCATCTGCATAAACACAAACATCATATTCGTTATTGGAGAAATAGCAAAAGAAGAGAATGGCAGTGATATACGTCAGTAGAGAGAAAGACAAAGAAAACAAAGGCAGTTCAAGAAGAACCATCAATCAATTTTACGAAACCAAGAATTGGAAAAGAGAAGGAGGGAGAAGGATTAGTCGTCGTTGGTGACAAAAAGTGGTGAAAATGAAGTCATCTTCAATAGAAAGACGAAGTAAAGAGAAGAAATAAAAGAAAACACAGATGCGTAATGAAACGAACCCTAATAAATCCATAACTGTGCACTGAGTGGTGATGGATCGGGCATTAGTCAAGCATTGAATCCAAAATCGAAAACACCAAACATGTGGAAATTCTGCAAAGCAAAGAGGAAAATAAGGATAGAGAATTTAAAGGGTATATGGAGCTTTTTCTTTCATGAATTACGAGTACAATTGAGAAAATGAACTGCAGGAAGGGACGTATGGCAAATGACGGTGGTGGTGGTTCGTATGTGCTGTAAATCTAAAAAATAAGGTTGGATGCATGAATAAGTGAACAATTCAAAATTGATCACACAAATTTGAAAAAAGAGTTTGAGCATTTGTTTAAATTATATTAACCCATCATTGATTGTAACACTCCTACCTAGCTAGTTTCTATTTTATTATCAAATTCTTTAGATTTGTTATCAAATGTCGATGCAAATAAAAAAAACCAAGCATCAAGGAAGAAATTTCATTTGTCTTGAACAAAAAAGGTTCATCAATTAAATGCTATCTATAGAGTAAATTACTGAAAAGATCTTAGATTTTGAAACCCCATCGTAACCAAAGTTGTCTTTGTTATAAAAAAAAAAAAATTGGGCTTGTTGAAATCATCAGTTTCTAGAAAAATATGAATACTAATTGTTAGAAATGGCATGGGTTATGTTGGAATCATCAATTTCAAGAAAAACATGAATACCAATAGTTGAAACTGAAATGATCAATTATTTTGAAATCCCAGCATAACCATATTAGCTTTATGTTTCAAAAAAGAGTTGGGTTTGGTCGTATCATCAAATATCAAGAGCAATATGCACACAAACTACTGAGAATTATAATTTTTATATGAAAAATTAGATTGGTAATATACCTTGAATTGAAGATGGGTTTTCTCGTCCTTCACGCACATTATCTTGTGAACCTGCCAAAACCCCATTTTGTGCAAAATCTGTGGACATCTGGTGTCATCAGTGTCAAAAGAGGCATAAGGTGCTAAGAGCATCACCGCTTTGCGTCAAACAACAAGTTTTTATTTATTTTATTTTTTTGTTGCAAAACCTCGAACTTCTTTTATCTTTTTTGTTAGTTCTTTATCCAAACAATAACAAAATCATCAATAGATAGGCTCAGTTCACCATCTATTTGATCATCAAATGAAAAACTTATCAAAAACAATATTACATCAATCCAAAGGTGAATTGAACTAACTTTCATGTAACCCACCAAGTGTCACTTTTGCATTCCTCCATAGATGTATGTCGGCAAATGCAAGCCATAACAGAAGTGTCAAGACTTGTTATTGATTTAATTATGAGAAAAATATGGTATTAAAATAATAAGCAATAGTAGTCTATTCGTTGTTAATGTTATGATCCATACCTATTCCATATACAATAATACATGGAACAGCTTTAGGACATTCCTTACTATGCCAAAGTTCAGCTATGAGACCAAAATATGATGACCCTCATGCATCAATTAAGAGTGTTTTTACTCAAAACTATATCATACGCTCAATGGGAAATGAGTGAACCAGAAGTGACACGATGGGCATGTAGCCAAGTCAATCATTTGCTTTTAATGAGCTAAATGTTCTGTTGTAAGTTAGGAGTCAGATTCTTGAAATGATAAACTGTGGGGCCTTCATCTCGTATCTTCCATAATTCTATAAGTTGTCAGATCAGCCGATCAATTTAGAATGCCTGAAGTGCATAATCGAATCCAAAGTGGCAATGGGGTTAATGAGTTAATGCAACAGTTAACCTGAATCCCCTATTTCCATTCAAGCTTGTTAACGCCTATAAACATTGACACTTGAACAATCAAGTTTCATGTTTGGGAAGATAAAGATTTCTCACGAAAAAAGATTTCATGAATAAGAGGCAGGAAATGAAAATAAAGAACATATAAATAAGATGATCATGCATTTTGGATGTGCATACCTTCGACATTCTATTTAAGTTATTTCGTGGATGGCTTGAATTAGGAATTATGCATACCATGCCTCCCATAAGCTTAGTTAGCCACAGCCCATGCATACACTCCCTCAACAGACCCTATGACAGCAACATTTGCACATAACTGAGTTTCTTAAGTTCAATCATACCGTTAAATACACATATACTTTCATCATATCTTACTATATTTTGAACTTACTAAAAGGAAGCCTGCAAATACTTGTTCAGACGATTTCTACACTTCATGACAAAAGAAGAAGAAGAAGAAGAAGAAGAAGAAGACAGGTCAAAGATTTCCTAACCTGCAGCTGGCAATAGGAAGCACACACATGCCTATGTGTCTCATTTCTCTCTTAGCTGATAGCATCTGAAACATATTCAAGTAGCTTTTAATTACCTACAAAAGAATTTAAAGACCATAATTTTAGACAAATTTATATATGCTTATGCATTATCTTAATCCAATATTGAAAAATAAATGGAATTAAAGAATCATATATACCCACTTCGTTTGTTTCATTGTTTTCTAGATCCTCAGCTGATTATAACAGAAACCAAGGAACTTTTCCATTTTCAAAGACCAAACCTACTGGAGGCATCCTAGAACTCGATTTCCTCTGTTTCACTATTCACCACCAATGAACCTGAGTTTCACTATTCGAGGAGGATAGAAGCCCAGTTGATACTACTCTTAGTAATTATGAAAAGCATAATGACGAAAGCCCTGTAGCCCACGACTTGTAGTCACAGCACCTACAGAAAACTGATCACAACAAAATATAGTTAAAATCTAAAGCATTATATGTTAGGTCCTTATAAAATCAGATTCTAGCAAAAATTTAAAATCCCTACATCGTTTTTACCTTGGACGTAACCCTAGTTTAAAAAAATTGAAAATCAAACGAAATTGTTCCTTCAGCGATGTACATAGTTGTCGCAACCGTGAGGCTTTAGTAGAAAATTAGGAGAAGTTGACGTTTTGACGAAGTCCAGGATTTGATACAGTCCATCGTGGAGAAGAGCACCATTTTTTAGAGAGAGGCAGAGAAAGGGGAAGAGAATCGGTTTTGAAAATTGATTTCAAGTTCTCAAAAAAAGGAGAGAGAGAGAGAGAGAGAGAGAGAGAGAGAGAGAGAGAGAGAGAGAGAGAGAGAGACGATGCAGGTTCGTGTTCTTTATTTAGCGTTTCACAGGAGAACAAGGAAGGGTCATTGTGGTGAGAAGCAACATCAAACACCGAATTAGTACAACCACATATCTGAATTGTTTCTTAAGAGAAACCTAAAAAAGAGAAGCACAGATTGCTAAATATTAGTAAACTATTTAAAAAAAAATTAATATGAAATTTAATTCAAAGTTTGAATTTATAAGAAAAATAAAAAAAAATTTGAATTATTAAAATTAATGAGACTTTAATATATTGAATACATTACATATATAAACCCTTTCTAATAAATAACTTACATATATATTACCTTACATATTAAATGTGAAATTTTAATTTAATAAAATGAAAAATACAATAAAATGACAAGTGGAAAATAAAAAATTTTAAAAATTCTAGAAAATGTCATGTGTCCAAATAAATAAGAAGAGGACATGTGGCAAAAGTCATTTTCATTTATTCACGTAGATTTTAGTCTACCAAAGTAGCAAGAGGTGAAGCAGTGTATTGGAAATATCATGTCTTGGGAAAAGGATGTCAGCTGTCTCCTCCTTGGAACGTGTCTTTTTCTTGGTGAAGAAGATCGTGACTCAACTTTTGGGAGAGATTAGAAAAAAGATATCTTGAACTTGAAGAACACGCAAGCTCCTTCACGCGCCAAAATTTTTGATGAAGTGCTAACTGCACGCTCCTTCACGCGCCAAATGAAGAATCCTGATTTCGGGTTTCCTAAATTCCTCAAAAATCGATCAAATTTCCACAAAAATCCAGTAAAAATCAACAAAAAATCTTCTACAACCACTTTCCTTAAAATTTAAGAAACATGGTTTACTTATATATATATATATATATATATATATATATATATATATATATATATATATATATATAACATGCATATTATATATTAAAGCATATTCTAAAAGTAAAGTAGCATGCAAGACATCATATTTGTACTCATAAAAATTGCCAACAAAATTATTTTAACATAAACATTGTAGCGTGCAAAAGTGACAAAAAAAAACAAAAAAAAAAACAAAACAAATAACTCCATTCAGGATGTCTCAATAAATTTTCATAACGATAAAAATTAAAAACTAAAACAGAAAAAAACTAATTGACACTATAAGAAATTTTGTCATTAATGGCGACATGTAATTGACACGTTACATGTCGTCGGTAATGCCTTGCATCACCACTAATAGCAACCTAATAGTGATCTGCGTCAAACGAGCCTCATCTGTTTGATTTGTTTTCAATCCAAGGGTTGTAAATGAATGAAAAAACACGCCGACTTTTTCCTCCAGGGTGTCACCCCCGTCGCCGCTAAAGGCCTTTACAGATAACCCCTCATCAGCTTTTTTTTGTGTCGTGTTCCTTTCTTGTGTATCTGTGTACGTTTCTCATTGTGAAAGCTGACGACCAAGCTACAATCCGGCGACCATCATCCTCAACCCCTCCTGCCATAAGACAGCCACACCGCCGACCAATCCTCCATTACTGGCGACCTAAAGATCGATTACCGACGACCTATAGTTGCAATTCTGAAATTTTGATGATTGAAGGTCGAATTCCTCCCTATTTTCTATTATTCTTTTGTTTTGGTGCTAATTTGGGTGATAAATTGGTAGTATTCTTCTATTTTGTGTGATTATCTTTGTATTTTGAGGTACGAAAGTGCTTATGCTTTTTGTGGGATTATATATGTTTTTTCAGATTGATGCAACATTTTGTATATGTTTTTTCAGATTTATGTTTATACCACATTGGCTTAAAAATGAAATTTGGCATGAAATTGAAATTTGATTTATATATACATTTGTTTGATTTTGTATTTAGATGTATATATTTGTATGAAATTGAAATCGGATGTATGCATTTGTTTGAAATTGGATGTATACATTTGTTTGAAATTGTATGCTTAATTGTATGGAATTGGAATATGCAAGTTGTATTGTATGTCTAAAATGAAATGAAAATTAGAATTGAATGTATTGTATACATGTATGATTATGTGATATTTAGGATTAATAGTGTGGCTTAATTAGGTTATTAATGGCAACATACTTCTAGTAATGTATTATATATGGTTTCAAAGTGCTTAATTTTGTTATTGTCTTAATGTTGGTCATTACAACTTTAGCATAATTAGGTTATTAATAGCAACATACTTCTAGTAATTTTAATTTAATTATAGAATAAAATTAAAAATAATTTTTAAAAAATCAATAAAAAATAATAAATTATTTGTAAAATACAATTAAATTATTTTTAAAATCAAGTTAATATTAATATTAACATAAAATAAATTTCGTTTAAAAAATTAAACTAATAACAAAAAAGAAAATATTAAATTAATTAGAAAATCAAATTAAGTTACCTTTAGAATCAAATTAAATTAATTATAAAATAAAATTAATATTAATATTAAAATAAAATCAAACTAATTATAAAATCAAATTAAATTAATGTTAAAAAAACTAATAACAAAAAAGAAAGTATTAAATTAAGTATAAAATAAAATAAAGTTAAGTTTAAAATCAAAGTGCTTAATTTTGTTAGTGACTTAATGTTGGTCATTACAACTTTAGCTTAATTAGGTTATTAATAACAACGTACTTCTAGTAATTTTAATTTAATTATAGAATAAAATTAAATTTGTTTTTAAAAAATAAATAAATAAATAATAAAGTATTTGTAAAATCAAATTAAATTAGTTTTACAATTAAGTTAATATTAATATTAAAATAAAATAAAATTAGTTTAAAAAATTAAACTAATAACAAAAAGGAAAATATTAAATTAATTAGAAAATCAAATTAAGTTACCTTTAGAATCAAATTTAATTAATTAAAAAAATCAATTTAATATTAATATTAAAATAAAATAAAATTAATTTTAAAATCAAATTAAATTAATGTTAAAAAAACTAATAACAAAAAAGAAAATATTAAATTAATTATAAATTAAAATTAAGTTAATTTTAAAATCAAAGTGCTTAATTTTGTTAATGACTTAATGTTGGTCATTACAAATTTAGCTTAATTAGGTTATTAATAGCAACATACTTTTAGTAATTTTAAATTAATTATAAAATAAAGTTAAATTAATATTAAAAAATCAATAATAAGAAAATATTAAATTAATTGCAAAATCAAATTATGATGTTATAGTTAAAAAAATTAATAAAAAGAAAATATTAAACTAATTGTAAACCATAATATAATGTAATAGGAAATAATCAAAAGCATATATGATGTTATAATTAACAAAATTATGATACTTTTGCTAATTATAACATTATACTTTTGTTTATTTTCTATCATAACATCATACTTTAGTTTAAGTTTCTTCTTCATAATCATCAAGAGCCTAGAAATACCCGCCTGAAATTGATTTAGAAATTAATTTTGGGTTGTCCCTGTTTTGGGACTGCTTTTTGAATACTTTTTCTCATTAAGGATGTAAACATGTATTACATGATTGTTTGTTTAAGAAAGATTTGGTTGTCATTTTCTCTTTGTTCCTCGGGTGTGTGTGTGTGTGTATATATATATATATATATATATATATATATATATATATATATATATGCTTGGGAGCTAAGGGGAAATGTTGCCGAATTTTTCTTAAACATACAATCATGTAATACATGTTCACATATGAGATAAGGTATTCAAAGAGTGGGTTTAAAAGCCTACCGTTGTGAATACTTTATCCATTTTTTATTATTTGTTCATGTGTTCCCGTGTTGGGATACTTTTTGAATCATCGACTTTATGAATACTCTACTTGATTATTGTTTCCCGTAGAGTAAACCTTAAATACTAAACTATGTTTCAGTTGCATCATGTCTATTGATAAAAGCTAGTCTACTAATCCACATCGTCAATCTCCTGAGTTCCATCTAGGGCTCAACTCTTTTGTCCAAAGATCCATGTTATACCTAGATTGTAAAGGTGAAACCAGATGTCCGTATGAGCAATGTGATAACCGTTACTTCATGGATCCAAAAGCAATGAGATGTCATGTTCGTATATATGGTTTCAGTCAGTCATATGGAATGTGGATATATCACAGTGAACCAGTAATTCCTCCAGTTGTAGATGTTATGTCGCCAAGTAACGAGATGGATGATGTTATTGACGATTTTATGTGGGAGTCGAGAGAAAATGATACCAACATCGATTAAGGAACCTCAAATACAGGGGGTAGCATTGTCGATGATGATTTTGAACAGTTGTTAGAGGCAGTTGAAACCAAGTTATATCCTGGTTGTAAATTTTGGTTTCCTTGATTTTTTTTGGCAAAGCTGTTGCATATCAAGGTCAACAACAAATGGGCTGATAGTTCATTTGATCAACTCCTTGAGTTGTTGCATTTAACATTTCCAAAAGACAACAACGTTCTCCATTCATATTATCTAGCCAAAAAGAAACTAATGAATATAGGTTTGGGGTACGATTCTATACATGTGTGCAAAAACGATTGTTTTCTCTTCTGGAAGGAACACAAGTCATTGCAAATTTGTCCCATTTGTAAGGAGAGTCGGTGGATTGATAAAAACACCAAGGCTAAGAAGGTGGCTCATAAGGTATTACGGTACTTTCCAGTGACCCCTAGACTATGGCGTTTGTATTGTTCAAGGTACACTTCCAAAAATATGATATGGCATAGTACCGAGAGATCAAAAGATGGTGTGATGCGTCATCCCATTGATGGAGAGTCTTGGCAAAATTTTGATGTAGATTACCCCGACTTTTCAATTGAACCCCGCAACGTACACCTACAGTTGGTAGCTGATGGATTTAATCCATTTGGTAACATGTGTAATCCGCATAGTACGTGGCTTGTCGTACTCACCACATACAATTTACCACCATGGCTTTGTATGAAAGAGTCATCATTCATGTTGACCTTGTTGATTCCCGACCCTAAAGCACCTGGAAAGGACTTAGAAGTTTTCCTTAGGCTGTTAGTGGAAGAGCTTAAGTTTTTATGGCACTCAGGCGTACGTATTAAAGATGCAGTAACAAACACATTCTTCACGATGAAAGCTATGTTGTTATGGACAATGAACGACTTTCCATCTCGTAGTAGTTTATCGGGTTGGAGCGAACAAGGGTATAGAGCATGCCTGACTTGCAATGAAGACACTCCCTTGTACCGTGAAGTAAATAAAGTCGTTTATATTGGTCATCGTCATTTTCTTAGATGTTGATGATCCATTAAGGATGAGTTTGAAATTTAACGGGAACCCGAGACAAGACCCGCTCTGAGACACTTTACTAATGAAGATATACAAGAGCAACTAGGTCTTCTACTACTTCGTAAACCGGTTAAACATCCTAAGACTCTCATGGGAAACATGGATCGGAAAGTATTCGAGTTGAACTAGTCGAAACATAGCATATTTTCCGAGCTCGAGTATTGGTCTTCTCTGCAGCTTAAGCACAACTTTGATGTGATGCATGTCGAGAAAAATGTGGGTGAGAGTCTTTTGGGTACTTATATGATGAATGATAAGAGTAAAGACACATCAAATGCACGTGAGGACTTGAGAAATCGGAATATCCGGCGTAATCAATGGTTGCAAAAAAGGGGGTAACAAGTTCACTAGACCACATGCAAGCTACTCATTCAAGAAACCTGACCGCAAAATCTTTTGTCAATTTATAAGAGATGTTAAATTGCCATATGGTTTTGGATCTAACATCAGTAAGAAAGTGGTGGATAATGATACTAACATTATTGGGTTGAAATCTCATGACTATCACATTCTTATCCAACGTTTGATACCGATTGGAGTTAGAGTGTTATTAGACAAAGAAACTTCTACACCAATTGTAGATCTTTGTACGTTTTTCAAGCAACTTTGCTCCAAAACACTAAAGGTGGAAGATATGAGGAAAGCAAAAGAAGACATAATTAGAATCTTGTGCAAGTTGGAGTTGATTTTGTTGGAATAGTGTCTAAGGCTGAAACTATATTAGGCAAGTATTTGATCCGGTTGTGCATGGTCCTTTTGGGTTGCCTTCACCATAGCAACTTGATAGGATGATTTATTGAGAGAGAGTAAATATTATAAAGAATAATATTTGGTTATTTGATTAATATAAGTCATAGAATTAATTGGAATTAATTTGGTGACTTAAAGAGATTAATTAAATAAAGGGGTATAAACTGTCAATTGTTTGATAGTTAAACTTTAGACTGTAAATCCATTGGGATATGCTTTGGACGAATTCTAAGAGGGTTAGGATAGCCAAAATCGTCCAAAGGCTTATCTATGGAATGGATTTGGATAGCCTTAAGAGAAGATTATCCAATTAGGGTTTAGGTTGTAACCCTTAAGGAGTCTACAAGTATAAATAGACCCTATGGCATGAGGAATTCGACACATCTCCTAAAGCAAGGAACCTCTGGTCGAAATTCCTCCCCTCTCCTCTCTCCTAAATCATTCTTATTGCTATTGGTGTTTGTAAGCCATTAGAGGAGTGACACTTGTGACTCTAGAAGCTCCAAGACCTCAAGATCAACAAGGAACTCAAAGGTATGATTCTAGATCTGTTTCAATGTTGTTATTTAACCTAATTAGTCATTAGAAGACTTGGATTCAATGCATGTTTATTAGAAAGCCTAGATCCAAGCATTAGGGTTTTGCATGCGCACATAGGAAAGTTCTTATGGCTAAAACCCAACAATGGTATCAGAGCATAGCTTGGTTTTCTTTAAATTGTTGCTTGATTAACTGAAACAAACCTGCAAAATTCGATTTTTTGGTTTCTGTGTCACTGACTCGGCGAGTCCCAAGGTGGACTCGGCGAGTAGGCCTGACTCGGCGAGTCCCCTTGTGCACTCGGCGAGTCAAAGCGTCAGGAATGGCCAGATTCGGGATTTCTTTGTAATTATCTTATCTAAACTTTCCATAAACTAATTAGATCAATGTTAATTCGTTTTTATGATAAATATAACTGCAATCTTGATCTAATTGAAGATATTTATCTTATAATAAAATATTTAATTCCTTATATGATAATTAATTAATTATTTTGACTATTTTGGTAATTATCTTTCAAAGAAATCTTGAATAAATCAAATATAGATAATTAGGATATTAATTGTTAATTGGAATTATTTGTTATTTGATCCTCCATGTTTTAAATGTTTAAAACCTACCCTCATGTTTTGAAATTTACTTTTGTGATTAAAAGTTTTAATTTAGACAACTTAAATTTCAAACCCTAGATTTTAAAAGTTTTAAAATACAACACTATACAAATATGATATTACTAGAATAATATATATATGTATAACTAAATGCTAGTCTTACCGTTAGTAGGCCTCATTCACGAAGCCGATCTATAAGGTGGGTATAAGGTTGCGTCCTATAAAATGGCGCTTAATGGGTGTACACTCACACCCACCGCTTGCTTGATTGGTGGAGGGTCGTTAGCCGAACGGGTAGGATAGGGCAACCTCATTCTCTCATTAAAAGTATAATAAGAAATATAAAGTAACTACATATATTTTAAAATTTCCCAATCCTAGTTACTTTAGGAAAAGTGAATTGATGCAATCCCATGAAATTACACTTTGCACCTTGCTAAGATGTTAGTGGAGCGTGTGTGGTTTACCGGCACACTAATTGGTTCTAAGCGAAGGTGGCAAAGGGTGATTCATTGTTTATCATAGTTCGATGGAGCGTGTGTGGTTTACCGACACATCGAATAGGTGATTGTTACAATGAAGGCGCCATGTGAATTTGCATGGTAATTCACACCCGCTTTGTGATCCTCGGCATCCCAGTCACAAACGAGAGGGGCATATCGAGATTTAAACATGCCATTGAATAGTTTCAATGAATCTCATCCGAACCTAGGAATTCTCAAAAACACTTAGGACTAATAGTATAAGTTTTATGATGGAGAATTAGTGAATCGTCATTCACTTACCTTCAATTTATTTGCATGTTAGATTACGGCATCCCTTTTCTAGTATGTAAATGTTATTGTTGGATCCTAGCCCTAATTTTCTTATTGGGTGATAATTGGGGATTCTTATTCTAATCTATCTTTGTCCTTTTCTAATCAAAGATGTCAAACGCAAACAACGCTGCTGCTAGTTCTTTCACGTTGATGAGCCTTTGCCAAAAGGTCACCTTCGATGGAATGAACTTTAGCGAATGGATAAGATACATTCGCACCATTGCTCGCTATGAGGATAAGGAGTATGTCCTCGATGAGAAGCTCGAGAAAATCAACCCCGAAATTGCTACTCCCGCCGAAATCACCGCCTTTGAAACTCATGAGCGAGATGCAACGAAGGTACATTGCATCATGATCGCCACCATGAACTCCGAATTCCAAAAGTCCTACGAGGACATGTACCCGTACGAGATGCATCAAGACTTATTGGAGAGGTACCACCAAAACGCGAGACAAGAGAGGTACGAGATTTTCACTAACATGATTTCCGCGAAGATGGGTCATGGAGAATCTCTTACCGTGCACTTGCAAAAGATGCAAAGGTATGTTGACCGCCTCCGCAAGTTAAATGTTGACTTCGGTGAAGACTTGGCGATCGACATGGTGCTTCACTCTTTGCCTCCGATGTACAACCAATTTAGGATGACCTACAACATGAACAAAGAAGAGGTCACCCTAAGCAAGCTCCAAGGTCTCTTGAGGGTTGCTGAGAGCAACTTCAAGGACAAGTCTGTTGCACCCACTCCCAATCCGCCCGCTGCTCCTGTCTTGGCTATTGGACAAGGGAAGGGAAAGAAGAGGAAAGCTTCATCGAAGAACTATCGCAAGGTGAAAGCCCGAGATGGTGCCTCTTCTAGTGGGACCAAAGTTGATCCCGCCAAGCCCTGCTCTAACCCAAAGGAGGCAGAGTGCCACCACTGCCACAAGATAGGACATTGGAAGAGAAGCTGCCCGGATTACCTGCAAGCAATCAAAGAAGGAAAGATCAAGCCATCTTTCGCAGGTATATATACAATCAAATCTAACGATTCTAATCATGCTATTTCTTGGGTTCTTGATACCGGTTGTGGTTATCACATTTGTTCTAATGTGCAGAGACTAAGAAGAAGTAGGGATGTGGAGCAAGGAAGGATCAATCTAATCATGGGGAACAGAAGATCGTCGCCTGTGACCAAGATTGGAGTGTATTCCTTAGTGCTTAGGAATAGTTTAGTTTTAGATTTGAACAATTGTTGCTATTCGCCAGAAATGGCAAGAAACATCATTTCATTTCATGGTTTATATAGACAAGGATTTAGATTTTCTTTTAATAATGAGAATGGTTCTATTTTGGCTTATCTAAATGGTGTCTTTTACTTTGAAGCTATACCATGTAATGGAATATATGAAACCGTTATGATTGTTGATAACTTAGGAAATGATGTTTTGAATATTGATTCTTCCACTAGTATGGATAAAGCATCCTTGTGGCATTGTCGTCTTGGACATGTCAACAAGAAACGCATAGCCCAACTCCAAAAGGATGGAGTGTTGGAGTCATTCGACCTTAGGGAAGATGACACATGCGAGTCTTGTTTGCTTGGAAAGATGACTAAGTCGCCTTTCACGAGTACATGTGAAAGGGGCGAGGGTCTATTGGACCTAATACATACCGATGTGTGTGGACCGTTTAGATCAACCACGAAGGATGGGAACCGCTTCTATGTGACTTTTACCGATGACTATAGTAGATATGGGTATATCTACTTAATCAAGCAAAAGTCAGACACCTTTGAAAAGTTCAAAGAATTCAAGAATGAAGTGGAGAATCAATTGGGCAGGAAAATCAAGATGCTTCGATCCGATCGAGGAGGAGAGTACCTAAGTCTTGAATTCCACGATTATCTCAAGGAGTGTGGAATAGTTTCACAATTGACGCCTCCTAGGACACCGCAGTTGAATGGTGTGGCAGAAAGGCGTAATCGAACCTTATTGGATATGGTTCGCTCTATGATGAGTCGTGCTTCGCTACCAATCTCTTTTTGGGGGTATGCCTTAGAGACTGCCGCCCATATCCTTAACCGAGTCCCTACTAAGAAGGTTGCCAAAACACCTCACGAGATGTGGACAGGGAAAGCTCCCTCGTTGGCACATATCAAGGTTTGGGGTTGCGAGGCTTTCGTAAGACGAGATACTCACGACAAGCTCGAACCTCGAAGTGAGCGATGTATTTTCATTGGCTACCCGCAGACGTCCTTTGGATATCTCTTCTATAGACCGAAGGACAATGTGGTCTTCGTTGCAAGGAGAGGAGTTTTCCGAGAGCGAGAACTCATAAGCCAAGGAGACAGTGGGAGGCAAATCGAGCTTGAAGAGATTCAAGAGTCGATAGATGAAGGAACCTCTACCGCTGGCACTCAACCCGAGGAGGAAACTCCGGTTGAACCGATTGACGAATCCTTACCTCTTAGACGTTCCGATAGAGTTAGAGTTCTACCCCAGTTTTATGGTTTTCATATTACTACCGAAGGGGACACGTATATTAGTGATGGTACACTAGTAAACCTTGATGAACCTAATAGCTATAAGGAAGCCATGGCAGGCCCGGAGTCTGCAAAATGGAAAGAGGCAATGGATAGCGAGATCCAATCCATGTATGATAACCAAGTTTGGAATTTGGTTGATTATGTGCCCGGACGTAAGACCGTTGGGTGCAAATGGATCTTCAAGAAGAAGACCGACGTGGATGGAAACGTACACACATATAAAGCGCGATTGGTTGCGAAGGGCTTTACTCAAACTCCTGGAGTTGACTATGATGAGACCTTCTCACCAGTTGAGAAGATTAAATCTATTAGAGTGATGCTAGCTATTGCCGCATTTCATGATTATGAGATTTGGCAAATGGATGTCAAGACTGCTTTTCTTAATGGGAAGTTGGCTGAGGATGTTTACATGGCTCAGCCCGAAGGGTTTTTGGATCCGAAGCATCCGAATAGAGTGTGTAAGCTTGAGAAGTCCATTTATGGACTTAAGCAAGCGTCTCGCAGATGGAATCTTTGCTTCGATGAGAAAGTCAAAGAGTTTGGATTTGTACGAAGCGAAGACGAGTCTTGTGTATATGTCAAAGCCAGTGGGAGTATAGTAAGCTTTCTCGTCCTATATGTCGATGACATATTGCTCATAGGAAACAACATCCCGACTCTGCAGGAAGTTAAGTCCTGGCTCGGGAAGTGCTTCGCTATGAAGGACCTCGGAGAAGCTTCTTATATTTTGGGAATAAGGATAGTGAGAGAAAGAAGTAAGAGACTAATTGGACTTAGTCAGAACACTTACTTGGAGAAGGTACTGAAACGTTTTAGTATGGAAAACTCAAAGAAGGGAGAATTACCAATACAAAGTAATGCCAAATTGAGTAAGACTCAAAGTCCGAGTACCGAAGCTGAGATAGCAGAAATGAGTCGAGTACCATACGCTTCCGCAGTTGGCTCAATCATGTACGCTATGACTTGTACTCGCCCTGATGTAGCCTTCACTTTGAGCATGGTTAGCAGGTATCAAGGGAATCCTGGCAAAGCACATTGGATTGCGGTGAAGAATATCCTTAAGTACCTTCGGAGGACAAAGGAATGGTTCTTAGTCCTCGGAGGGAGTGATGACTTGAAGGTGCGAGGGTATAGTGATGCCAGTTTTCAGACCGACAGGGACAACTACCGTTCGCAGTCGGGCTGGGTCTTTACCCTAAATGGAGGAGCAGTGACCTGGAAGAGTTCCAAGCAAGAGACCGTAGTTGATTCAACGTGCGAATCAGAGTACATTGCAGCGAGCGAAGCGTCGAAGGAGGCAATATGGCTAAAGAACTTCATCGGTGATCTTGGAGTCGTACCTGCCATAAAGGAGCCCATGGAGATTTTCTGTGATAACGAAGGCGCGGTTGCCTTAACCAAGGAACCGAGGGATCATGGTAGATCAAGACATATCGACAGAAAATATCACTTCATCAAACATCGTGTAGAAGAAGGACAACTCGTAGTGAAGAGGATATCATCAGAAGATAACCCAGCAGATCCGCTTACGAAGGGACTGAGTAGGGTTAAGCACTTGCAGCATGCTAGGAGTATTGGGCTGAAGGATGATATTAGCATAAATTAGATAGTGTTAGAAACGTGTAATAGATAAATGTAATTGACATTTTGATGATTAAATAAAGGAGTTTTATTTATGAGTAATGTTACTATCTTATGTTAATTGTTTAGCTATTGTTTCACTTTGCATGTTTTGACTTCCAGAATAATTGAGTTTATTAGGAATAATCGAATTATTCAAATGGTCCACAATCGTTCATATGTTGGGAGTAGATATGAAAGAAGATTGTCATGAATTGGTGTGTAGAGTGTCTAAATGGTGTTAGACATAGCAAAGGATTGCTGCAACGTTCATGAGTGCTTATGAACTAGTTTTGAGCATTGGAATAAACCCACGCTTGCTGGAATCACCTTGTGGAATACGATATAAAAGGTGATCGCAAGACGATAATATCATATAGTCTTAAAACCTAGATATATGGTTTATTATATGTTAATTGATTGTACATTGATAATACGAAAACGCATCAGTAACTTGGTGTTATAAAACGTATTGTTGTGTATAGTTGGTTAATGAATAAGTAAATGCATATAAGTCGAAGTTTATCTGTAACTTTTATCTAAGAAGGTAAAAGCGATATCTCGGCCGCTCGATGATTTGATTTGACTTATGTGCCGGGCCCGGTCAGAACTGAATTGATGTGTTCGATTAAGTTCTATGTCAAATAAATCAGAGATCGAGAAACCTAAATGCTTGACTAACCATTCCATAGGATTGTCAGCATGATATCTAACAGAGGACTGTACGTTCCCTTATCTAAAGGACAAGATTGATTAGATCAGAGTTGACAGCGTCTTTGAGAGCTACGATTGCAAACCGAATTGTACTTGTATAGTTACTAGACTTATCCAAGTGGGAGACTGTTGGAATAGTGTCTAAGGCTGCAACTATATTAGGCAAGTATTTGATCCGGTTGTGCATGGTCCTTTTGGGTTGCCTTCACCATAGCAACTTGATAGGATGATTTATTGAGAGAGAGTAAATATTATAAAGAATAATATTTGGTTATTTGATTAATATAAGTCATAAAATTAATTGGAATTAATTTGGTGACTTAAAGAGATTAATTAAATAAAGGGGTATAAACTGTCAGTTGTTTGATAGTTAAACTTTAGACTGTAAATCCATTGGGATATGCTTTGGACGAATTCTAAGAGGGTTAGGATAGCCAAAATCGTCCAAAGGCTTATCTATGGAATGGATTTGGATAGCCTTAAGAGAAGATTATCCAATTAGGGTTTAGGTTGTAACCCTTAAGGAGTCTACAAGTATAAATAGACCCTATGGCATGAGGAATTCGACACATCTCCTAAATCAAGGAACCTCTGGTCGAAATTCCTCCCCTCTCCTCTCTCCTAAATCATTCTTATTGCTATTGGTGTTTGTAAGCCATTAGAGGAGTGACACTTGTGACTCTAGAAGCTCCAAGACCTCAAGATCAACAAGGAACTCAAAGGTATGATTCTAGATCTGTTTCAATGTTGTTATTTAACCTAATTAGTCATTAGAAGACTTGGATTCAATGCATGTTTATTAGAAAGCCTAGATCCAAGCATTAGGGTTTTGCATGCGCACATAGGAAAGTTCTTATGGCTAAAACCCAACAGATTTATCCTCCAGCGTTTTTCGACATTATTATTCATTGAGTTTTGTATTTACCTGATGAACGATTATCGGAGGCCCAGTATGTATGAGATGGATGTATCCATTTGAAAGGTATATGAAAAAACTAAAAAACTATGTCAGAAATAAGGCAAGGTCGGAAGGTTCTATAGCTGAAGGTTATGTTGCTGAAGAACCTTTGTCATTTTGTTCGATGTACCTTCGAGATGTGCAGACTCTATTCAATCGCCATGAAAGAAATGAGGATGTTGTCATTGAAAAAACAAAGTTTTGGATGCTTGAGTCCAAGTGTCGACCGAACATCGCAACGCAAATCAAACATCTTGATGTAAGGGAAAAACGTAATATCGAATGGTTTATATTAAATAGTTGTCAAGAAGTCAGACAATACATCGAGTAAGTGTTCTTATTTTTAATTATCTTTCATTATTTATTGTTACTTTTTTCCATTCATCAATTTTATATATATATATATATATATATATATATATATATATATATATATATATATATATATATATATGTGTGTGTGTGTGTGTGTGTGTGTGTGTGTGTGTTTGTCATCAATATAGAAAATTCAAATCTGAACATCCTGAAAGTGACGAAAAGACCAAAATTTCCCAACCGGTTTCTTGAAAAGGTAATGATAATTAACAAACAAATATATTTGGTCAATATAATGAATCAAGAATAAATAACACATCAACATATGTTTAATAGTTTTTTCAGATGGAAAAAGAAAACTCTCCAAAATTCCACAAAGAGTTGTTGGTTATGGTACTTAGTCGTGATGCACACACACAAAACTCAAAACTCTGGGGTTCTAACGGTGGGCGAGAATGGAGAGAAATATTATGGCCAGTTAGAAGAGATTGTGGAGGTGCAATATGCATATGATTATTCGATTGTAATATTTTGGTGCAAGTGGTTCGATACAGGAGATATTCCTGATGATAATTTCATAAGTATCAACACAGAACAAGAAGCGTAT
This sequence comes from Lactuca sativa, assembly GCF_002870075.4. NCBI lineage: Eukaryota > Viridiplantae > Streptophyta > Magnoliopsida > Asterales > Asteraceae > Lactuca > Lactuca sativa. The sequence continues at coordinate 3,576,082 of NC_056630.2, read as the reverse complement.
CAAGATGATCAACTCATATATGTTTCACAATGCTCGATGAAGAGACTGATTATGATGATGACGATTCTGATTATGATACTGATGAGACGATTCTGATTATGATACTGATGAAGAAGACATTGAAGTATATGATGGAGATTCTGATTAAAAAAAATCAAATGTTTTTTTGTAATAGAAACTTTATTTTATGTAAACTTTTATTCATATTGTTTGTTTAACTTTTATTTATGTTGTTTGTCTATATTGCATATCTTATAATTTTGCAGGGTAACTAACTTTTATTAATATTGTATTTCTATATTGTACATCTTTTAATTTTACATGCTACAAATAAGATTTACTTGGGCAATACTCTTTGTCATGATGGCCGATGTTATGGGCCTTCGACACGAAGGTGATGGAGTTGGGGATCCACCACCTCTTGAAGGCTTTGGTCATGGGCAACATGAACAGGATGGTAAGTTTTATTATGATATATTTATTAGCTATTTTTATTAATTTATTATAAGTTATTGTGACTAATTTTTTTAATTGTATTTTTTTAGCCGAGCTTCCAAAGAAAAGAAGGGGATTGTTAAAGAACATCGAGCTAGGAAAATGGATACGAGTAAACAAGGGAAAGCCTGTGGATTTGGATTTCGATAGGGAGATCACATATTCCCGGAAGGTTGGTAATTGGTTGACTCATGAAATTGAGAGGTATTTGTGGAACAACGTCCCTTTGAACGTATTTGGTTGGGACAATGTTTCCCTCGCGTTAAGGAATGCAACAATTGCATGTGCATATAAAGATAACTTGGATAATATTTTAAGTGTAGTTTTGATTGTTATTTAATTAACTAACTTTTTTGTATTTGTAGAATAAGTTTGATTTGGATAAGGTTAACTTAGATCCAGAGCGTGTACAATTGTTGCGGAGCATTAATTCGAATCTTGCAAAAGTTTATAGAGGCTAAAAAAGTAAAGTCTATTCTTATTTTAAGGAAATCGGGGGGCCTGCAGATATCCCAATGGCACTAAACAACCTCCCCCCCCCCCCAAGGGTATGTCATCTGAAAATTGGGCGAAGGCAGTCGAACATTTTCAATCGCCCGAATTTTTTAAGGCATTTGGCGTCAAACACAGAAGTCCGTGCAAAACAACTAGTTGTAAATAGAGGGGGGTCGAGCTCGTACAGCAATGCATGTTTCAAAGAAGTAAGTTATTGTATATTTAAATGTTTATTTAATGTATAATTAATCTAATTTTTAATGTTAAATAGGATATCAATCGAATCGAAACATTTTGTAAGGCTAATTTCAATCGCCAAGTGGAATTTTATTGTCCTGCAATCGAGCAACAATACGTACATGGTTAATTTGTATTTTTCATATAAGTGTTTATATTGTCAAGGGTGTTTAGTAATCTAATTTTTATGATGTTTATCATTTTTTGAAAATACAGAATGCTTTACTCCAGGAGATCAATCAACAAACCCAAGCTTCTTTTGTAGTAAGTGGTCTAACACCAAGTGATATAAGAAAATGTTTTGAAAGAATATTGGGTGTTCGATGTTGACATATCAGAGGCATTGGGCGTAAACCTCCTACCGTTGTGTCTATGTACGATTAGGAACAACCGATGACAAGAACCACCCCAATCACAAGTAATTGTTAGTTTAAGTTGAAAAGTATAATGCTATAATGGTAAAACGAAAAAAAATAGGATGCTAGAATAATATGTTGGTTTGGGTTTGATATGTTGATATTTTGTAGTTTGGTAACTTTTGGAAAGTAGAATGCTATAATGATATGTTGGTTATGGTTTGATATGTTGATATTTTGGAGTTTGGTAATTTTTGGAAAGTAGAATGATATAATGATATGTTGGTTAAGGTTTGATATGTTGATATTTTGTAGTTTGGAAATTTTTGGAAAGTAGAATGCCATAATGATATGTTGGTTATGGTTTGATATGTTGATATTTTGTAGTTTGGTAATTTTTGAAAAGTAGAATGCTATAATGATATGTTGGTTATGGTTTGATATGTTGATATTTTGTAGTTTGGTAATTTTTGGAAAGTAAAATGCTATAATGATATGTTGGTTATATGTTGATATTTTGGAGTTTGGTAATTGTTGGAAAGTAGAATGCTATAATGATATATTCATTATTGTTTGATATGTTGATATTTTGTAGTTTGATCATTTTTGGAAAGTAGAATGCTATAATGATATGTTGGTTATGGTTTGATATGTTGATATTTTGTAGTTTGGTAATTTTTGAAAAGTAGAATGCTATAATGTTATGTTGGTTATAGTCAGACATGTTGGTATTTTTTTTTATTTTAGTAATTTTTGGAAAGTATAATACTATTATGATATGTTGGTAATATATTTTTTTTATAGTTGGAAATGCTGCAAACGATACTAAAGGACCCGACATGTTCTACGACATTGGAATAGTGGTTTCACTCATTGCCACCACCAAATAATAATGAAGGAAATGATGAGAGTTATGATGACGAGTAGGAATTTTAGGATTTTATAAAATGTTTTGTTTGGAAGAATACTTTAGGTTGTATGGATTTATATTTTGGATTGTAGATTAATATTTTATAAATGTTATATTGTTTTTGGTTGTGTATGGGTTAATATTTCTATAAAATTTTACCATATTTTATAAATGATATAATGTTTTTTATAATTTTAATATTAAATAAAAAAAACGAAAACAGTTTTTGCCGCGACGTCTTTAGCAGTGTCACAACAGTATTAGCGGCGGCAAAGTTTTACCGGCGTCGGGGAAGTATTTAAGGCGACGACTATGCATTAGTGGCGACTAACTAGCCATGAGCGACGAAGAATTAGCAGCGACTTTTTTGCAGCGACATGTCGCCGCTAATACCTTTAGCGACGACAGTCGCTATCTTTCGCAGCGACAATTGTCGCTGCTAATGCCCAACTTTCTTATAGTGTGATCCAATGTTTTCATGAAATGAACACAATTTTTCCACACATGTTTGATTTCCCTGGCCATTCTATAAGTAAAACCTATGAATTCAAACTTATTCACCAAGGTTTAGATAAGAATTGAACATGGGTAAGTTTGGAACAGAAGAAGATCAGCAAACAAGGAAGAAAGAAATGCAAACAGGGATAGAAAGGTTTTCTAGGAAAATCTCTTGTTCACCAAGCTTTATTGACAAACATGAACTAAAACTAATTACAATTACTTTTAATTTAATCTTCTATATATACTAAAAGAGTGAGAGGATGTTTAACATTCCTTTTTAAATGACTTTTTGGCCTTTTGGCTTTTTCAAAAAGTCAAAAGTTTAAAAAGTTGTTTGGTAACTTCAAAAGAATTTTAAATTAGATTTTTGAGAAGAAGAAAAAGGAGGTGGTTAAGAAGTCACAAGTCTATGACTTTTAGCAACTTTTGCCTTTTCTTCCTTTGCACCCTCAAAAGTTTATACAAACACATTTTAAAACCATCTTTTGGAAAAGACATAAATCAAAAAGTCATTTTCTAAAAAGGACTTTTTAGTTTAAAAAGCTATCACAAACACCCCCTTAGGCTCCTAAAACAACTCTAAAATTAGGAAATAAACTAAATTAAAAAGAAACTTCCAAAAATACCCCTGGAATTAATTTTGTCCCAGATTTCTGGATTATTCCAACATTTTCCCCACTAGATCAAAAATCGTTGCTCTTTTACTGTACTTTGAAATATGCTTTAGCACCTGTATGCTTGACTGTGAGATGTTCTATGTATCGACTCATCATTCCTACGACATATGAGATGTCTGGATTGTTGTTTGTCAAGTACCTTAATCCTCCATTGATGTTTCCATATTCAGTGGATTGGTCAACTGATTGACCTTGGTGCAACAACATTTTTAAACAAGGTTGGTTTTCTGCGGGTGTAACTAGTGGCGATTCCAACATTTTTTTCGTTGGGGGCATATTTAGAATTTCTTCAAAAACATAAAGGACTTTCAAGTAAAATTTTAAATAACTAAATTATTTACATGTATTTTTTTTTTGCCATTGGGGGGATGTGCCCCCACTACCCAAGCTTTAAATTTGCCATTGGGTGTAACTAAAACCTTAGTTTTCTGTACATATATAAGAGTGTTCCGCATGTTCCGCAGGATAACAACAAACATTCTATTATCTTTTGTCTTATTGCCAAGTGATAAGAAAGTGATATCATGTAACACCACCTTCTGTCCCACTTGTGTAGTCTCACCACTCAAATTTGCAACCATATCATCAACCTTATAAACAACAACTTCATTATAATTGATTTTCTTGTAGAGATCTTTTTCATCAAAACACTCATCATCTAATTTTCTTTTAGTAATATTTTCATTAGCTAAACAACTAACTTGTTGCTTAATATCATCCTCATGCAACAATTCTATTCTAATAGAATCTTGCTTTACATATGAAAGAATCTTTTTTTCTTGGGGTGATAAGTTCTTAAAGGCCAAAAATACAAGCTACAACAAAGAGGGTAATTCTATAACTCACTTTATGTTGATTATGTCAATTATATGCTAGTTGTAGGCTTCATGCTTTGGAAACAATATTGCATGTATAATTAGAGAAAACATAGATCCAAAGCGTTTTGGGTTGTATGTGTACCATAGGATGTTGTAGTATACAAAAAACCCATCAGTGGTATCAGAGCCTGTGATTGTTTTCTATTATATTTGATGCATGGGTTAATTTTCAAAGTTGAAAAAATTGATTTTCTGGCCTCTGACTGATGAACTCGCCGAGTCCACTCAGTATAAGGTTAACTCGGCGAGTCATGTTCATGCACTTGATGAGTTGATGCTTCTGATGGCAGATTTTCGGGTTTTTTTGGCCTATTTTGGATGAGGATCATTACCACAAAGTGTTTTAGTTCATAAAATTTGGTTTTGTCGATATGGTAGTGATCATGCTTATCCAGTTAAAAGATAATTATCAAAATTTCAAGATTTGTATTAGTTTATATGATTAGGCTAATTTCTTGCAAATTGTTGATATGAATTATCTTGACTTATGAGTTTAACTTGATCATAGATAAATTATTTGATTATTTTGTTAATTGAAATATTTGATCTTAAATGTTTTTAAAATCCTCCATAACTTGTCCTCAAGTTATGGAATATGAATTTTTTTTTTCATAAAAACCATATTAAATTCATAAGTTATGAAAATCAATGGTTTTTCAAGAGTTACAAAACTTGCCCTCAAGTTTTGGTATTTGAAAAGTCTCAAATTAAGAAACTATTTTAATTAAAAAATGTGTAACTCTTGGGTTCTTAAATTAAAAAAATTAATTAAATAGTTTTTAATTTTGAATTTTTATATTTAGAACCTTGAAGTATTTGTGTAGTTCAAATTGCACCTTATGGACTTTATTAAATTAATTAAAGTGTTTAGTTAAAAGAGAATTAATAATTTCATAATGACATAGTTTAAGTTTAATTAAATTAAGAGTATAATTTATTAATAAATTAAATCATCTAGTATTTTAAAAGTTTAAAATACACTCTTATACTATTATAATATTAAAAGTTTAATATATATATATATATATATATATATATATATATATATATATATATATATATATATATAAGACAAGTCAGTCTTACCGTTAGTAGACCTCATTCATGAAGTCGGTCTATGAGGGGGGGGGGGGGGGGGGGTTAAGGTTACTGCCTATAAAATGGTGGTTTAATAGGTGTTCACTCTTACCCACCGCTTCCTTGACTGGTGGATGGTCGTTAGCCGAATAGGTAGGATAGGACATTCTCATTAAAAGTATAATGAAAATACCAAGTAACTAAACACGTATAAATTCCCAATCTTAGTTACTTAGGAAAAATGTGAATTTGATGCTAACCTATGAAATTGCACTTTACACCTTGCCAAGTCGTTAGTGGAGTGTGTGTGGTTAACCGGCACACTAACTTGGACAAACAAGGGTGGCAAAAGGTAGCTCGATGTTTGTCATAGATCAATGGAGTGTGTGTGGTTAACTGGCACATTAATTAGGTGATAAATGACATTGAGAGTACCAAGCTAATTTGCATGGTTATTCACAACTTCTTGGCTTAACCCATTAAGAGCTTAATGTTGGTTTTTGGACTTCTAACAAGTATGTTGGGCGTACATGGTATTACGCTCAGTGTAATGCTAGATTTGTGCATCATCCATTTGTCAATCATGCTTCAAGGCTGAGTATGCGGGGCTACGTCTCGAGTACGTAGGGCGTACTCTCTAGTTAAGCTATTTTGGGGCTTTTTGAGTTTGGGCCTTGTTGGGCCATTGGGCTTCTGATTTTAGACCATGGTTAGGCCGTGGGCTTTCTTGGTATTGGTTTAATTAGAGTTTTTAGGCCTAATTAGGAAGTTAGGCCATATTGGGTTTTGGGTTTCCATTTTGAGCTTTTGTGCAATTTGGCTGGGCCTTGGTTTTGGGCCAAGTAAGAAAAGGGTAAAATGGTATTATACCCTTTAAGAAGTTGGTTGATGAAGTGGGCCTCAAATTTTGGGTTTCAGGATAATTGCTGATTAATTTTTGTATTTATTGTTAGTTGGCACGAGGTTATTCCGTTCAGCGACCCGAGCAGTCAGTGATTATTAGTGGATCGAGGTGAGTTTCTTCACTGTGTTTAGCATGTCGAAGGCACCAATGTCGGACCATGGTTTATTATGTTAGGATGATAGATGTTTGCATGACTCTTGCATGTGTTATGTGATGGAATGCTTACCAGGCAAGGCCCGATGTCGGGCGGGGCTCGATGACTGTATTGTATGTTATTGTCTTTGTGATTATCGCATGTGTTCATATGATTATATGTTCTTATGTTTATATGTGTAACGGGAGGGGCTTGATGCCAGGAGGGGCCTGATGACTGACAGATCTGTATACTGAGTGGAGCTTGATGTCGGACGGGACCTGATGTCGGGCAAGGCCCAATGAAGGGCAGGGGCCCAGTATATGATTATTATTTATGGTATAGGGTATTTTGGGGAACTCACTAAGATTTGTGCTTATGGTTTTTATAGTCATGGTTTCAGGTACTTCCGTTACGAAAGGGAAGGGCCCGGCTTAATCGCAACGCATCCACCCATGTTTCCGCATTATGATGATTTTGGGATTGTACTTTGATAATTTTTTTCTTATAAAGTACTTTTGAATATTTGGAAAGGGATATTGAATGTTGACTTAAATATAATTAATGTTTTGGTTGGATTAAAAATTAAATTTTTACCTCATAATTTTGGGTGTTACACTCGAAGTCGTGGCACCTAGTGTGTTATTGGAAAGGAAAAACAAGTTGGGATGGTTATGTAAAAAATACATTGATATACCACCCATTTTGGATTGGAATTGGATTCAAGATATGGGGCTCTTAGAACAAGTTGAGCCATATCTCACGAAGTTGTTTGTGCAATATGGGGTACGAATTACTTGCATGGGGTGGAGACGATTATTTAGGTTTCAAGAGTCGGTGTATGTAGAGCTATGTGTGGAGTTTTTCGCTACATCCTTCGTCGCACCCCCAAATCGGAACGGCATAAACGTTCAGGGGTGGAGGACGTCATGTACAGTATCATAGCAATTGTAAAATAGTAATCAAAGTAACAACAACCATTGTATTAATAGTATAATGTTTACATTGTATTTGAATCATATAAGTTTGACTCCAAAAGTAAATAGTAAAGTAAAGTCTTGAAGCTACTATGCTCCGTCTTCTAGAAATTTGTGCGAGTACCTGTCTACTACTGCCCTGAGAATACAAGCGGTTTTGAAAGACTGTCAACATTAAAGTTAGTGAGTTCATAAGCATTTGTTTTGAGAAAGTATGCTCTTTGTTCCTTGAAAACCTTAGTATGTTCTTCCAAAAATTCTTATATTTTATGATGTGATGTAAAGTAGGAAATGTGTCCCATGATAGTTCCTTCCACGAGTACTTAGTGTACACAAGTTATATATAATGTGGATCGAATAGACAATCAGCTGTGTAATTTTGCCATAAGTCCACGACCAAACAAGGAACAAGAAATGAGGCGGAAATCACACATCCCACTGTCTATCGGATCTTTATTATATATAACCCTATCGCATTAACTAAGTACTTACAGAGTTAACTGTAATGGTCCTTTTTAAAATGTAAGTATATCCTTCCAGAAAATCCTATATTTTCTGATGTTATGTAGGTTTTGTTGACTCATACTTGGAAAGGTAATGTAATATGACTGTGTTTGTATTTAGAAAATGCTAGTATGCTTCTCCAGAAAATCCAATATTTTTTTTATAGTGAATGTAATGAATGCATGTGTGTTCCTTGAAAAATGTATGCTGTAGTGGCGCATTTATTACTAGAAAATAGTGTATTGTATCTATAATTATATAAATACCCTTGTATGTATGTATGTATGTATGTTACCGTCAGTTGTAGTATAAAGTAGTGTATCCTTGTAGTGTTTGTATGAAAACCTTGTATGAATATCTGGATACCCCAGTTGTAGTGTAAAATAGTGTACCATATAGTACTATAGTTTTATTTGAATAATATAAAACCAATGAAGTTATATTAATCCCGTAAACATGTATGTTAGAATATTGTTGTGAGTTTCATATAACCATGCTTGATATGACCTAGTGACCTCTACGACGTTCTTCAGACGTCTGAATGAAATGACATTAGTTTACCCTAGAAATCCCGTTCCAACTGTAGCTAGCAGCCGGGGCATGGGATTGTCAGTCCCGTATAGATCTATACACAAATCTCATTATAAAACCCATGAAAATCATGCCAAATTTAAACTTTTTCAAAACACTTAAAACCATTTAACATTACAAAGTTTGTTTTCAAAATAATAAATATCAGAGTATCCCAGTATCAAATCTTAAAATCATAACAGCAGGAAGAGCAGTACGATCATGCCTTCGCCTTCCCACGATCACCCGAAGTACCTGAAACAATAATCAATGGATGTAAGCTCGATGGCTTAGTGAGATACTCCTAAAATACCAAACTCATATAACCATAATCATATCATATCAATAATTACAGAATAGCATGCATAATGAGCCTTCAGTCTGACTGAACCGCCTTGCAGGGCCTACAACCTATTTGGAGTGCTCCCGAGCCTTTAACATGACTGGACCGCCTCGCAGGGCCTACAGCATATCCGAACCGTTCACCGGGTATGTTAGCCTACAGCACAAAGCAGGACCGCCTCAACCCAACCCCCAATCAAAAAAACATGTGCACATAAATATCATACGCTAGCTCATATCATATAACAATCAAATTGATGTAACAGATCACTAATCATAGCAACATCCCAAAAACTGGGATACATACCTAACCGGTCACTAACATAGCATCATCCTATAACCAGAACACTGACCTAACCAAGTCACTAAGCATAAGCATATCACCATCCTAACTACTAGGATGTAATCAATAAACATATCACGCCATAATCCGGATACAAATCCATAAAGGGTCGGCCTTGGTGCCTTAGACCCTATTGATATAGTGAGGATAACTCACCTCGCAATTTTCGACTCGGAAGATAAGTTCAAACTCTCGGATCACCATCACAAACTCCACCACCTATATTCATCATAGAACCATACTTGTAAATTTCCAATTTCCCAAAATGCCGCAGAAGTCAAATAGTCAACCCTTGGTCAAAGTCAAAGTCAACGATCAAGGTCAACAGTCCATGTTAACCCAACTCGTCGAGTGTAGTCACTGACTCGTCGAGCCCTTCCAGAAATCGAGTAGTCGTGAACCCCCCCCCCCACTGACTCGTCGAGTTTCTTTGCAACCTGTCGAGTTCATGCATGCCAAAAGTCGGGAAAACCCTAGCTGACTCGCCGAGTCCACGAAAATCTTCATCGGAATCGTCGAGTTCACCATGCAACTCACCGAGTCCCTTCAGTCCATAACCATACAGATGCTTATTAAACCATCTTAAGGTTCCAAATTACAGATCCAGCTTCCCAAGGCATGTTTATTACGTAAAGTTGCAACTTTACATGCATGCAAGGCTCAAAAGTCTTATAATGACAAAACCAAGCTTGTAATGGAGTTTTACACTTGAGGAGAGGTTTACACTTGCTAAAGCTGAAAGCTATATGGACTTAGAGACCAAGGAGAGTCCAGATCTGAAGTTACAACTTCAGATCTTAGCTCATACCCAATAATAGCTTCTTATTATGCTAGAAAATCCCTAATCTTTAACCAAATGAGATCTAGAATGAAATGATGTCAAGGTAAAGACTTGATACCTTCCAAAAGATACCAACTTAGGTAGATATCAGATCCCCACACGTTCCTTGCTTCTAGCCACTTTCTCTCCAAGCTCTTCTTACAAAGGCCCACCTTCCAAATCTTAAAACACACAAGGATGAAGCACACACACGTATTAGGGTTTGCTGGACTCTCAAGAGGCTGTAAGGGGGCTGAAGGAGGCTTATGATCCTTTAAATAGGGTGCAAAACCCCGAAAATTAGGGTTTCATCCTCCAGCTCCTACTCATCGAGTCCTATCTTGGACTCGGCGAGTAAGTCACTTAAACATGTGGCCCAACCCGGTTCTACTCGATGAGTCAGGGCATCCAACTCGTCGAGTAGACCTTGCAATTTATGAAAATTAAAGCTATAAAATTATATCCTGAGATTTGGGGTGTTACACTCACGCTCTCCCTCCAGGAGACTCTGGTTATACTTCATAGAATTCAGAAATCTTACCCTGATGGGTACAACGAAGTAGTGCCCCACAACCCTATATTAACTAGTTTACGTATAGTTTAGTGTAGTGGCCTTTTCTGGTATTTGAATATGTATGTATAACCTTGTAGTAATGTACTTGTAATATAAAATAATTATATTTAAATAATTATTTAGTAGTGTGTTCTTGTACCAATGTATTAGACTAGTGTTTCCCAAACTATACCTATTATATTTTGAATAAATGTTTTGATTTTGTGTATTGTACTTAGCAAAATAGTGTAGAGATTTCCAAACTATATCAGTTATAGTTTATTCGTAATGTTTTGTAATATACTGAAAACATTTGCAATCTAATCGTATGAAAGTAAAATACCTTTATGCTCGACATATTACAAAAGGGTTTAAAATATATAAAATATTTTTAGAAAGTGTAGCGAATGCTCGTTTTGAAACAATTGTAAAGATTTAAAATGTTTGTATAAACATAAGAGTCCTTGTGTTTTACTTGTATTCCCCCCCCCCCCTAAAAATATTAAAAACATTGGAAATGTAGGGGTATGAACACACTAACTTTAATGTTGACACTCTTTCAAAACCACTTGTATTCTCAAGGCACTAGTAGACAGGCACTCGCACAGGTTCTAGAAGATGGAGCATAGAGCTTCAATACTTTACTTTACTACTTACTTTTGGAGTCAATCTTATATGATTCAAATACAATGTAAACATTATAATATTAATACAATGGTTGTTGTTGCTTTGATTACTATTATACAATTGTTGTGATATTGCACATGATGGCCTCCGCCCCCGAACGTTTCCGCCGTTCCGGTTTGGGGGTGTGACAGATTGGTATCAGAGCATTGTTTATAGTGAACTTAGTATATCAATATATAAAAGATAAACAACTATAAATACAATGGGTTCGAAGTGCTCTGACTAAAAGTATACTTCTAAAATATAAGTATACATACATGCATATATATACATACTAAGAACAAGTATCACAAGAAGAACAAAATAGAAGTATTTAGATGTTGGACACTACAGTCAAACCTAGGCAGTTATGTAATCATATCTTAGATAAATATAGCATGATCAACTATATTTATTTGAGATACGAGCAACATGTGTTTGGGAGTGATAGTGGTGTTGCAACGAGTCTAAAACTTACCAACCCTATATACAAAGGATCTCTAGAACAAAACATAAAGTTAAAATACTCTAGGAGTATTTTAAGGTACCATGAGATAACAACAAGTCTGAAAACTTACCAAGTCCATATACCAAGAAACTTTAGAATCAATCATACAATTAAAATACTATAATTAAGATTACAGGCTTAGAGTGCATGATTCCACCTTATTTCCTTTTCCTTGTCTCGTTGTGGATTTATGGAAGAGTCACTCAGTCGACTGTCTTCTCAGCCTTAATTATATATGACTTGTAGACACCAAGCGATTGTAGAGGGACCTGATAAGAATCGTAATATAAAGTATCATCACTATCTATCAGAACACACTCACTACTAGTACTCGCTTAATGCGGTACGAATCATTCATAGTAACAATAACAAGGATAAAACTGAAAACACTAGAGAGTATATACAGAAGGCACTATCACGTACACACAGGGTGCACTATCGCGCTAACAAATGTTTCTTGCGAATCAACTTAGCACACGTTTCACTAAGAAATTCCAATGTTGTTATTCGACATGGTTTGGCTTGGTCCTCACCATACCAATTGCATGTGCTACAAAAGACCCTTCGCCTTAACCAACCAACTAACGAAACCCCCGTCACTTATAACGACAAACTAGATACGAACCTCAGAATCGTCTCTCGTTTCAAAAATCTGAAGTACTCATGCGAGGAGTACCATATCTTCTGAAACCCTCCTAGAGTATTCACTGCAGACCTTTCGGGAATACCACTTATGCACCAGGTCAAGTTCAAGCACAGAGGCTAGGGACAAATACGGTTAACCTATCACTGTTAAGTGTATACGCGAGGGTGGTTTATAATTAAGATTATAAGGACTTAGGATGTGTGCTTTCTCTCTATCTCCTGTTTCTTGTTTGATTGTGGACTTGGGGCAGAGTCACTCATCTGACAGTCTAATCTTAATTTTATACAACTTGTATACACGAGGCGATGATGGATGGACCGGGTACGAGTCCTACCATGAACTTCAGGACAAAAGCTGCCCAAAACTACGAGTGTATATCCTACCAGTTGGATAAACACAGAGAAGTAAGTCAAACCCACACACTTTCTACCAACCAGAACAGCAGACCCAACAGTGAAGATCCATTGGTACACCAAGAAAGGATCTAAATTCACTGAAGAATGCAAGTATTAAATAGAACTGAAATACCCACCTCTTTTCCTAGTTCCGAGTAACCATTCACGATTCGAATTTCAGGACGAAATTCCCTCTAACGAGGGGATGATGTCACAAATCAAAATTTTAGACCTAGCATGGTCTAAACCCTAACCAAGTACTAGTGTAAACCACATTACAATCTTTGTTGCATAGTATCCTCTATAGCCTTAAGGCTTGCTTATGGAACTAACAAAGAAGTATAGAAAGAAAACTAAACTAAATTAGTAGGGTATAATTCAACATTTGGCAAAAAGGTTAAGGTTTAAATCATAAATAATACACTTATATGTGTTTTCGCCCATAATTAATCAAGAACAAAGGGGTTTACGCCCAATACAATGAGTTTATGCCTAAAGTCATGAGTTTCCGCCCAAAGCTAATGTGTTCACGGTCCAAGATCAATTCAAAGATGTAGTTTACGAATTTAGTGATAAGATCCAAGGTGTTCACGGTTAGGATTCTAATTCACAAAGGTGTTCATGGATTTGGTTTAATTCACAAAAGAGTTCACGGTTAGTATTCAATTCCAAATGTGTTCACGGTTGGCTTAAATTCAAAAACACCCTCTTATTGGGCTGAAAACCCCAATTCAATTCCATTTATGAAACGTAAACACTAAAGCCCAATACCATTTCAACCGTAAACACCTTATATATATATATATATATATATATATATATATATATATATATATATATATATATATATATATATATGTGTGTGTGTGTGTGTGTGTGTGTGTGCGTGTGTGTGTGTGTGTTTGTGTGTGTGTGTGTGTGTGTTTACACCCTGAATCAATTCATTTCCTCATTTTTCAACCGTGAACCACTTCAATAATCCTCTCAGTCTTCATCCGTGAACAACTCCTTTTTCTCTCAATCTTCAAGTGTTTATGCCCAGATTCTTCAAATCTTCAACAAATTCCTCAAGAACTGTAACAGCCTGGAATTTCAGGTATTTCTTTAAATTATTTTTGGGGCACATCTAGGAGGGGACTCGGCGAGTTGGTGCACGACTCGCCGAGTAGGGCAATGGTCTTGGTCGCAGACGCGCGACTGGACTCGACGAGTCCAATAAGGGACTCGGCGAGTCGACGCCGTTCAGCTGAACCCTAGCCGTTTCATTTCTGATCGTATATAACGATCTTATGGCCGTCATGTCGCGTCTTTTGGCCGGTTGAAGATTCCCTGGGAGTGAGTGAGCATCTGAAGCAAGAGAGAGGACTTGAGAAGGCTTGAAGAGATTGTTAGACAAGGAGGAGCAAGGTGGTGATCAAAAGAATCGAGTACTGGAGGTTTGGAGACACAGGGAACACGTTTCCAAGTAATCGTCGGATCGAAATCTGTAACTTTTACGTTGTATGCGAGTTTAGGGTTTAGGAAACCCAAATAAGGGTTAGTTAGATTATATTGTTGTTATAAGTGTTAAAAACCCCTGTAATAGTATATGTGAAAGTCCAGGAAGCCCTATAGCTATATACTTCGAAATCATGCGAAATACAGGAGGCAGCGGATTGACTGCATGGCGAGGACTCGCCGAGTCCAATGATCAGACTCGGCGAGTAGCTTGAAGATTCACTAGAACTCGCCGAGTTGTTCTTCAGACTCGGCGAGTAGCTTGAAGGTTCACTAGGACTCGTCGAGTTGTTCTTCAGACTCGGCGAGTAGCTTGAAGATCTACTGGAACTCGTCGAGTCGTTCTCCAGACTCGGCGAGTGGTGTCAGGATGTCTATACTCGTCGAGTTACCCTTTGCACTCGACGAGTCCGGTCAAGATTGACCGTTGACCTGTATATATCTTAGAGGGGTCAGTTGTCTTGTTTGATAAGATCATTAACTAAGGCTGTGGTATTATAGGGAACCTGCGGACTAGCGGATTGTGTGCGAGTAGCTCGAAGAGGTTATAGCCTGCGTACCACGAGGTGAGTCTTCTCACTATACTTCACCCGGAAGGGTTTGACTGTTAGACCGAAAGGTCGTGTGTGTTATATTCATGCTATGTCTAGAGAGGTAGATGCTTTATATGTGATGTGTGCTTATATGTGATGTATGCTTATACGGGCCGGAAGGCGAGACTTTATGTGATAGAAAGAACTGTATGATGTATGATTTATGTGTTATGAGTATTATGCTACATGTGTCATGTTTTATACCATCATGGGCCGGAAGGCAAAATGTTATGTGGATCGAAAGGTCCGGGCCGGAAGGCAATGTTATGTGGATCGAAAGGTCCGGGCCGGAAGGCAATGTTATGTGGACCGAAAGGTCCGGGCCGGAAGGCGTATGTGGGTAAGTCGTATACTGGGGAACTCACTAAGCATTTATGCTTACTAGTTGTGTTTATGTTTTTCAGGTTCTAGTGATGACCGTGGAAAGGCGCCGGCGTGACACGTACACACTGCCACTGTTGAAGATCCTGGAGATTTATTATTTATATTTTGAAACAAACTTGGAATAAACCCTTTTGTCGAATAATGATGTTTTGTTTTTTTTTTAACGAAAAATTTATTTGAAAAATTGAGTTGTTACAATTGGTATCAGAGCCTAGGTTTGAGGGATTCGGGGGTACTTTTGGGTGCAACTGAACTCAGACCGGGGATTTGAGGAAAAACTTTTTCTTAAAAATGATAAGGACGTAACATTTTATAAAGGGCAAGGCGGTAAAAACAAGGGTGGAACAGTGTGTACGAGCAGCCAGCGTCCGAACGGTAAAGATCCCCAGAATACCTTACGATGTTATGTTATGCACTGAATTATGAATTGTTATGCATGCTAGAAGACTAGGTATACATGATAGGAATAGAATTGCCTGTTTTGTGATGCCTTAGTCTAGGGAGATTGCTTATATGAGATATTTGGTAGCGTGCAAGTAAATAGTGCATACTAGAAGTAGAGTACTCGTTATTCGGGATTTGGGGAGGAAGATTTGGGACGAATACTGATACGGTGTGGTCGGTAGTATTGGGCCCGTACTATCGAAGGCACCGGATCAGTGGAAGACTCAAATAAGAATCCCTGGAAATCAGAGACTGGGTAGGACGCGTATCGAGTACAATTGTACTTGGTGGAGTCTCTGATGATTTTATGTTGTATTTCAGAGACATCATGGTTATCACACGCAATGGGGCGAGTTCGAGCGGTGCGAGTGACGAGGAGATTCGTCAGATTATTCAGGAAGAGGTAGCTGCGGCGGTCCGGGCTGAGATCCCGGAGATGTTTGGGTCTATTAAGACCACGTTGATGGAGGAGTTTGAGGAGCGGTGCGCCGCACTTACTGAAGCTGCAGTTGCTGCCGCTACCGTAGCGGTGGCTGCTGCCAGACCGCAAGGGGGTGATTCATTACTATTCCGGGAATTCAGCAACACGAAACCCCCTGAATTTGATGGGACGCAGGATCCGATTGCAGCTATGAGGTGGATCGCCGACATCGAGGGGTGTTTCTATACTTGCTCATGCCCGGAGCACTTGAGGGTACGGTTCGCCTTGAACCAGCTCCGTCTGGGAGCGAAGGATTGGTGGAAGTTCGTGACAGCGAACTTCACTCAGGCAGAGATTTCGGCGGTGACATGGGAGAGGTTTACAGAGATGTTCAGGGATGAGTACGTTCCCCCGGTAGAGAGGGAGCGATTGATTCAGGAGTTCTTGACCCTTAAGCAGGGTACTGATTCCGTGGCAGTGATCACACGGAAGTTTCATGAGAGGGCAATGTTCTGCCCCGAGCTGGTATCTACGGAGCAGTCGCGAATGAGCCGCTATTTGGGTGTTTTGAAGAGGGAGATTCGGGAGTTTGTGTCAAACTCCACCTATCGTACTTTCACTGAGCTTCAGGCGAACGCCAGGAAGCGCGAGATTGAGTTGGAGACTCAAGCGAGGGAGGAGGCTGAGTCTCGGCAGGTGGATCGACGGCCGGCCCAGTCTCAGCCGGCAGCCAAGCGGACTAAGTTCGCTGATTCGAGGATGGGAGGTTCGAAGGGTCGCACTTACGCGAAGTGCGGCAAGAGTCACGAGGGGGCGTGTCGAACTGGTGGTTGCTACAAGTGTGGCAAGGACGGACATATTGCCAGGGATTGCCCTAAGGGGTTTATGGTTTGCTTTCACTGCAACTAGACAGGCCATCGGAAGGCCGAGTGCCCGCAACTTCGTCAGGGAGCTACACCTACTACCCGGGCTACTGAGACCCGACCGGTGAAGGTCGAGGCCCCGAGGGCTCGCGGGAGAGCCTTTCAGCTGACTGCGGAGGAGGTCCGCGCTGCGCCCGATGTTGTGGCAGGTATGTTATCTTTCATGTATTTAATTAAAGGTCGAAATGTTATGCTTATGTTAATATATGTGTAGGTACTTTCCTTGTGAACTCTATGCCTGCTCTAGTATTATTTGATTCGGGTGCGAGTAGATCGTTTGTATCGTTAGCTTTTAGTCAGCACATCGGCATTAGTCGTGAGCCGTTAAGTCGGCCTTTGAGCGTTTCCATTGCGGCTGAGAGGGTGATTTGTGCTACGGAGGTTTTTCGGGGATGTGTGCTAGAGATCTTCGGGGTCGCATTTCCGATTGACCTAATTCCTATTGCGATGGGTGATGTCTGTGTCATTGTAGGCATGGACTGGTTGAGCCGATTCAGCGCTGTCATCGACTGCGAGCGTCAGTTGGTGACTATACGAGACCCTAGTGGGGGAGTTCTTACGGTATACGGCGAGGGTACCCGTTCGGGATCAGCTTTTTGTTCGGCCGCTAGGGCGAGGCAATGTCTACAGCAGGGATGTAACGGTTTTGTGGCGTATGTGATGGATACGCGGGAGAGTTCCGAGAGGCCGAAGACATTGAAGGAGGTCCCAGTGGTGCGCGAGTTTCCAGATGTTTTCCCCGAGGATTTGCCGGGAATACCTCCTGCGAGGCAAGTGGAGTTTGGTATTGATCTAGTTCCAGGGGGGGCGCCTATTGCGAAGGTGCCTTATCGTCTTGCACCTCCAGAGATGCAAGAGTTGTCCTCGCAACTTCAAGAGTTGTTGGGGAAGGGATTTATTCGGCCGAGTAGCTCGCCGTGGGGAGCACCGATTCTGTTTGTCAAGAAGAAGGATGGTTCACACCGGATGTGTATCGATTACCGGGAACTGAACAAGGTGACAGTTAAGAACCGCTATCCGTTACCAAGAATCGATGATCTATTCGATCAGTTGCAAGGGGCATCTTGGTTTTCCAAGATTGATTTGAGATCAGGGTACCATCAGGTAAGGGTGCGGGATGAGGACGTCCAGAAGACAGCCTTTAGGACGCGGTATGGGCATTACGAGTTCGTGGTGATGCCTTTTGGGCTCACCAATGCCCCAGCAGTGTTCATGGATCTCATGAACAGGGTATGCAGGCCGATGCTGGATCGGTCTGTGATTGTATTCATCGACGACATTCTGGTGTATTCGCGGTCTAGGGAGCAGCATGAGGGACATTTGAGGGAGGTCCTTGAGGTACTGAGGTCGGAGAAGTTATATGCAAAATTCTCCAAATGTGACTTCTGGTTACGGGAGGTTCAATTTCTGGGGCACGTTGTAAATCAGGCAGGGATATTGGTCGATCCGGCCAAGGTGGAAGCGGTGATGAGATGGGAGGCACCAAAGTCACCTTCGGAGATCAGGAGTTTTCTTGGGTTGGCAGGGTACTATCGAAGGTTCATTAGGGACTTCTCCAAGATCGCAGTGCCACTTACCAAATTGACCCGAAAGGGTGTTACATTCTCATGGGGACCCGAGCAGCAGACTTCCTTCGAGACACTTCGTCAGAGACTGTGCGAAGCACCAGTATTAGCTCTTCCGGAAGGGATGGAGGACTTCGTCGTATATTGCGACGCATCGATTTCAGGACTGGGTGCAGTGTTGATGCAGAGGGGCCATGTGATAGCCTATGCATCGAGGCAGCTGAAGCCTCACGAAGCGAGATATCCCACGCATGATTTAGAGTTGGGGGCAGTAGTGTTCGCCCTCAAAATTTGGCGTCACTACCTGTACGGGGTTCGTTGTACCATATACACGGACCATAAGAGTTTGAAGTATTTGATGGATCAACCCAACCTAAACATGCGCCAGAGGAGGTGGTTAGACGTGGTTAAGGATTATGACTGTGAGATCCTATACCACCCAGGCAAGGCTAATGTGGTAGCCGATGCATTGAGTCGTAGGGCGGAGGGTACTCCATTGCGGGACGTATGTTTGAGATTGACGGTGGTGACTCCGGTATTAGATACTATTCGTGGGGCACAGGCCGAGGTCGTGAAGTCTGGGATGCAGAAACAGGAGCGGGTCGTCGGGTTAATTTCAGAGTTCGTTACGGATGGGCGGGGACTTCTGACATTTCAGGGTCGGATCTGGGTGCCATTCGTGGGCGGTACGCGTGTTATTTTGATGGAGGAGGCACATAGATCGAAATTCTCGATCCATCCCGGTGCTACGAAAATGTATCTGGATTTGAAAAAGGAGTACTGGTGGCCTTGCATGAAGAGAGACGTTGCTTGGTTCGTGGAGAGGTGTTTGACCTGCCGTAAAGTTAAGGCCGAGCACCAGAGACCGCACGGTAAGTTGCAACCCTTGGAGATCCCTGAGTGGAAGTGGGATCAGATCACGATGGATTTCATCACCAAATTGCCGAAAACTGCCAGGGGAGTCGATGCGATTTGGGTGATTGTGGATAGACTAACAAGGAGTGCACATTTCCTTGCCATTAGTGAAAGTTCATCAGCAGAGAAGTTGGCGGAGTTGTACGTGAGAGAGATAGTATCTCGGCATGGAGTGCCGACCTCGATTGTTTCGGACCGCGATGTACGTTTCACTTCCAGGTTCTGGAAGAAATTCCATGAGGAGTTGGGTACTAAACTGCATTTTAGTACCGCATACCATCCCCAGACCGACGGTCAAAGCGAGCGGACGATCCAGACATTGGAAGATATGCTTAGAGCGTGTGTATTAGACTTCGGGGGTAGCTGGGATGCGCATCTGCCGCTGGCTGAGTTTTCCTACAACAACAGCCATCATTCGAGCATTGGTATGCCACCTTTTGAGTTGTTGTATGGTAGGAGGTGTCGGACTCCCATTTGCTGGGGAGAAGTGGGACAGAGAGTGATGGGCATTACAGAGATCGTACTTCAAACGACTGAACAGATCCAACGGGTGAGGCAGAGGTTATTGACCGCCCAGAGCCGACAGAAGAGTTATGCGGACAGACGCCGGTCCGAGCTCGAATTCCAGGTCGGCGACTTCGTTCTCCTAAAGGTTTCTCCTTGGAAAGGGGTGATTCGGTTCAGGAAGAGGGGCAAATTGGGGCCCCCGTTCATAGGTCCATTTCGGGTAATTGCAAGGGTAGGTCGGGTAGCTTATCGGTTGGAGTTGCCAGCGGAGCTGAATCAGATTCACAATACCTTCCACGTATCACAGCTGAGGAAGTGTATAGCCGATGAGGCAGCAGTGGTTCCGTTAGAAGACATCCAGGTAGATGCGAGTCTGAATTACGCCGAGAGACCAGTAGCTATCAGGGATCGGAAGATCAAGGTTCTACGGAACAAGGAAATACCTCTGGTGTTGGTTCAGTGGCAACATCGGAAAGGATCGGAGATGACTTGGGAGCCAGAAAGAGAAATGCGGGAGCAACATCCGGAGTTATTCGCAGAATGAGAGACTTCGAGGGCGAAGTCTAGTTCTAGTGGGGGAGAGTTGTAACAGCCCGGAATTTCAGGTATTTCTTTAAATTATTTTTGGGGCACATCTAGGAGGGGACTCGGCGAGTTGGTGCACGACTCGCCGAGTAGGGCAATGGTCTTGGTCGCAGACGCGCGACTGGACTCGACGAGTCCAATAAGGGACTCGGCGAGTCGACGCCGTTCAGCTGAACCCTAGCCGTTTCATTTCTGATCGTATATAACGATCTTATGGCCGTCATGTCGCGTCTTTTGGCCGGTTGAAGATTCCCTGGGAGTGAGTGAGCATCTGAAGCAAGAGAGAGGACTTGAGAAGGCTTGAAGAGATTGTTAGACAAGGAGGAGCAAGGTGGTGATCAAAAGAATCGAGTACTGGAGGTTTGGAGACACAGGGAACACGTTTCCAAGTAATCGTCGGATCGAAATCTGTAACTTTTACGTTGTATGCGAGTTTAGGGTTTAGGAAACCCAAATAAGGGTTAGTTAGATTATATTGTTGTTATAAGTGTTAAAAACCCCTGTAATAGTATATGTGAAAGTCCAGGAAGCCCTATAGCTATATACTTCGAAATCATGCGAAATACAGGAGGCAGCGGATTGACTGCATGGCGAGGACTCGCCGAGTCCAATGATCAGACTCGGCGAGTAGCTTGAAGATTCACTAGAACTCGCCGAGTTGTTCTTCAGACTCGGCGAGTAGCTTGAAGGTTCACTAGGACTCGTCGAGTTGTTCTTCAGACTCGGCGAGTAGCTTGAAGATCTACTGGAACTCGTCGAGTCGTTCTCCAGACTCGGCGAGTGGTGTCAGGATGTCTATACTCGTCGAGTTACCCTTTGCACTCGACGAGTCCGGTCAAGATTGACCGTTGACCTGTATATATCTTAGAGGGGTCAGTTGTCTTGTTTGATAAGATCATTAACTAAGGCTGTGGTATTATAGGGAACCTGCGGACTAGCGGATTGTGTGCGAGTAGCTCGAAGAGGTTATAGCCTGCGTACCACGAGGTGAGTCTTCTCACTATACTTCACCCGGAAGGGTTTGACTGTTAGACCGAAAGGTCGTGTGTGTTATATTCATGCTATGTCTAGAGAGGTAGATGCTTTATATGTGATGTGTGCTTATATGTGATGTATGCTTATACGGGCCGGAAGGCGAGACTTTATGTGATAGAAAGAACTGTATGATGTATGATTTATGTGTTATGAGTATTATGCTACATGTGTCATGTTTTATACCATCATGGGCCGGAAGGCAAAATGTTATGTGGATTGAAAGGTCCGGGCCGGAAGGCAATGTTATGTGGATCGAAAGGTCCGGGCCGGAAGGCAATGTTATGTGGACCGAAAGGTCCGGGCCGGAAGGCGTATGTGGGTAAGTCGTATACTGGGGAACTCACTAAGCATTTATGCTTACTAGTTGTGTTTATGTTTTTCAGGTTCTAGT
Source organism: Lactuca sativa (assembly GCF_002870075.4). Taxonomy (NCBI): domain Eukaryota; kingdom Viridiplantae; phylum Streptophyta; class Magnoliopsida; order Asterales; family Asteraceae; genus Lactuca; species Lactuca sativa. The sequence goes on along the minus strand of NC_056630.2, from coordinate 3,553,835 downwards.
GATGACCGTGGAAAGGCGCCGGCGTGACACGTACACACTGCCACTGTTGAAGATCCTGGAGATTTATTATTTATATTTTGAAACAAACTTGGAATAAACCCTTTTGTCGAATAATGATGTTTTGTTTTTTTTTTTTAACGAAAAATTTATTTGAAAAATTGAGCTGTTACAAGAACATTCAAGCCATCTTCAAATCTTCATAATATTTCAAGATCCAACCATAAACCCCTATTTTGCAACCAAAACACTTAGCAGCATTTCCAATTAATTCCAATTTAATTGTAAGTCCTTCTTATATAATTAAATTATTACTTAATCAATATTTAAACTATTTTAAATACAACGTCGAATATAAGTATTTTAGGAGAATGTTAGTCGCACGTACGCTTACCCGGGGATCGTCTTTACAACTCATTAATTTAAGTTAACGCACATTTGAGGTGAGTTCATACCCCTATATTTTCAATGTTTTTAATATTTTTAGGGGGGATACAAGTAAAACACAAGCACTCTTGTGTTTATATAAACATTTTAAATCTTTACAATTGTTTCAAAACGAGCATTCGCTACACTTTGTAAAAATATTTTATATATTTTAAACCCTTTTGTAATATGTCGAGCATAAGGGTATTTTACTTTCATACGATTAGATTGAAAATGTTTTCAGCATATTACAAAACATTACAAATAAACTATAATTCGTATAGTTTGGGAATCTCTACACTATTTTGCTAAGTACAATACATAGAATCAAAACATTTATTCAAACTATGATAGGTATAGTTTGGGAAACACTACTCTAATACATTGGTACAAGAACACACTACTAAATAATTATTTAAATATAATTATTTTATATTACAAGCACATTACTACAAGGTTATACATACATATGCAAATACCAGAAAAGGCCCACTACACTACACTATATGTAAACAGGTACTCACATAGGTTCTAGAAGATGGAGTATAGTAGCTTCAAGACTTTACTATTTACTTTTGGAGTCAGTCTTATATGATTCAAATACAATGTAAACATTATACTATTAATACAGTGGTTGTTGTTGCTTTGATTACTATTATACAATTGTTGTGATACTGTACATGACGTCCTCCGCTCCCGAACGTTTTCGTCGTTCCGGTTTGGGGGTGTGACATCCTTTTTAAGAAATGGGACGAAGTCAATGATCTCGAGAATTTTACTTTTTGTCTTAGGGGGAAAGGAGGGAAATTAGTCTTGTTAAGATCACTTAACGGTTGGATCTGTACAACCGATCAGAGGCAACTTTTCCTGAGTTTTCCATCTTCTTGGACCATTAGTAAAAAAGATTGTCGGCTAAAGTTATTGATCTTGGGTGGTGGAACATGATCGCCAATGGGTCCTACACTACAAGAACTTCAAGCGAATGAAAAATCAGAAAAGTTGTGCACAGATTCATTCATAGGTTGATCATTTTCTATCAAGCAAAAGAAAGAAGGGGATCAGGTTCCTCAACTTGATGTATTCTTTCTATGGTGTATCATTACACCAAATGTATTATGACACCTCCCTTAATGTGTTACAAACTTTTTGATAGAACGAGAAGGGAAGAGCATGACTTGGGCCCGTATTTATGCTAGAATGATGGTCACCGAATTGGCTAGATCTTTTAGGGTTTTTTATGAGCCCGAGGTTATGTTTCTGACGAGGATGGATGGCAAAGTGGGCATATCTCGTCAATTGAGAATAAAGGAATCATGAGGCAGTAACAAAGGATAGTTCAGTATTCCATAGGAGACATATGTTGGCTGAGGCCATCAATAGGGATAGTTAGTAGAAAATCGTGAGCATGAGGTGCCCGAATACACTCAAAAACTGCTTTCTGCCTTACAATCATGTCCAAGTCAATTTCCATATCTTTGATGATATTGAGAAGACGAGTCAATTTCCAATGGGGTGCAGCAAGTCGAGCGCTTGGGTCCTCTTCTTTTTTCCTAACAGCCATGCTCAACACACTGTTGGCGTTGTGTAACACAGCCTCATAACCCCCAGACACACTGACCCCGAACTGAAAATCATTAAGGTACTTGGCCATTTCTTTACCTACACCTTTCATGGCAACCTTGGAAACCAAATGTCTCCATATAGTGTAGCACCTGGTTTCTGGTATGGAAAATTTATCTAGGTATTTTGCATTTTTTGCCTTGGACTCGGCGAGTTGTAGGCCCGACTCGCCGAGTAGAGCCGGGATATGAGCACGTTTAAGTTGGCGACTCGGCGAGTCCATATTCTGGACTCGGCGAGTCCCCGTTGTCTGATGAAAACCTAAATTCAAGGGTTTGCACCCTATTTAAACCATCATATGCGCCCCCAAGCTCGCCCCTTCACCCTCAGAGCTCTCTATATCGTCCTAACCTCGTTCCTTGTGAGATTGAAGTGTTTTGGTGCGATTTCTTGAAGATTTTGAGAGAAAAAGGAGAGTAGTTCAAGAGGAGAAGAAAGAGGCCAAGCATCTTGGTGTTATTTCAGAGATTCCTTGAGGTATAACTCAGTTTCCTTCCGTTTTCATGCTAAGAGTCCCTTAGAGCTCCATTAAAGTCCCTCTTGAGCCATTTCCAAGGTTGTTTATGAATTAGGGTTTGTGATAAGTTGATTAACCTTTAGATCTAGGCATGATTGAGCTCCAGGAGGTCAGATCTACTGCCCTTTTGGAGCCATATTGCATGAAAGCCCTAGATATACTCTTTTAGTGCATTTTGAGCCCTAAAACCTTCATTGGTGTTTATTTACATGTAAAGTTGGAAACTTTACGTGTTAATCAAGCCCTAAGAACTCAGATCTATGTATGGCATGAGCTGGTTTCAAGCAAAATCGAGTATATAGTAATTGCATGTGAATGACTCGGCGATTCATTCATCGGACTCGGCGAGTCGAGTCGCGAGTCCCCGAGTTTTCCCCTTTTCATGTTTGTTGAGTGGGGTCGTGAGTCATGAGGGGTGACTCGGTGAGTCGGAAGCCAGACTCACTCATGGAGGAACTTAGCGAGTCAATGCCCTGACTAGGCGAGTCCAAGGCAATCTTCTTGCCTCAAGAACAGACTCGGCGAGTTATTCATACAACTCGGCGAGTCTCAGCATAGAATGTTCTTCGGATGAAGATGAACTCGACGAGTTGTTCATACAACTCGGTGAGTAGGATGAAGGACTTTTGGACATCAGTTTAGAAGGAAAACTCGTCGAGTCGATGCCTAACTCGACGAGTAGAGGCGGGTTTATGGTCAATCGAATGGATAGGGACTCGACGAGTTGGCGAGCCAACTCGGCGAGTCGGGTTAACTGGAAGTTGACTTTGACTTTGACTCTTGGCTTGGTTAGGGGTAGATGGTCATTTTTACCCTGAGGTCGATTAGCAGTATTTGACTAAGTGTTTTGTGGGAATTATTGTCGGAGGATTTCCGGAGCAGCAGCAGCAGAAGGCAGTTAGTTCCCACGCAGATCAGCAGCTATTTTGAGGTGAGTTACCTTTTAGTAGCGGTGGGTCTACGGCCACAATGTCGGCCCACCAGTAAGGGTTGTATGATAGATGATTGTCTCTGTGATATTCATCTAGGGTTGCTACTATTTGTGATGTGATTGTGTGCTAGTATGATATGATGCTATGCGCTAGTGGCAGTAGGGGGAGATAGTCCCCAGATTACCGGTCGATAGGGCCGAAGGGGCAGTCATGCCCAGCCATGCTAGATAGAGTATGTGATATGCGTTATGTGTTAGTAGTAGGGGTGAAATAGTCCCCAACATCCGGTCGAGAGGACCGAAGGGGAGACCAGCACCCAGATATGCTAGTCAGTATCCGGTCGAGAGGACCGAAGGGGAGGCCAGCACCCAGATATGCTAGTCAGTATCCGGTCGAGAGGACCGAAGAGGTAGGTCGGGCACCCAGTCATGCCTAACAATATATGTATGTTATGTGGTTATATGGTATGTGGTACAGTGGGGGAACTCACTAAGCTTCGTGCTTACGGTTTACAGTTTTGGTTTCAGGTACCTCTTCTTCGAAGGTGAAGGAGCTGGTGCGGTAGCGGCACATCACATACATGCTTTGTATTCCGCACTATGAGATCTTCCCGGGGATTTGTACTCTGAAATTATTATGTTTTATAAAATGGTTTCCAGAAACGCGACATCTTTTATGAAATGATATGATCGGTGAATGTTTTATTTCTAATGTTTTGCAAAGTATATGTTTTAAAAATGAAAATTTTGGCTCGTATTTTTGGGATGTTACATATAGTGCCTACTGCAATTGGACGGGTGTAACGCCCGGGTTTCGGGGCTAAGCATTTTATATGATGTAATAGTCTAGGTCAACTATTGTAACTCTTTTGGAAGTAATAAAGATGAAATATTTGAGTATTATGTGAATTATGTGAAATTATATGCTTATTACTTATTTATAAATGAATAATAAATGAAGAATAAAATAAGCGTCAAAGTTAAAGTGTGAGATAAACTCGATATATTTACATAAATTTTTAGTGATCGAAAAAAGGATTCCAGAGATATAAAGAACGCCGAAATCCGAGTTATAACGAAGACGTTATGACCCGTCGAAGTTTCGCGATAAAACCGACACGATACCGGGAAGCGTAAATAGTGAATTTACAATGGATGAATTTTTAGCCTTAGAAATATAAATAGAAGTTTTAGTGTTCGTTAAACCGAGATCGTCCATAAAAAGAACGCCCAAATCTGACTTTGTATGAGGAAGTTATGATTTTTCGAAGTTTCGGCTTAGCAATGTACACCCCGAAATTCGAATATTAGATCGAGCGGTTTTTAGCCGACTCAACCTAAACGAGAATCGAAGATCTCGTTATAGTAGCGTAACGATAAAAATATGGATGAAAACAGACGTCAGATGAAGAAGTTATGAATTTTTAACGGACCAATCCTGTCCCGATCTGTTAATAATATAACTTTTAAAATAAAGTCAAAATTATCTGACGGAGTCTAAACGAAAGTTGTAGAGTACATTCCCGCCTTCGCGTGGATATAAATAACTTCAAAACGGAGCTCGTATGAGGAAGATACGAATTTTTGAAGTTTGGAATCGAAATCACGAAATCTGGTGCGAACCTGAAAACGTGGCCGAGCCACAACCGTCCGATGTGCCGCCTCAGATCACGCCATGTTGCCTCGCTTCGCCCTACACCCCGCGTCCGAAGTAGGAACACCCAGTGTACCTTCGGTCCTTATCCCCTTCCGAGTGCGAGTCAACTGGATCCACGAGACAGCCTTATCTGAAGCTACGCGGCGCGTAGCTGCTGAACGCCTAGCGTTCTGAGAGGCTTCACCTCCTATAAATAGATGCGAACTTTTCCAGATTTTTCACACCAATTCCAATTCTCTCTCTACAATATTTCTCTCTATAGGGTTTTAAACCCTCCCTAAAGTCTAGGTGAAGCTCTAGCACCCGAAGGAAGCCTCGAGGCTCCCGGAGTCCCGAGAAAAAAAGGTCTTTCGGTTTCGAATCGTTGCTCCGAGCGAAGCCCGGTTTTCTTTAAAATCCGCTGTAAGTGAGCTACGCCTATGAAATTTTTAATATTGCTTCTAATTAATTATAGTAACATTATTAGGACCTTAAAATAAATATTTGGACTATTATTATGAGTTATATAGAGTGTTGTTTAACGCTTATATAATAATAATAATAGCTAGACTATTAATTAGTCACGGTTAACGTTAGACTAAACCCTAGTGGTATTGATACTAGGTTCTATCGACGGATAATTGTTTTGAGAGTAACAAAGCGTTGTATGAGTACAAAGTCACCACCTAATCAAGTGAGTGCATAGTCACTTTCATCTTACACATAGATATGAAGTATTTTATATAAATTACGTGCTATGTGTGCATATTATCTGAATACTTGCTGTCTATGCTGGGTGAATGATTTTATACATGTTTTAAATGAGTTAAAATGTATATGTATTTTATATCTACAAAAATGTTGGGGTACAACATGGGTAGATGAAATAGACGATGTGTGATAAAATGATGAGAGGCCTCGATGTTGTTGTTGTTGTTGATTCTGTCATCTAGAGGAGTATGGATGATGACCACGGACTCTTCTAGACAGTCCAGTGGAACGCTAGCAGGTTTGGAACCTATAAGTGTTTGTAAACGATGTGTTCACCAGTGTACTCCATCCCCCTCATGGTTACCTTTAGGACATTTATTGTTAATGAACCCCCTTAGCAGTAGTGTCCATCCCGATGATGATCCTTAGGCTAGGTCCCTTATGATAGGTGTTTAGGGACGTAAAGTGAGGATAACGGGAATGGGTAATCGGGTTATTCTTGGTTGATGAACTTAAATAACTTATTTATGGTAGGTTGTAAACCCTATGTTCTCACCAGGCTCCCAAGCCTGACCCACTCAGTTTCATGTATTACAGGTAGTGGTCCTCGAGCATAGATGTGATGTTTTGGATGAGGGATTGTGGATATAGGCCTGTAGATATGAAATAATGTAGTAAGGCTTATATTTTACTGTTTATGCTTTTAATCTGTATCGAACATGACATCCCGAGTCTTTTTGATGAAATACATTTCTATGGGAATGCTTTTGATAAATCTTTATCGTATTTTGTTTTGGGACAAATTCCACAACACCTTTATTTAAAATGTTACTCTGATTTTCAAACAAAGCATAAACAAAATCGGTCTTTTCTAGTCGTGAAAATGGGGATGTCACAGTTGGTATCAGAGCATTAGTTTAAGCGAACTAAGAATTTGTAGGATTTCTAGACTTAAACTTAGAATGCTAAGCAATAATTGTGAGATGAGAGCACTAGCTTATTTTAGGAATTATGCCTAGAATGCTTTTATGTGCTAAATGCTTTGTGCCTGATATGTTGTTATTTTTTCGGATCTATGGTCTGTTGCCAACCAGATCTGGAAACCTTATGCGTTTAGGATTCTAAACGTACGACTACGATATTAGAACTAGCATGTAAACGTTTCGGAGTGATAAGGGTGATTCAAACATCTATCCTGAATAAAGATCTAAATTCACCTTATTCGGTGTATAGATCAAAATCGCAAGAACCCACAGTGGATCCGGTAATGCAAATGGGAATAGGAATCAACCCCCAATGATTTAGCAAATACTTGTTGTAGCAGATGCTCCCGAACCAATTACCATGGCTGGAGTACAACCCATGATTCGTGCTATGTTAGTAGAACAAAGGGAGGAAATGAGGCAGATGTTGCACGAAAATAGGCACGAACCTACCATACCCATTGAGAAACCCGAGCTGATTCCCGAGCAATCGGAGGAAGGGAACTATAGACGCCATGTGAGTCAAGTTGGGACTCAAGGAGAATGAAGGAATGACCTGGAGATGGGAAACAAAAAGGATGGACGGATGTATAAGAATTTCTTGATTGCGAAATGTAACGCCCGTAGATCAGGGCTAGTCAATTTAGAGACGATAAGCGTCAAAAATGACTTTCTGATAAAAGATTATTTAGAATTAATAATCTTAACTAAGTTGTAGTATATGTTACAAGGATTCCTTACATATAAAGAATGCCGAAATCCGAGTTATAACGAAGAAGTTATGACCTGTCGAAGTTTCGCGACAGAAACGGCACGACACAGCGCGACGTAAAAAGTGAATTTACGTTAGAGTGATATTTAGCCGAAGCAATCTAAATGAGAATCGAAGATCTCATTGTTGGTATCGAAGCGATAAAAAGTTAGGCGAGAATGGACGTCAAACGAAGAAGTTATGAATTTATAACGAAAGTTTCTGTCCCGGCCTATTAAAAATAAATAATAAAAATAAAAGTCAAAATTAGCCGACGGAGTCTAAACGAAAGTTGTAGAACGTAGTCTCACCTTCGTGTGGATATAAAGAACGTCGAAAACGGAGTTCGTATGAAGAAGATATGAATTTCCAAAGTTTATTAAATATTTTGTATTTAATTTTAATTAGAAAATCCGGCATTATCCGAAGGAGTCACTGATCTGATCTGAAGTACGCCCCGCGTACAGCGAAGCATGACGACCCTCGCAGCAAGTGGCTTCGGATGACGCATGTCATGACGAATTCGGACGCGTACGCCCCGCGTACGCCTGTACGCCCTGCGTACTCCGAGGCTCCAGCCTCCTATAAATAGGATGCGAGGGCAGCCGGTTCTTTTGTTCATTTTCTCTCTTCTCTCTCCCGTTTTGCATCGTTTTGCGTGCTAGAAATATCCCGAAGCCCCGGTATTATTCTCGAGCCCCGAGGCAAGTTCCGAGATCCCGAAGATCCCGAGAAGTGCGGTTCCCGAGCCAAAGCTCTGCCCACGAGAAGTTCGATTTTTGAAGAGATCTTCCAGATCTGCTGAGGATTACTAATTCTGCAAGTCGTAGTGCTGTCCGATCATCTTCTAATCAAGTGAGTGTATACTACCTTTCATAAACACGATAATAATACAAGTATGGTTTGAGTGTATTAAGTATATTGTGGTTTATATGTATGAGTGTGTGGTTACTTTCTTCTAACACATGAGTATGAAGTATTTGCTACGAAATACGTGCTATGTGTTTATATATTGTTGTTTATTTGAGGTATTGGTGGAATGGATGAACTATATAGATTTTTAATGAGTTAAACTATATATGTATTTTATATCTACAAATATGTTGGGTAGGACATGGGTAGATGAGATCCGTGAGTAGGGATCAGATCAAGAGGTCAGTTTAGATCCGTGAGTAGGGATCAGATTAAGAGGTTAGTTTTAGATCCGGGAGTATGGATCAGGTAAAGAGATAAACTTGCTATTAGTCCGGGAGTATGGATTAAGACTAAGTTAATTGTCCCTAGTCCGGGAGTATGGATTGGGCACAATTATAGATTCGGGAGTATGGATCAGATATGGATTAAGATTAAGTTAATTGTCCCTAGTCCAGGAGTATGGATTGGGCACAGTTATTGATCCGGGAGTATGGATCAGATCAGGATTAAGGTATAGTTAATTGTCCCTATTCCGGGAGTATGGATTGGGTACAATTATTGATATGGGAGTATGGATCAGATCAGGAGGTTAGTTTTAGATCCGTGAGTATGGATCAGGTAGTTTTAGATCCGTGAGTATGGATCAAGTAGTTTTAGATCCGTGAGTATGGATCAGGTGAAGAGGATAGTTTTAGATCCATGAGTAGGGATCAGGTAAAGAGGAAAAATATTTGATGCGAGAGTTTAGATCGTGTCATTGTGAGGATCGATGGGGTGGGTTAAGAGTTGCCTCTATATGGTGAAATTGTGCAAGTTTGAATGTTTTATATTTATAAATATATGATATAACATTGTGGGATGAAAACCCTATATGCTCACCATGCTCCCAAGCCTGACCCACTCAGTTTTCTTTGTATCACAGGTATTAATACGAAGACATAGTTCACAGAGAGATTTAAAGGAGATATAAATCAATTGTGTAGTTAAACGTAAGTTCTGCTTATGCTTATATGTCTGTATCGGAACATGACATCCCGAGGTTTTATTATTAAATGAAAATACATTCTCTTGAGAAATATTTTGATAAGTTATTATCATATCTTGTTTTGGGAACAAATTCCGCAACCGTATCTTTAAAAGATTACTCTGATTTTATAAAACAAAGCATAAGTAAAATTGGTCTCTTCTGGCCGTGAAAATGGGGATGTCACACGAAACCACCAGGTCTCTCAGGAAGCCCAAAGCCTGTTGAGATTATGGAATGGATCTCCGAAATGGAGATGATGTTCAAGAACTGTAGTTGTAGCGAGAAACAAAAGACTGTCGCAGTTTGGCAACTGAAGACCGGAGTCTTGAGCTGGTGGAAGCTATTGGCAGATACAATGCCAGGAGGAGAAGCCCTGAAAATGTCATAGGAAGCGTTCTTGGAACAACTAAAGATACAGTATTGTTCAGAGATAGATCTGATTGATTTGAACAATGAGTTCCAAAACCTGAAGAAGGGAAAGATGAGCGTTGATGACTATGCTACTGCATTTACTGAGAAGATGAAGTTATTTCCATACCTGGTGCCAACCGAACTCTCCAAAATTGAGAGGTTTGCAAATGAACTGCCAGCCGACTTTGGCCCAACAGTCAAGATGGCAACCACTCTGAAATCAGTTGTTCGAGTAGCTAAGAATGTGGAAACCCAGCAGAAGGAATGGGGTCTGGAGAGGTCCGAGGTTGGTGACAAAAGGAAATTTGACGGATCCTCAAAGTCCGGTAAGAAGAGTAAATTTTCAAAGTCTGGTTCAAAAGGAGGAGGAGCCGAAGCAAAATGGTGCGACAAGTGCAAGAAGAAGTATCAGGGGAAGTGTGACAGAGGAGTCACTTGTTTCAAATGTGGAAAGCTTGTGAAGGATCTAGTAAATGTTTTGGTCTAGGCTTTCATATATTTGGTTTAGAATGAGTCTGTAATTGTATTTAAGGGTTGTTTGTTAGTTTGTTGGACATTTTGTGTGTTTACGACCGTAAACTGTGTTTACGGCCATAAACACGTTTACGGGTTTACAGTCGCAAACCTAGTTTACGGTCTGGTATAGTATATATAGAGGAGATGTTTGTCTTTAGTGGTTGTTGATGCCATTGCGTTTACACAGAGTCCATCAAGTTGTACCTGGCGATTTATTGAAATATAATCGTGTGCAAGCTTGGTTTCTTTTCATCTTATTCTTATTCTTCTTGTGTGATTGATTGTTGCTTAACTACTGGTAAAGATCCATATTTAGACCTTACAATTGGTATCAGAGTAGAAACCGGTGTTAAGGCTTCTTTCAATATATTTTTGGGCTATTTCAACCGATATCTTTGAAGTTCGAACCTGCTGTTAGTGTTTACGTGGTGAAGGGAATCGTTTCTACTAAAAAAATCGTGTTTATAAAGGTTTTCTGGGAGTTTGCTGTCAACCATAAACTCCATTTACGGTTGTTGAATCAAGAACATCAAGAATCGTAATCTCATAATCATCATATACCGTAAACTTACCTTCAAGGATCGCAAACACATAAACCGGAAACTCACAAACCGTAAACTCATATACCGTAAACCCTGTTTACGATCGTAATCCCCTGAACCGTAAACCTAGTTTACATTTGTAAACTCTTTCAACCGTAAACTCAAAGTTTGAACTTAATTTGCTTAATTTGCTTGATTTCAAATGGACTCTCAAGGTCAAAATCATTTCCATGAACTTGACACTATTATGGGCACCACCACACGAATTCCAAGATTGATGTATGCGGATGGTTTCCCCGAATGGAAGTATAGAATTGAAAAGTACATCAAAATGAAGGACTTTAAGGTATGGAGAAGCATTCTTAGAGACCTTGTTAGAATCACCACGACAGTTGGAGGCCAAGTGATTGACAAGGAGGTTGAAAACTATACTGATGAGGAGTTTGAAAAAATTAAGGAGCAAGAAAGGGCTTTAGCCACCTTAACTATGGCATTATCTCCTGACATTGCTCAAGGTTTTCGTGAGTACACTTCAGCCAAAGGTCTATGGGAAGCACTAATTGAAGTTTATGAGGGCAATGAGGATATGAAGGAGCGTCGCCAGGACATGTTGAGACAAAAGTTCAACATGTTCAACTACATTCCAGGAGAGACTCTTGAGGCTCAATTGCAGAGGTTCACAACTCTCACAACGGACATGAACATATCTGGGATTTACTTAACCAAGTCAGAAATTAACAAGCTTCTCAATGCTCTTCCCAGATCATGGGATATGAATGTCGCTGTGATCAAGAAGACTAAGGATCTAAACCGCCTCACTCTTGCTGAAACCATGGCAATCATCAAAGCTTATGATATTGATGATAAACAGAGAGAGATCAATCACGTGAACTCATACTCTACTACAAATCTTGGGATCTCATCCAACAATGCTCTATCTTCAATCATGTCCTCTTCAGGTCAAGGGTTTGCTGCTAAACCACCTCAGATTCAGACCTTCGCTACTGCATCACCTATTCCTCATCCTCAGAATCAACCATTTGTCTCCCCACATGTTGTCTCTTCTCCAAATGTGCCTACTGTAGCCTCTTCCTCAAACCCTAAGGATACTGATGAAAATCTGGCTCTAGCTACTAGCTTGTTAACTGCTACAATGCTTTTGTAGCTGGAGATCTTCTGCCTCAGCTGTCATTTGCTGATTTGGACCATATTCATCCTAAAGATGTGGAAGAGATGGACATCACGCGGCAGATTGCTATGGCTGTTTTTAGGGCCAAGCAGTTTGCTAAGAAGACTAGAAAGAGCAACTGGGGCATGAATGCTGACAAGAAGGTGGGATTCAACAAGAGCTCGTTGAGATGTTTCAACTTCCACGAACCGGGTCACTTTGCTTGTGATTATCCAAAGTCAGATTGCAAGGTCAACAACAATAGAACGATGGTAGCAGTGGGAAACAACCGTGCAGGTGCTGCAGCCGATGGTGAAACCGCTATGGTCGCACAGTCTTTTGATTGGGAGGACCAGATTCAGGATTTGAACATTTCAGGGCCAGAAAATGCTCACCTAGCTCAGATCGATGATTCCTTGAAGACTGATGAGGCTGATCCCGAAGCAGAAATGATGGAGCTGCAGTTTGCTTTCATGGCATCTACCTCTTCCGAGCCCAAGAAAAGCGAGGTAACCCTACCATTTTGTTCTTATGCATGTAAATAATATGTTTAAGTTCTTCGTGATTAAATCCAATTATTGCGTAGAGTAGTAGAGGACCTTAGATATGAGGGCTACCAACTTAGGAAAGGACAAAAGCCCCTTAAAGCCCAATTAGAAGCTAAGATAAACGATTTTAGAAGTGTCCAGGCAGAGTACAGTGAGAAATGTGAACTGTACAATTATGTTAAAAGGAAAAATGATGCGCTGACTGCCGAGCTTGATACATTGAAGAAAAGATTTGTTCTGCAAACCTTGCTTTTCAAAAATTTGATGGATCAAGCGAGGTAGCTGCCAACATGATTGATCACTGCATGGATTTTAAACGAAACCAACAAAAGGGTTTGGGATACGATAGTGTGCCTCCTCTTTATAATCACACATATATGTATCAACCTTGTCTAAAGATGAGATTGCCAACGAACCATTCATGGTTTATGGAAAACCATCTGGTTTTGTCTCAAGAGGGTTTATAAATGTTGAAAGTACTGACGCTTCTACTTCCTCTGCAGATCAACCCTTAGATCAGGCGAAGCATGGAGTTGGAGTTTCTGTTTCTGTTTCTGTTCCTAATTCTGATATTTCTGTTTCTTTTTGTGATTCGAATGTTAAGACTGGTGATGTTTTGTGTGATGTTTCTAATTCTGATTCTGTTGAATTTAATTTTTTTGATATGTTTGATGAATTGTTTGGTAATTCTGATGCTTGTGATAGTCATGAAACACCATCAACTCCACAAGTCACAACTACTAAGACACCCTCACTTGTATCTCAATCTAGTTCTCATTCATGTTCTTCTGAGAAAAGTAAGAGTGTCCATAAAGAAAACAAATCTGAGAAATGTAGTACAAGTTCAAATAATAAACAAATTTGTTTTAATTGTGGTGTTGGTGGTCATATAGCTAGGAATTATCAAAACAGGATCTTTGTAAACTATTTGTCACCAAAAGGAGAGAACGAATCTCGAGGAAGGTCTTTAATTAGAAAATCCTCAAGAAATTGTTCTTGAAATGATGATTGGAAAGATAACCGAAGTAGAAAAAGGGTTGTTCTTCAAAAGAATAAAAAGGTTTTTATCAACAAAACTCAAAATAGTTTGCCAAAACCGAACAAGGCTCCGCCAAGATCGGTTTCGTCAGAAGGCCATTCTAGATCTTCAACCAATTCTGGTAGAACATCCAGAGGCTCAGTGCAAACTAAAAGGAAACCTATTTTAAAACCATCAGAGAATTTGATAAAACCTAAGTCTCATTGGGTGCCCAAGGCAATTTCCAATCCATCATTACCATCCTCTAAAGTGATTAGGAATGAGGATCCTTGTTTGAGATCTTTAAATGTTAATTCAGAGAAAGTGAAAAGGAAACCCATGACAGTGATGACCTGGTTTCCCAAATCTAAATGATTCCGCTCATTTTTCAGGGACAGTTGCGGAGGAATGTCGTCCGTCCTTGGTACGTCGACAGCGGCTGCTCCCGGCATATGACTGAAGGCATCTCCCAATTGAGCGAAATTCAATCTTTTAATGGGGGTTATGTCTCCTTTGTGGGCGGAGATGGTGGCAAGATCACACAAAGAGGAACTGTTACAAATGGAGTGTTAAGCTTTGAAAATGTCAACTTTGCTCCCTAGTTAAAACACAACTTGTTGAGCGTTTCCCAAATTTGCGACAAAGGCTATTCTACCCATTTTACCGACAAAGAATGTATGATTCTCAAGCCAGGCATTGTTATCCCGGAAGAGTGGATTTTTGTTAAATCTAAGCGGGATGGCAATGCTTACATTATTGACATGAACAACAACCTACTTGAACAAGTCACTTGCCTTTTCTCAAAAGTCTTCGAACAAAACGCAATGCTATGGCACCGAAGGCTCGGTCATGCTAACGCGAAAAACTTGAATCACCTTGCTAAGAATGAGATGGTCCGAGGCCTACCTGTCAGTGACTTTATTACATTTGAGAAGTGTGTTTCCTATGCTCAAGGCAAACACCATAGGAAACCACACCTGCCCAAGCATGTCAACTCAATCAGTCAAGTACTCCAAGTATTGCATATGTACTTATTTGGTCCGGTCAACGTCCTGAGCATCAACAGAAGCTTGTACTGTCTAGTTGTGATCGATGATTTCTCTCGGTTTACGTGGGTTTTCTTCTTATCCAACAAATCGGGAGTTGCTGATCTGATTAAGAAGTTTGTTGTGATGATTGAGAAGCAAACCAATAACCAAGTGAAGGCACTTCGTACTGACAATTGAACTGACTTCAAGAATTCGGTTCTTGACCACTTTTGCGCAAAAAAGGGGATAGTGCATCAATACAGTTCTGCTCACACGCCTCAACAGAACGGTGTTGCTGCAAGAAGAAATAGAACATTGAAAGACGTCATAAGGACAATGCTTTGTGATTCCAAACTACCTGTTTTCTTTTGGGCCGAGGCGATTAACACTGCTTGCTATGTGCAGAATCGTGTTCTAATCAACAAAGTGCAAATGAAGACCCTGTACGAAATTCTCTATGGACACAAGCCTTCCATTAGCCATTTCCGCGTATTTGGCTGTCCTTGCACCCTTCTTCACTTGGATTCCAACCCTAAATTCAAAGCAAAAGCCGATGATTGTTACTTTGTAGGGTATGCTGCACGCACCGCGTATAGGGTTTACAACAAGAAGACTAAGCAAATAGTCGAATCCTATGACGTGCGCTGGTTGGAGGAGAATGAAACAGACACTCGAGTGGGTCCCGACTGGTTATTTGATTACACATTACTTTTCAAATCTCTCAATGTGTCTTCAGATGGTTCAAGTGGATCCTCTTCTGGTTCGAAGATTGTGTATGAAGATGAAGACAAAGAAGTTTTCTACAAACCTCCAACGATTGAGGGGGAGTCCTCTGCTCCACGTGAGGGGGAGTCCTCTACTACACCTGAGGGGGAGTCATCTGATCAACCAACTAGTCCGGAGTCTAAAGTTCATGATGGAACTCCTGATGCTGATGCTACACCTCTTACCCCTATTGAAAGAGAGTTCATGTCTAGAGATGCTTCCGCTACCACTTCAACTTTTATGGAACTACTCTTTCCTGAAGAAATCGCTAATGAGTTTGTAGCAGATCAATCTAATTTGAATCAATCAGTAAATGATGGAGGTTTCAATATTCACACTCTTCCTGTTTCTATCAATGATATCAGCCAAGACATACCCTCAAGAATTCAACGCGATCATCCGATTGAAAACGTCATTGGCCAGCTGGGAGATGGAGTTAAAACCAGAAGTCAGAGTGGAGACATTAATGCATGTCTCTATTCTTGCTTTATATCTCAAATAAAGCCAAAGAATGTAGAAATAGCTTTGAATGATCCCAGCTGGGTGGATGCAATGCATGAGGAGCTTAATCAGTTTGAAAAGCTCGGGGTTTGGAAATTGGTTGACTTACCAAAGGGAAAAAGGGCTCTTGACACGCATCGGGTCTATCGTCATAAGCAGGATGATTCGGGTGTAATCGTGCGAAATAAAGCAAGGATGGTGGTTCGCGGGTTTCGTCAAATTGAGGGTCTTGACTATACTGAGGTATTTGCTCCCGTGGCTCGGTTGGAGGCTATTCGCATCTTTCTCGCATATGCTTCCTACATGAATTTCATGGTCTACCAAATGGATGTCAAGATTGCCTTCTTGTATGGCAAGGTGAAGGAAGAAATTTATGTTGATCAACCCCCTGGGTTTGTTGAGTCAAAGTTCCCTAATCGTGTCTATAAGTTGGACAAAGCTTTATATGGGTTACATCAAGCTCCTCGAGCATGGTATGCGACTTTAACGAAGCATTTGCTCGAGCATGGATACTCTCGTGGCACCATTGATCAAACTTTGTTTATCAAGCATGTGGGTAATGATCAGATACTAGTTCAGATCTATGTTGACGACATTATCTTCGGCTCAACCTGTCCACAGCTTTGCAAGGAATTTGAAGGCGTGATGAAGAAAAGGTTTCAGATGAGTTCTCTAGGAGAGATGACCATGTTTATGGGGGCTTCAGGTCAAACAATCTTTTACCGGAATCCTAATTCACCAAGCAAAGTATGTGGATTATATGCTGGAGAAGTTAGGGTTCCGAGACGCGAAACCTGCTCTTACACCCATGGTGGAGAGACCTTTACTGGCTCCGAATCTTGAAGGCGAATCCGTAGATCAGACGTATTATCGATCAATGATAGGATTGCTCATGTATCTAACTGCTAGTCGCCCATATATAATGTTTGCGGTCTATTAATGCGCACGCTTCCAGACCAATCCTAAACTTTCTCATATTTTTGATGTTAAACGGATTTTTCGGTATTTCAAAGGTTGCCCAAAACTGGGCCTTTGGTATCCGAAAAATCTCGAATTTGACCTTTATGCTTTCGCAAACAGCAACTATGGCGGGTGTGAGCTTGATAGAAAATCGAATTCATGAGGATGTCAATTTCTTGGAGATAGACTGGTCTCATGGCAGTGCAAGAAGCAGCATACGGTCTCAACCTCAACAGCAGAAGCGGAATATGTCGCTGCGTCTGCTTGTTGCTCTCAAGTCACATGGATCCAACATCGGTTGTTGGACTACGGTTTGAATTATCTAGAAACCCCAATTCTTTGTGATAATGAGGTTGTTATACAAATCGCTAAAAATCCAGTCCAACATTCCAAAACCAAGCACATTGACATCAAAATTCATTTTATCAGAGATTGTTATGAGCGCTCGCTCATTATGCTAGAACATGTTCACACTGACGATAATGTGGCGGACCTGTTCATAAAGCCTTTTCACAAAGCTCGATTCGATGTGCTTGTGGGATTTTTAAAAATGATTCGTTTTGAGAATTAAACCTTTTGGTTAGACTTAGGTTAAATTTGCGCATTTTAGTCATTTAATTCTCTCCCATGCACAAATTTAGGGGGAGAAATAACCAAAAATCCAAAAATATTAGGTTTCTGTTTAATTTTTTTTTTCAGAAAAAAAATCAAAAATCCAAAAACATCAAAAATTCAGAAAAATCAAAAATATTGTCGCTAATAGTTCTGCTTGTGATTATTGTATTGGGAAGTGATATGATCATGTGATAACAGGCAACCTGAGTCTGCGTAACGTACCCAAAGTTGAAGGGTCTTTACTCTAGTTTGATGCGTCAGTAGGCACGAAAGATTCTAAATGGACTTGACTAGGCATAGTTGAACTTAAGAAATTCTTAGTCTTGACAAATCTTGACCTAGTTAGATTCGTTCAGCCTGACAATACGATGCTCGGATAGGTTGAGCAGGGATATATATATATATATATATATATATATATATATATATATATATATATATATATATATATATATATATATATAGGAATCCACTCGTCACATTAAATGAACCTGTACTTGGAACCGTGGATTAACTTTTCCTCGATGTGCGGATTCTGTCCTTAATTCCGGTATTGATGGGGCGACTGGTAAATTCCGATGAATTAGGTCTGTAGAAAATTATTTTCTTTCTTTCTATCTGTCAGTCATATGTTGTACCCTTTGCGTGATTGGAAGAGATCCGACCTGGACTGCAACATATGCAAATCTATTTCTCTGCATGTTAAATCTATGAAATTCTTCTTATCTGTTTGCCATATGTTGTCTCCTTTGCGTGACTAACAATCTGACCTGGTACACAGCATATGCATCCTTCTACTTCTCAATCCCTCAAAAACTATAAGTGATAATAATCTGAATCTATCTTCTCTCCTAGTGATTGTCTGCTCACCCGATGTAAGGAGTACTCTGGAAGTTCTTGATTACTAGGGCATATCAGGAAGCAGGAAACATATTCTAGTACAATTAAAATTGAACACTCAAAGATTGTCTATAGATCTCATTGCTCAATTTAAGTGGACAACAATATCCCTGGTCGTCGTCAGCTGAATGGTCCTTAAGGTATAGTATCTAAGAACTTAGGATCAAATATAATATCTAGAAACTTAAGTTCACCTTGTCTTGTAACAAATAGTATGTCCTAAATCTGTCACAATTTTTCGTGTTTAAGTGGACCACAATACCGGCGATCGACTAGACGAAGATGTGAAGATGAAAGGTACCGATAAGTGGATTAAGGTTGTCCAACAATTTTAATCCTAGTGTCACAAGATTTTGTCAGTAGTGTTGAAATAAAATTTGCCTTTCAAAATTTAAAATTTCCTTTATTTTTATTTTTATAATTGTCAAAAATTTATTTTTTAAATCCTTTAATTCTAAAATTTTCGAAATTAGTTTATTTTAATTTTTAGTTTAATTTTAATTTTAATTTTATTTTAAAAATCCTCTAAAGTTTTATTCTTAAAAATTTTATCGGGATAAAAGACTGGGTTTTACACTGTGTGGGAGACTGGAAATTTCGAAGGGAGTATAAAAGGAAGAGTTTACTTCTGTAAACCCTTTTCAACTTCCTCCTCTCCTCCTTGCTGCCGCAAACAGCCGTTCTTTCTCTACTCTCTCTCATCAAAAAAAAATTCTTGAATCTTTGCGAAATCGGCCTAGTACATCTCAAAGGTATGACAAAACCGACCAAGAATCTGCTTTCTATTCGCCATTCCGACCAAAATCGAAGGAGTAATCATAGCTTAAAGAACTGTCGGCGTTTACTGTTCACGAGGAGTTTACGGTTTAAGAACATTCAAGAACCGTAAACTCCATCTGGTCTTACGACCGTAAACTCAGGTTTTGGTCTTACGACCGTAAACCCCAATTTTGGTATTACGACCGTAAACTCAGGTTTTGGTCTTACGACCGTAAACCCCAGTTTTGGTATTACGACCGTAAACCCCAGTTTTGTATTACGACCGTAAACCCAATTTACGGTCAGTTGACCAACTTTGACCGTAAACCCTATTTTGACTGCCTTTGACCGTAAACTCAATTGTTTGACTATTTTGACCGTAAACTCTAATCATTTGTAGTCAAACTAATTTTTAAAGGCCAAAATTATATTGTTTAATTAAGAAAACTAAATGATTTAAATTGTTAAAATTCTGTGTTTTCTTACTTGGCTTGTTTAGTGCAATTAAATGGCGAATCTTAAGTTTGCGGACATGCACAACTTGGCGATCGTGTTGGATGATCCTCCGGCTGCTCATCCAGAATTCAAGTCAATGATCTACAGGCTGAGAGAGTGCTGCTTATCTTGTGCTATCATAGTAAATCCCATCATCTATCAGAATATCATCCGAGAGTTTTGGTAGACAGCTAAAATGGACAATGACAATGGAGAAATTACAACTGAAGCCGTAGTCAAAGGTTGCAAGATCAAGATTACAGAGCAGTACATCAGAGATACTTTGTTGGTCAACGATGAATCCAATTTCTCTACTGAAATTGGAATTGATGATGTACAACGGATTCTTCAGAAGATGGGATATGAGAGTGCCTACCCTCCCACGGTGAAGAAGCTCCTGCCTCCTTACTGGAAATTCTTGGCACACGTGTTCATGAGCTGCATTTCTGGCAGAAGATCAGGAGCCGATGAGATCTCCCTCAGGAACACAGGGGCAATTGTCTCCTTGGCTGCTGGCATAAAGTTTAACTTCTCAAAGTTCATTCTCGATGAATTCCTGGTGAACATCAACGCCATGACCCGGGGAACCAGAGATGTATTCTTGCTTTATCCAAGGTTCATTCAAGTATTCATTGACGGCCAGTTTCCAAAAATGATCATGGATGGTGACAAGTTGGATATAAAATCCTTGGGCCCTCACACAGTTGGTCTTATCAAGCAAAATAGAAAGGGCAAGGTTGTCTTTCAAGGTTTACATCCCCTGGTAAAGTTTGGGAATTTTGCTGAGATTAACGAGTCCTCCGAGTCCTATGGAACGTCCAAAAAGACTTTGTCCGAGCCAACTTCCTCTGAAAAAGTTATTTCTGAAGATGTCATCACAGTTTCAGATCAGGATGACGACGAAGCTCAAGCTACAATTACTCAAGTCGCCGAGGAACACGAGCTGCAATCTGTACATGTTCAAAGGGATTATAATAAGGGATCAGGGAACGAGAATGAAGTATACGAGGATGTTGACCTCACAGGATTCGATAAAGATGATATTACATTGAACTTCGGCAGTAATGACGATTTTATGACTGGAGAAGACCTTGACAACTTGCTTGATGATGTCGATGAAGTTGCTCATATGACAACAAAGACAAGGGAAAAAGAAGACGTTTTCGTAGCTGCACTTCCTGTTTCAAATCCATCGGCGGAAATAGCAACTCCTATGGTGACGGTGTCAGAGATTTCTCCCCTTGATGTTGTTTTACCTACATCTACGCTAATCGAAAGTGATCACACCACCACACAAGCCTCTCCTCCACCAAGTAAAAGACGCAGACTCATTCTAAGATTGGCAACTCAAAGTGCCTCAGCTCCACCAACAACAACCCCAGTTATAGCCTCAACTGAACCAATCACTGAAGGTCCTGGTACCTTCTTCAAAAATGGTTGCTCATCTTTTCCAACAGACCTATCCCCTCCTAGGCCAGATCACGATGCCTCCTCTGTTAAATTAGCCACACTCTTGGCCAGAGAACAACTTTTAACACCTCCCCCACACGGCAAAGGAATTTCTATTAGGGGTGGTAGCACAGGAGAAGAGAGTCCTTCACTCTCTGGACTTCAGAAGCAGGTCGATGCTCTGAGTCAGAAGAATGTCGAGTTGGATCAGAGGAATATTGAACTTAACATTAAGGTCGCAGACCTTCAAGCTGAAAACACACAACTCAGTATTCAAATGACAGAACTTAATGAAGAAAATGTTGCGAAGACCAAACAGATTACAGATCTCCAGACTCATTTCGGCCTTCTGACCGCTAGTTACTATGACTTGAAGAAAAAGTTGGAAGATGAATTTGGAGACGAGTTCAAGTCATCAGTTGAAGAACCTCATATTTATCTTCCCAATCAAGATGCTCCCATTGCTCCTACAACTATCAGAACCACCAACATCGTAAACCGTTTCGAAAAAGAACCGGAGCAAGCTCCTCGTGGAAAGGCTTTAAAACGCAAGAAGTCGGCCCAGGAAACTGAAAACGGTTAACTTCTTTTCAAACGGAGCGCAGATGATAAGGCACCCTATGATCAACAACAGGTTACTGTTGCGGATCTGGGCGTACGTCGCTTTAGAGACAATTATGGTGACGGGTCTGGAATCATCTCATGGGGATTCCATGACACATTGAATATGTTCATGGTAAGGAGAAAGAGCGGCAACAATGAAATATACAAAGACGCTCATGACTTTAACTCTTTCACCAAGATTGATCTTATTGAGCTATCTAATGCTCCTTTCTCCAATCCTACAAATAATCCCAGGGCGAGCCAGTTTAAATCATTTTTGGAGGATCAAGTTACTAAAGGCTTTCCTTCGATGAATATTGCTCAGTCAATTGTCAAGGTCCACTCCAAAGTTCTTGATCCCATGACAAAACAACCACTTAGACAAGTGATGTGGCCTGCTACTGCACAAGTGAAGCACGTCCCTATTCTTCAAAACTACCCTAATGGCTCTCTTGCATCCATGCTATATTAGGTGTATGATGAAGCCACAGATGCTGTGGTCATCAAGCTCAAGGAAGATTGCATTCGTCTCTATGAGAAGAGGGACTTGCTTCATTTTCGCAAATGGGACATTCACCATCTTGCTACTCAACAGATTAAGGTGGCTGAGACTATCTCTGAGCCTGCTGCGAAAGAATACACGACAATGGTGGCTGAAATTATTGAGAAGAAGATGTGGAATGGAGCAATGGGAAAATCCAACGTACTGGTGGTCGATAAGGACTAAGTCCAAGCTAGATCCAAACCAAGGGGGAGATTGAAGGATCCAGTAAATGGTTTGGTCTAGGCTTTCAGTATATTTGGTTTAGAATGAGTCTGTAATTGTGTTTAAGGGTTGTTTGTTAGTTTGTTGGACATTTTGTGTGTTTACGACCGTAAACTGTGTTTACGGCCGTAAACCCTGTTTACGGTCGCAAACCCAGTTTACGGTCTGGTATAGTATATATAGAGGAGATGTTTGTGTTTAGTGGTTATTGATGCCATTGCGTTTACACAGAGTCCATCAAGTTGTACCTGACGATTTATTGAAATATAATCGTGTGCAAGCTTGGCTTCTTTTCATCTTATTCTTAGGTGCTATTTGTTTTCTATGTGAAGAGCTGCGCAACCACTTTTGTTTGCGCCGCGCAGACAACGCGCAGACATATGCCCTCGCAGAGTGTTTGTTTTTTGGAAGTGCGCAGACCAAAAAACGTCTGTGCGAGGTCTTCCTGACGCAGACATGGACCACTGTCTTCATAGGTCTTCAGACCTCATTTTAACCAAAAAAAAAACACTCGTTTTTTTTTCTTTCTCTTTTTACTGAAAATGCATTTTTAATCTTTATGACATGAAATTAAGTTTGAAAAATTAATTTATTTCAATGGCTGCAGACGTTAAAAACAAACAGTCTTCTTATTGCAGACTGCAGACATTTGGTCCACCTTTTCTGCTGCAGAGGCTTGCAGATGTGGCCCGCAGACTGCAGACATTTTGGTTTCAAAAAAACAAACAACACCTTATTCTTCTTGTGTGATTGATTGTTGCTTAACTACTGGTAAAGATCCATATTTGGACCTTACAGCCTGGACACTATGCCAACGAATGCAAGTTCACATACATTTGGTGGGAAATTAGCATTGCCTGTAGAAAAACTTGATAATGCTCTGATTGTAGAAGTTTCCAGTGGCAAATTCATACCTGTTAGTGATCATATTAGGAACATCGTCATCGACTTAAAAGGAAACGAATTCCATGAAGAGCTATTACCCATAGAGCTAAACGGTTTCGACATCGTTTTGGGTATGGATTGGCTCAATGACAACAACACTGAGATTAAATACCGAAAGAAGATAGTAAGAGTAAACCCACCCGGAAAAGATTCATTTATGGTGTACGGGGACAAACACAGAGTAAATTATGGAATCATCTCCCTGATGAAAGCCAAAAAATGTTTGTCCAAAGGATGTGCATCATATTTGGCATTTGTTATCGATGCTAAAAAGGAAAAGAAAGAGGTGCAGAATATACCGGTTGTGTGTGATTATCCGGAAGTCTTTCCTGAAGATCTTCCCGGATTACCAATTGATAGACAAGTGGAGTTTCGGATAGACTTGTTACCAGGTACAACACCGATAGCAAAGACACCTTACCGATTAGCACCGACGGAGATGAAGGAGCTTATGACGCAACTTCAGGAGCTGTTGGACAACGGTTTCATCCGACCTAGTTCATCACCCTAGGGAGCTCCGATGTTATTCGTGAAGAAGAAAGACAGAAGCATGAGGATGTGTATAGACTACCGAGAGCTGAATAAGGCAACGGTGAAGAACAAGTATCTATTGTCGAGGATTAATGACCTATTCGATCAGCTGCAAGGTTCGAGCCACTTCTCAAAGATCCATCTTAGGTCAGGATATCATCAGCTGAAGGTAAGAGAGCAGGATATTGAGAGAACTGCGTTCAGAACGAGATATGGACACTACGAGTTCTTGGTTATGTAATTTGGACTAACCAATGCTCCAGCAGTGTTCATGGATTTGATGAATAGGGTTTGTAAACCATTCCTCCATAAATCCGTGATAGTGTTCATTGACGACATTCTGATTTACTCAAGAATCCAGGAGGAGCATGGCAAACATCTACGAGAAGTGTTGGAAGTGTTAAAGAAGAAGAAACTTTACGCTAAGTTCTCCAAGTGTGATTTTTGGATCCGAGAAGTCAAATTCTTGGGTCATGTGGTTAACCAGTAGGGAATAATGGTTGACCCAGCAAAAATCAAAGTTGTAATGAAGTGGGAACGTCCACAGAGTCCCACAGAGATTCGAAGCTTTCAAGGATTGGCTGGGTATTACCGACGATTTATCCAAGGCTTTTCTTTGATAGTTGCTCCATTGACAACGTTGACCCACAAAGGAGCTACATATTCATGGAGTGAGAAACACGATGAGGCATTCGAGAAGCTAAAGAAGAAGTTATGTGAAGCAGTGATTCTTTCTCTACCCGATGGAGTCGAAGACTTCGCAGTCTACAGTGACGCATCTAGAGTCGGGTTGGGTTGTGTTCTGACACAATATGCCTCTCGACAATTCAAAGAGCACGAAAAGAACTACCCCACTCATGATCTGGAGTTGGCAGCGGTAGTATTCACCTTAAAGATATGGAGGCATTACCTCTATGGCACGACGTGCAAACTTTTCACTGATCATAAGAGTCTCTAGTATCTCTTTAATCAGAAAGAATTGAACATGAGGCAACGACGCTGGCTAGAACTACTCAAGGACTATGACTGTGAGATACTTTACCACCCCGGTAAACAGGGCCGGTCCAATGGTCTTTGATGCCCAGGACGAAAATGCTTAATGATGCCCTATGATTGTACTGATTGCCCATACAATCACAATGAAATCATTTTTGTAATTAAAAATACTAACATACATATATATACACATACACACGGTGTCTTAATAATTAAAACCAAAAAAAATAACAAATAGTAATAACTATAATGCCACTAAAGACATTAACCACTACAGGTTATATTAAGATTTTAATACAATTATATTTTTTCTGAACAGAAGTGGCAAATATATAAACCAAAAAACCAACATGAAGCTGGAGGTCACAATACAAACTAACTAAAGCAACAAAAATAGAGGCAAAAAAAACAAAAAAATAACATCTGCCAAAAGAAAAACTAAGCAACCATATTCAAAGACTCTAAAACAAGATGGGCAAAAGGGTCAGGCGATCCTTTCCAACACAGAGGGTAAAATTGACTTTTTTTTGGTTTTGGTAAAAACACCTATACTTGTTCTAATGTAGTGACATAAGAACAAAGGAACACCATCTCTTAAATCTTGATAACAAATAAAATATTATGTGTCATTTATTGATTTTCCTTGCATGAGTAATCTTCCATTTCGATCTTCAAAGTTTCATTCCATTCGTGAGAGCCTTCTTCTCGAAATTGAAGCAAACAATGAATTTCCCTTCAGTTATCACCATGAGAACCCACTCCAGATTATGATCCTTTGTTTCCTTGTTCCCTTGAAAAAACTCGTTCCAATTGATATCAATTGCTTGAACAAAAGAGGTGTACCAATTCACGATAAAAAAAATTGTGATTAAAAATAAATCCAAAATCAGGAATTCGATTAAACTAGGAATGAGACAGAAGTTAACCTATAGATTCGAAATCTAACAAGAAATTCATGTTCACTAATGATTCCAGAAAATAAATAAGTATCTGTTTACAAAACCATAAAAAGAAAACAGGACATACCAGTTGAAGGGATCAGAGAAGGAAACAACTACAGCTAGGCCCGGAGCCGGAGATCAGAATCCTGGAGCGGAGAAGGATCGACGATGTGAGCGATGGTTATAATTATAACTGATGGAATAATCGGATTTGAGTCGGGGGCAGTCGACAGAGTCTGCTTGCGTGCAGCAGTCAGTCTCCTCGTTTCCTGAACCTACTTGAAGCAACACCGTCTCTTCGTCTTCCAAATTTTGAAACTGGCACTCTGTACCAGTTTTTCTTTTGCTGAATCCCTTGGATCAAGACTTTGGCCTATAATAACTGGACCATATTTGATGCCCGTGTCATTGTGATGTCCTGGGCAGTGGCCCAACTCACCTTGCCCTTGGGCCGGCCCTGCCGGTAAAGCAAATGTTGTTGATGATGCTCTCAGTCGGAAAGTCAATCTTGAAAGGAAAAGGCCAAGAGCGTTGATAATTGAAGTCGTCTCGATGATTGTGGAAAGCATCAGGAAAGCTCAAGAAGAAGCTTCAGAGAAGAATGACCAAAAAGAAGAACGTTTAGGAAAAACATTGGTGTTCGGTACAAACCGTCAAGGACTGAAGGTATTCAAAGATCAGATTTGGATACCTAAGACGGGAGGAATAAGAGATCTTCTGATGGAAGAAGCACACAAGATCATGTACTCGATTCATCCCGGTAGCACTAAAATGTATAGGGACTTAAAACCCTACTACTGGTAGCCGAAGATGAAGCTCGATGTTGCAAAGTATGTGGTCGAGTGTGTGACATGTGCGAGAGTTAAGGCATAACATCAAAAACCATACAGGAGTTTAGAACCTTTACCTGTACCCATGGGTAAATGGGAAGACATCACCATGGATTTTGTGACTAAACCGCCCAGGACGAAGAACGGGCACGACATGATTTGGGTGGTCGTGGATCGTTTCACTAAGAGTGCACACTTCATAGCAGCCAACGAAAGGTGGTCTATAGATAAGCTCGCAAATGCTTACGTGAAGGAAATTGTAAGACTTCACGGTGTTCCTCTAACGATTGTATTAGATCGTGATTGTCGTTTCACCTCAAGATTTTGGAGAAGCCTACAAGAGAAATTGGGTACGAAGTTTTGTTTGAGTACGGCTTACCATACACAGATTGATGGTCATAGCGAAAGAACAATTCAGACACTAGAAGATATAATGAGAGCATGTACCCTCGAGTTCCAAGGGAACTGGGACGAGCACTTACCTCTGGTAGAATTTTCCTGCAACAATAGTTTCCACTCGAGCATCAAAATGGCGCCCTACCAAGCTTTGTACGGACATAAGTGTCGTATGCCGTCTTGTTGGCTTGAGGCCGGAGAGAATCAGTTTATGGGCCCTGAGATAGTCCATGAGACTGTTGAGAAGTTGAAAGTGATTAGGGAAAGGATGTTAGCAGCTCAGGATCATCAGAAGAGATATGCTGACAAGAAAAGACGACCGATGACCTTCGAAGTTGGGGATTTGGTTTTGCTTAAAGTCTCACCGTGGAAGGGACTTATAAGATTCGAGAAACGGGGAAAGCTGAGTCCAAGGTTTATTGGGCCGTTCAAAGTTCTTCAGAGGATTGGAAACCAAGCTTACAAGCTCGACTTACCCGAAGAACTTGATAGTATTCATAACACTTTCCATGTGTGTTATTTCAGGAAGTTCACAGGAGAAGTTCCCGACATAATTCCAATCTCGGAGTTAAGAATGGATGAGAATAAGAGGCTAATCAAAGAGCCAGAGGCAATTGTTAAACGTAAGATAAGCAGCTACGACGCAAGATGGTAGACTTAGTGCTAGTCCAATGGAAACATTCGAATGGGCTGAATCTCACCTGGGAAACAGAGAGCAACATGATGAGTCGCTATCCACATCTGTTTGCTGATGCATGATTCCGGGACAGAATCATCCAAAGGGGGAGAGAATTGTAACGCCCGAGTTTCGGGGCTAAGCATTTTAGATGATGTAATAGTCTAGGTCAACTATTGTAACTCTTTTGGAAGTAATAAAGATGAAATATTTGAGTATTATGTGAATTATGTGAATTTCTATGCTTATTACTTATTTATAAATGAATAATAAATGAAGAATAAAAATAAGCGTAAAAATTAAAGTGTGAGATAAACCTGATATCTTTACATAAATTTTTAGTGGTCAAAACAAGGATTCCAGAGATATAAAGAACGCCGAAATCCGAGTTATAACGAAGAGGTTATGACCCGTCGAAGTTTCGCGATGGAACCGGCACGATACCGGGAAACATAAATAGTAAATTCACAATGGAGGACTTTTTAGCCATATAAATATAAACGAAAACTTTAGTGTTCATTAAACCGAGAGCGTCCATAAAAAGAACGCCAAAATCTGACTTCGTATGAGGAAGTTATGATTTTTCGAAGTTTCGGCTTAGCAATGTACACCCCGAAATTTGAATATTAGATCGAGCGGTTTTTAGCCGACACAACCTAAATGAGAATCGAAGATCTCGTTAATAGTATCTTAACGATAAAAAGATGGATGAAAACGGACGTCGGATGAAGAAGTTATGAATTTTTAACGGACCAATCCTGTCCCGGCCTGTTAATAATATAACTTTTAAAATAAAGTCAAGATTATCTGACGGAATCTAAACAAAAGTTGTAGAGTATGTTCCCTCCTTCGCGTGGATAAAAATAATGTCAAAAACGGAGCTCGTATGAGGAAGATACGAATTTTTGAAGTTTGGAATCGAAATCACGAAATCTGGTGCGAACATGATGACGTGGCCAAGCCACAATCGTCCGATGCGCCGCCTCAAATCATGCCACGTGTAACGCCTGTGTTTCCAGGCTTGCCATTTTTAGCAATGTAATAGTCTAGGTTAACCTTTGTAACCCGTTTTGAAATAATAAGATTTTATTATTTGAGTATTATCTGTTTTGTGCTTAATTGCTTAATTATGTGGTTTGATTAATTAAGAATAAAAATAAGCGTCAAAATTTAAGTGTAAAATAAACTTAATATCTTTGATCTATGTTGTAGTAGTTGAAACGAGGTTTCCGAATATGTATGGAACGCCCAAATCTGACTTCGTATGAGGAAGTTATGATTTATCGAAGTTTCGGCTTAGCGGTATGCAGCCTGTTTTACTCGATTTGAGGTCGAGGGGTTTTTAGCCGAAGCAATCTAAATGAGAATCGAAGATCTCATTGTTGGTATCGAAGCGATAAAAAGTTAGGCGAGAACGGACGTCAAACGAAGAAGTTATGAATTTATAACGAAGTTTTCTGTCCCGGCCTATTAAAAATAATTAATAAAAATAAAGTCAAAATTAGCCGACAGAGTCTAAATGAAAGTCGTAGAGCGTAGTCTCACCTTTCCAGGGATATAAAGAACGTCGAAAACGGAGTTCGTATGAAGAAGATATGAATTTCTGAAGTTTATTAAATATTTTGTATTTATATTTAAATGGAAATTCGGAAGCATTATCCGAAGATGAGTCACCGGTCTGATCCGAGGTACGCCCTGCGTACTCGAGTACGCCCGCGTACTCCGAAGGTGTCGACATCACAGCAAGTGGCTTTGGATACGTAAGCAGTGACGTTTCTCGGACCAGTACGCCCCGCGTAATTGAGGCTTCCAGCCTCCTATAAATAGGATGCGAGGGTTCCAGGTTCATTTGCTATTTTCCTCTCGTTTTTGTATCGAAGCTCTGCGCAAAAACCCCCGAAGCTATCCCGAAGTCCCGGTATCATACTCTATCCCCGAGGCAAGTCCCGAGATCCCGAAGATCCCGAGAAGTGTGGTTCCCGAGCTGAAGCTCTGCCCGCGAGAAGTTCGATTTTTGAAGAGATCTTCCAGATCTGCTGAGGATTATTACTTTTGCAAGTCGTAGTGCTGTCCGATCATCTTCTGATCAAGTGAGTGTGTAGTTACTTTCTTCCAAATACAATAATATGAAGTATTTTATATAAAATACGTGCTATGTGTATATATTTGGTTGTGTTATGTGTCAATGTGTATCCACTCTCTTCTATCTTATAGATCTGATTATTTCTCTATGAGATATGTGTTACGTGTGTGTGCCTCATCTGTTATGTGATATATGTGTTGATTAAAGCATGCTATACAGGTTTTTAAACTATGTATACAAATGTATATTTTTATCTACTAATATGTTGGGTAGAACATGGGTAGATAGTTGGTGTGTAATAAACAGATGAGAGGCCTCGTTGTTGTTTGATTTAGTCATCTAGCGGAGTTTAGATGACGACCACATACTTTTCTAGATAGTCTTGTGGAAACATTAGCAGGTTTGCCACCTATAGGTGTTAATGAACTTGGGTGTTCATTCGCTGTACTCCATCCCCCTCATGGTTGCCTTATTTGACTTATATTGCTGAGGTACCCCCGAAGCATGTGTTGTCGCCCCGATGAAATATTCTTAGACTAGGTCCCTTATGTTAGTTGTTTTAGGGACATTAAAGTGAGAATAACGGGAATGGGTAATTGGGTTATTGTTGGTTGGTGAAAATTAAATATGATATTTATTGTGGGTTGAAAACCCTATATGCTCACCAGGCTCCCAAGTCTGACCCACTCAGTTTTAAATTGTATTACAGGAAGTGGCGGAAGGGCATGAGATGGATGAACCATCAAGTTGTTTTGTTTGCAAGTCTGCATATGTTTATATTTGTTATATGACTTGTAATGTATTAGTTTATGCTTATTGGTATGTATCGGAACATGACACCCCGAGTTTTGATTATAATGAAAATACATTTCTTTTATGAAATGCTTCGGTAAACATTGTTTTATCATGTTTTGTTTTTGGGAACAAATTCCGCAACTCTTTCAAATCAAAAGGATTTACTCTGAAAATATTTAACAGCATAAATGAAAATCGGTCTTTTATGGCCGAGATTTTGGGGATGTCACACCACGTCGCCTCGCTTCGCCCTACGCCCCGCGTCCGAAGTGGGAACGCCCAGTGTACTTTCGGTCCTTATCCCCTTCCGAGTGCAAGCCAGCTGGATCTACGAGACAGCCTTATCCAATGCTACGCGGCGCTTAGCTACTGAACGCCTAGCATTCTGAGAGGCTTCGCCTCCTATAAATAGATGCGAACTTTTCCGGATTTTTCACACCAATTCCACTTCTCTCTCTACAATCTTTCTCTCTCTAGGTTTTTAAACCCTCCCTAAATTCTAGGTGAACCTCTAGCACCCGAAGGAAGCCCTGAGGCTCCCGGAGTCCCGAGAAAAATAGGTCTTCCGGTTTCGAATCGTTGCTCCGAGCGAAGCCTGGTTTTCTTTAATATCCGCTGTAAGTGAGCTACGCCTATGAAATTTTTAATATAGCTTCTAATTAATTATAGTAACATTATTAGGACCTTAAAATAAATATTTAGACTATTATTATGAGTTATATAGAATGTTGTTTAACGCTTATATAATAATAATAATAGCTAGACTATTAATTAGTCACGGTTAACGTTAGACTAAACCCTAGTTGTATTGATACTAGGTTCTATCGAGGGATAATTGTTTTAAGAGTAACGAAGCGTTGTATGAGTACAGAGTCACCACCTAATCAAGTGAGTGCATAGTCACTTTCATCTTACACATAGATATGAAGTATTTTATATAAATTACGTGCTATGTGTGCATATTATCTGAATACTTGCTGTCTATGCTGGGTGAATGATTTTATACATGTTTTAAATGATTTAAACTGTATATGTATTTTATATCTACAAAAATGTTGGGGTACAACATGGGTAGATGTAATAGACGATGTGTGATAAAATGATGAGAGGCCTCGATGTTGTTGTTGTTGATTCTGTCATCTAGAGGAGTATGGATGACGACCACGGACTCTTCTAGACAGTCCAGTGGAATGCTAGCAGGTTCGCAACCTGTAAGTGTTTGTGAACGATGTGTTCACCGATGTACTCCATCCCCCTCATGGTTACCTTTAGGACATTTATTGTGACATCCCCAATTTTCAGAACCGAAAAAAAATATTTCTTTACGCTTTAAAAATCATAATATCTTTTATTGCGGAAATTCCCAGTATATTAAAACAATTTGAGTACAAAATATTGTCTCAAAATAATACAACTCTTGGTATGTCATAACTGATACACAACATATGTTACAGCGTAAAGACCTAGCGGTCCTGAACTCTATTGTATGTCTTCTCTCAGCATCATACTCGAGTATTCAGTAGTCTTACATTGCTACCTGTGATGCATATAAATTAAGTGGGTCAGGTTGGGAAACCTGGTGAGATACATAGGGTTTTCAATCCCACAATGTGATAATAATGTATATCTCAAACCTGCAAAACCACCATTATCATTAACACATATATATCATATCCCTAAAACAATCTATCCCATCCCGTCGATCCCCACATACTGATCCTATACAATGATCTTACGAGATCTAGCCTAAAGGATCAATATGAACAACAAACTGACGACGCTACTTCGGAAATTCCCTGGAAGCAAACGATGACCAATAAAGACATCAAATGAGGGGAATTGAATAAGTTTCACCACGAACCTCCGTTCGTAAAAACCACAAGCCAGTTAAGTCAGGGGTAGTTATCTAGATAACGGTGCCTAGCAATGGTCTGACACCATGGGGTATTTTACCTCCAGATTCACCCTATCCGACAATATAACACCAGACATACCTACTAGTAGTCTATTACCAACACACTTTATTAGGCAGTCTACGAAGTTCCCTCAATTACTTCGTGAAAGGAAACGCTGACACATGAAGCTCGTCCGATCACTTCATAAAAGAAACGATGACTCCAAAGCTCTTCAAAATAAAAGTATGGGGAAATACTAATAAATTACTCCTATACGCTCCTGTAACCGACACACAATAGTGTCAAAAAAAGACTTTGTACATGATAGTACTTCTGACATATTATAGTACTCAGGTATGAGTAGGACTCGTACCCTAGAACATAATAATACCCTGGCACAAGTAGCACCTGAGACACAGAGCTTTGAAAAAGACTTCGTATATAAAATATACTTCTATACGTAGGACGTACTCCACCGATCATCAATCTCAGCACACACGTACTCTTAATAAGAGGCTACCAAATGTCCAAACTTAATTGAACTAAAAACAATCCCCTTTTAAGTCTTATCCCATCACTAGGCAAAACTACAATGCTTATAATCAATTTTCAATATCATCTCCGTTTAGGAAACGCTAACTAGTGTATACTTAACACAAATGTTTAGGTATTAATTTACTTTTTTTAGAAATAATACTTCTGTTATTATTATTATCACGTAATAATATCATATATATATATACATCTTAACACATATAGAACCATAACAGGTTCACACATCATATATCATCAAATATATATCTAACAGACATTTTAGGCAATAAGCATATAATTGACATATAAACTTTCAACAAATATTTAATAAATTAATTAATACTTGTATTAAAATCATGTTCATAAAAGTAACTATGCACTCACTTGGCTAGTTAGTGGAGACTAACTATTATCATGACATCAAGCTTAGCACTGCTTTCCAACTTATTATCTTGCCGAAACTCACTTCCTTTTTCTACGATTCTTCGTTCGAACTTTTGTAATTCCAGTCGAAAAAATAAAACACTTTATGTTATTTATACTTGACTGTGATATGCACTAACATGCCGATCAATGTGATTTCTCATTCTTTAAACCTTTTATAATCTCAATCCTTTTGGTCGATGACTAAATTGAGCTACTGTTAGTAATCTAATATGAAAAAAAATTGTTTGCTTGACTTGTCTATTTATACAAAAATTTAAACCGCCTTCCGATTTTCTTTACTAATTATAAAAACTTATTACTTTCCAATATTCGACACCTTCCCTTCATATAAATTTGACACCAAGATACATGTATGCCACTTTTCTTGTATGAGCAACACGTTTACATTTGTACAGATGGTTTTTATAATAATTAATATGTTGGGTAACCTTTGACTCTAAGTCAAAGTGAAAAGGATAAGAAACGTATTTTTTTTATTTTTTTATTTTTTTATTTTTTAACTTTTCAATGAATAATATAGTGTGAATTTAAATAACTAACAACATACAATATATATGTATGCGTCCTTTTTAATATAAAGTCACTTACTTTTTAAATATATGTTTACAAATATATATTTATGCAAAATAAATATAAAACTATGAAATATCATGGATTATTATCAAATATATAATAAGTATTATTTTTGATCTCTCTTAATAATTATCGATGTCTAAACTCTTAAAATATACTTGATAGTTATCGTCGAAAAACGGGTATAGCACAAGAAACGTTGTTTCACTATTTGAGTTCACCCTTAAATGTATTAAGACCAAATATATCTTATATAGTTTGAGAGTTCTGGTCGTTACACGTTTCTTTAAAACTATTTATCCTAAACAATCTTTTATTTAAAAAATGTTATTTTATCGCTCTTCGATAATTTTATAATAAGATTTATACAAATATTATATACCCATAATATTTGTCCACATAACAAGTATATAATAGATATGTATTTATATAACACAAAACGCGTACGAAGAACAATTATCCTATTTGAGGATTTTAATTGTTCGATAAAACAAATATTTATTATTATTATCCTTTAATGTCTAGCCTAACTTGCGGGTGTTACATTTATTGCTGAGGAACCCCCTTAGCAGTAGTATCCATCCTGATGATGATCCTTAGGTTAGGTCCCTTATGATAGGTGTTTAGGGACGTAAAGTGAGGATAACAGGAACGGGTAACCGGGTTATTGTTGGTTGATGAAATTAAATAACTTATTTATGGTGGGTTGAAAACCCTATGTGCTCACCAGGCTCCCAAGTCTGACCCACTCAGTTTCATGTATTACAGGTAGTGGCGCTCGAACATAGATGTGATGTTTTAGATGAAGGATTATGGATATAGGCTTGTAAATATTAAATAATGTAGTAAGGCTTATATTTTACTGTTTATGCTTTTAATCTCTATCGAACATAACATCCCGAGTCTTTTTGATGAAATACATTTCTATGGAAATGTTTTTGATAAATCTTTATCATATTTTGTTTTGGGCCAAATTTCGCAACACTTCTATTTAAAATGTTACTCTGATTTTCAAACAAAGCATAAACAAAATCGATATTTTCTGGCCGTGAAAATGGGGATGTCACAACGGGTCCTGTTGTTTGGTTTTGTCACACCCCCAAACCAGAATGGCGGAAATAGGGATGAGCATATGGACCGGGGAACCGGTCCCGGAACCGGAACCCGATGGAACCGGTCGGGCCGGGATCGGTACTATAATTTCGTCAATTTTCGGAACCAGGACCCGGTAAGCACCGGTCGTTGGAACCGGCCCAAAACCGGGAACCGGACCGGATAGTCTTTAAAAAAACCATGCCTTTTTTTGTTGTTTGGACTTCTAACTGGGACGTAAAAAAAAGTGATCGTAAAAAAAAATCCACGGAATCCAAGCACTGTAGCACGACTCGGCGAATCAAGGTTATGTGTGTATTCAGATCTTGATAAATAATTCGATAATTGTGTCGAGATATGTCGCTTTTAGCAAAAAGAGATTTGATTCAGATTCGAGAGGTGTGGAATGACAATCTGGAAGAAGAATTCGCATTGATTCGTAATATCGTTGATGATTTTCCTGACATAGCAATGGATAGTGTAATATATATTGAATTTAGTTAATTTTATTATCAAGTATTTTTAATTACAAACATTAATATATTTACAAATAATAAATTAGATGATGGGACCTGTAATGTTTGCTTTTTTCTTTTGCATATGGCTAGAGTGGGCAAAACACATACACGAAAACAGGGCCGGTCCAAACATATACGGGGCCCGGAACGAAAATAAAAAAAAGGGGCCCTTAAAGACAAATAAAATAAAAATTCAAAAAAATATCATTTATTATTAATTGTAAACGCGTTTAATTAGCAATAAGAAGCAAGCCAAATTATTTAACTTTTGAGCTAAATTGAGTTTGAACCAACTTTAGGCCCTAAAAATCATTTAGGTAATAATTTTTTTATATATATACACTACATAGACCATAAATTTTGGGCTCTTTGGAGATGTGGGCCCTGGGCGGTCGCCCGGGTTGCCCACCATCTGGACCGGCCCTGCACGAAAACAACCCTCAATTTGCACGTTGCTATCCTCAACAGAGAAATTTGTCATATTTTACATTACAAATTTATGTGTAGTATATGTTCCATACCAGTCATCGATGTTTGTATTTAAGCGGGTAATATATTTGTCAAAATCTATAGACCATTTTTGAAACTGAAACAATTAGTAAAAAAAAATTATGTACTAAACAAAAACCGGACATAAACCGAATCCGTAACCCAAAAATACATTGCTATTTCTGGAAGACCAGTTCCAAAATCAAAAACCCGGCAAAAACCAGAATCGGAACCGGTAGAACCAGAATCGGTAGAACCGCCAGGCCGGTTCGGTTCTTGATTTTGGCCGAAGCCGGTTCCCAGTTCGGGTCCGGTCGGGCCGGTTTCGGCCGGTTCGGTCTGTTTGCTCAAGTATCACAACACATGTATTATAGTAATCAAAGTACAACAACCATTGCATTAATAATGTATAAGTTTTTACATAAGTGTTTAAACATTTGATAATCAAACATCAAAGTAGATATAACAAAAGAAAAAAGACGCAGCACAGAATGAGGTTGTCTTCTCAAAAGCTCCGAAGGTGTACCTGTCTACTGGATTCCTGAGAATACAAGTTATTTCGAAAGAGAGGATCAACATTTAAGCTGGTGAGTTCATAAGCGTTAGTTATGGTTGCTTTTGTTTAAAGAAAATGTTTGAGTACACTCCAGAAAGTCCTATACTTTCTACTTTACAACTGAAAAGTAGTTTTACTCCGTAAAACGGTTCTGTTTAAGTGTTATTGTACTTATAATCTAGTACGACAAAATTTTAACTCATCATAAAATTATAAGAAGACTGTTTTCAGTTTTTGTTAAGGAAAATGATTAGTGCAGTAGTATCTCTTAAAAATACACTACTGGTGTAATAGCTACCCTATTATGAAACTAGTTAATTAGGGTTGAAATGTGATGAAGTTGTAACCATGCTAATAGACAAAAATGAACACGACAGCCTTCTGGCGCCGAAAATGAATATGTGACATTTGTCACCCGTAAACCGTTAGGTCCTACTGTAGCTAGCGGTAAGGTGTGGGATTGTTATTCTCATATAGATCTATACACACAATGCATGCTCTCCCTCCAGGAAACTTTTGTTACAAAACACAACTGAACAAGTATATTGCTATGTCGTGAAGTAGTGGCTCACATTTCTGGTTCTCTGGTTTAAGTAAAGATCAAAT
Organism: Lactuca sativa; assembly: GCF_002870075.4. Taxonomy (NCBI): domain Eukaryota; kingdom Viridiplantae; phylum Streptophyta; class Magnoliopsida; order Asterales; family Asteraceae; genus Lactuca; species Lactuca sativa. The sequence continues at coordinate 3,516,374 of NC_056630.2, read as the reverse complement.
TATACCCTTTTCTTAATAAAGTAGTTTAGACCTTCTATACTTATCTAGTAATAATAGATTTCTCGTTTGTTTTATAAATTATACCTATTATAATTTATATGTTCTATCTGATTAGCATGATTTCTCATGAGTGTACCCCTTTGCTTAGCGTGATACAATGGTAATGATACTGATTGAAGTAATCTTTTATATTCCTATATGTATAATATATATAATTAAGAAGAAAACGGCCTTCGGACAAATAACCTCACCTTAAGCCCACATCCAAACAAGGAAAAGGAATTAAGGCAACTCATTAGTCCTAAGCCCTTTAAGTCTTATTTATATACTTATACATATATGAGCATGATTTTGACAATTATAAGTTTAAAGAGTTATAAAAACATTTAAAAGAGTTTAACGGTATTCTAAAATGAGTTTACATGACTTTAAGTCATTATGGAAGCATTTGGTAATCCTTTATTGTGTAATGCAATTTACAACCATAAGGAAATCTTTTATGTGATTGATATCACGTGTAAATATTAACACAATTAGCTTGCGTTCAACTTGTATTCCCCCCTAGAAAATCATTTAAAATCATTTAAAAGGTAGATTATAGGGGTATGAACTCACCTGATGTAGGAGATTTGATTGAAGATATGATATAGGATGTTTGGTATGCCAAGTGAAGTCCCAAGCACAAATGGATCCTATTTGGCATATATTGACATATATAGGCATACAGTTAGTGTCTATAACCACTAACAAACATAGGAAACAACCTTAGGATCTAGGAAACACTTACAATGAAGTGTTAGGACCAAAAATAAGGGGCAAGAAGGGGTTCACGACCAACCCCTATAGGTTCACAGCCCATGATGTGTTCACGGATTTAATGAATGTTCACGACCTTAAGAAGGGTTCACGGTCCAAGAACATGAAGAACACTTGAAGTGTTCACGGCCCTACATGAAGGGTTCACGGCCGTGAACTCTTGAGGTCTTGGAAAGATGATGAAAAGTGACGAATCAAAGGATGGAAGTAAGGGGGTTTCAAGTATGAACAAGAAAAGGAATGAAACACTTACGATTTTGGAGTGAGATGAGGACTTTTGAAAGATGATACATGAGAGGATTCCTTGATGATCTCGGCCAGGAGGATGAAGAATGAGGAGGAAATGAGTGAATCATATATATATATATATATATATATATATATATATATATATATATATATATATATATGTGTGTGTATATATATATATATATATATATATATATATATATATATATATGTGTGTGTGTGTGTGTGTGTGTGTGGAGGGTGGTTCACGACCCAAAGGTGGGTTCACGACCGTGAACCAAGTTTGCGGCCATGAACCACCTTTGAAGGTGTTCCAGGCTCAATTAAAAACTACTGAACTCAAGCCAACTCCTACCAACACTCAATCCTTAAGTGTACTAGGCTTAGAGACCCTCAAGCTGACCCTTAACACAACAAAAGGTAACAGAAATAAGTCTGACTGATGATTGATTAGATTGGCTTTATAGGATAGAGATTTTGAGTATGTAACAAACTCTGCCAAAATGGACGGACATCTTCCCGTCAACCATAAATTAACCATTACAATGATAACACGTAGTGACGTAGGAGATAAATGACTATAGCAGACCCTTCTCCACAAAGGGCATCCAAAATACATTGAGCCCTCAAGCAATCTCTCCTGCATGAGGTTCCTTTAAGGAAACATTTAATGCATCCAAATACATAATCAATGTCTGCTACAAGGGGAGGTTTAGAAAATATGGGTCTTGGCATGGATGGGGATGACCTGAAAGGGTGGTTGTCCTCCAAAGCTTTAATAGTATCACCATCATATGGCACACCACCAGAGAAGTATAACACTTTTACTGCTGTGGTAAAATGCTCATATGCAACCTTACGGAGACACTACCTGATGTTAGTGTTACTCGGTGTAGACTCATTCTGAAAGATGCCTCCACCCTTCCATGGACCCAACCCCCAGGATTGTCTAACATATTTTTAACTAAGGTGTTGATACCATCCTCTTTCCCCCATGTATCCAAGGACTTTAAGATGGATCTTTGTCGTAAGGATTTCCTATTCCCAAACCTACATTCTTGTATATTATTGAGCCTAAACACCTGCAACATGCAACGAGGAAAAAGTAACAGGTAAATCCACACATCAACTGAACCAGGATTGGTAATCACCTTGTAAAGAGTTGTTTTCAAAGCCTGAGAGAAAGTGGGCGACAACTATGGGGGATACTCTTGACAGTAGTGATAGGCACTTTAAAAACATGATCAACGAGCCCAACATCCAAAACCGAACCTCCAATAACGTTTGTCACGGACTCTTTGGTAGATGGCTATGATATTTTAATATTTAAAATATCATATTTGTCCAATTTTTTTTTTTAACATTTTAAAATCATTAAACATAAAATAGTAATTAAATATATCATATTACCCTTACCTTCTAACGTAGAAACTTCATCAGCATACTAAACTTGAACTTTGCCGATTGCCATCAAAAAGACTAGTGTCACAGTGTCTTCATCCTTTTAAAGTAAAAACTCATGAAACACAACAAGTTTTCCCCTATTTTCTCAACATACTTCCACATACACTATATATATTATAAATCATTCACTTTTTTATCCGTTATTGTACACAAAACCACATATAATATATATTGCAATTTGTAGCATAATCGATGATAGTTACTTAATCTATTTTTTTCACTTTTGAAGAAATAAAAACTCAAAAAGTAAAAGAAAAGTCGTACTTTAATCACTTTTTCATTTTTTAAGAAGCAAAAATTCAAAATCAAAAAGTAACCGAAAGCAATTGACATAACGACACAAGAGGTTAACAATAGGCCTCGAAGACGAAGTTCTTACAATTTATATGGTTGACGTAATATAGTCTATTTAGTTTGAGTAAATTACACGAATGGTCTCTATGGTTTGAGGTAATTTGCATGTTTGGTGCCTAACTTATTTTTTAACTCAAAAGGTTCCTACTGATTGTTTTTGTTGCGAGCTTGGTCCATGTCTTACCTAAAAAAGACTATTTTGACCTTGATTTTTTAATTTATTTAAATATACATACCCCCAACCCTACTTCCATTTCACCTTACCTTACCTTACTTATCCCACCTTATTTAAATAAATTAAAAAATTGTGACATCCCCAATTTCACGGCCAGAAAAGACCGATTTGTTTATGCTTTGTTTTTAAAATCAGAGTAATCTTTTAAAGAAAACAGTTGCGGAATTTGTTCCCAAAACAATATGTGATAAGAATTTATCAAAACATTTCTTTAAAGAAATGTACTTTCATTAAATAACAAAATCTCGGGATGTCATGTTCCGATACAGACCAAAAGCATAAACAATATAAAAATAGACCTTACAACAGTTATTTATAACTACTGATCTATATTCCAAAATCTCTCGTCAAGTCCACCAACTTATACTCTTGTGTCATTACCTATAATGCAAAGAAAACTGAGTGGGTCAGGCTTGGGAGTCTGGTGAACATATAGGGTTTTCAACCCACAATATTATATCTTATATATATATATATATATATATATATATATATATATATATATATATATATATATATATATATATTCAATCATCAAACGATCATTCCAATTACTCATCCCCATTATCTTCCTTACTCTTAACGGTCTACCCTAAGAGTCATCTATTCGTTCACTTCGTAATAGACACTAAGACAATAGCTGCCAAGATTCTTTATTAGGCACTAAGATAATATCTGCCAAGGTTCTTTCGTAAAGCACTAATTCTATAGCTGCTATGGTTCATTCATCGGGTACTAAATCCATAGCTACTAGTGTAGGTACTAAGTCCATAGCTACCAACGTTTATCTATACGGTACTAAATCCATAGCTACCAAGGTTCATCTATATACAGTACTAAATCCATAGCTACCGAGGCTTATCTTTACAGTACTAGATCCATAGCTACCGAGGTTTATCTTTCGTCTCATCCTCAAACTAATCCTTCATCACACACCAACTATTTCGTCTACCCATGTTCTACCCAACATATTTGTAGAGATAAATACATATACAGGTTAACTCATTTATAATCTATATAAAACTTCAATTCCATGCCCATCTCAAATAGACAAATGATATATAAACACATAACATGTATTTTATAGCAAATACTTTGTATTTATGTGTTAGAAGAAAGTAACTACACACTCACCCAAACATATACTTAATAAATTCAAACAATACTTGTATTATACTTGTGTTTATGAAAGGGACTATACACCCACACATATAAACAACTTTATATTATACACATAGCACGTATTTCATAGCAAATACTTAATATTTATGTGTTAGAAGAAAGTGACCACACACTCACTTGATCAGAAGATGATCGGACCGCACTACGGCTTGCAGAAGTAGTATTCTTTGGTGAAACCGGGATCACTTCACACACCGGGTTTCTCGCGGGCAGAGCTTCGGCTCGGAAACTCTTTTCTTCTCGGGATCTTCGGGCTTCAGGACTTGCTTCGGGTCTCGGGGTGATACCGGGGCTTCGGGGGTTAAAATTGCACGTAAAACGATGTAATATGGTAGAGAGATGAGAGAATGAGCAACCAAACTCGGCTGGCCCTTCAAATGTATTTATAGGGCAAAATCTGCCTTTGCCACGTCGTGGCACCTTTTTCCACGTCGTGGGCTTGGTCGTCACTACATGCGTCATCGCAAGTTGCATCTGGGGGACTCTCGGAGGTGTCAGAAGACTTGTCATGTCGTGGCACTGCTTGCCACGTCGTGGTATCTGACAGTTTTGGGGTTTCGTGCCCCGAACTTCAGAAATTCATAACTTTCGCATATGAACTCTGTTTTCAACGTTCTTTATATCGACGCATAGGTGAGATTATGCTATACAACTCTAGTTTTGACTCCATTGGCTAATTTTGACTTTATTTTTAATATATTACTTATATATTATCTTTAGTAGGCCGGGACAGGAAAACTTCGTTCGAAATTCATAGCTCCTTCATCTGAACTCCGTTTTCGTCTGTCTTTTTATCGTTGGACTACTATCGAAGACATATTCGACTCTTGTTTAGATCACTAAGGATAGATATCTATCTATCTTAAATTCACTATTTACGTCGCGCTGGGTCGTGCCGGTTTTGTCGCGAAACTTCGACAGGTCATAACTTCTTCGTTATAACTCGGATTTTGGCGTTCTTTATATGCACGGAAACCTTGTGACATATACTACAACTTGGTTAAGATTAATAATTCTAAATAATTTTCTATCAAAAAGTCATTTTTGATGTTTATCGTCTCTAAATTGATTAGCCCGGATCTACGGGCGTTACAAAAATCAATGGCAAAATAGTCTTTTTAGGTAAAATAGGGACCAAGCATGCAACAAAAACAAACTATATGGACCTTCTGATTTAAAAAAATAATTTAGGGACCAAACGTACAAATTACCCCAAACCATAAGGACCATTCATGTAATTTACTCATTTAGTTTTTATCTTTTCAATTTTAATGATCTTAAAATATAAAAGAGAATATAAAGTACTAAAAAAATACTAAAATGATATGTATTTGGTAAATATGATATTTTATAAATTTGAGAAAGACAAATATGATATTTAAATATTAAACTAAATAAATATAATATTTTAACATCTTTTCTTCTAATAAAACAGTACTAAAATCGTCACGTGACATTCCCTTAGCGACTCCCCCTTGCATTTTCTCGCTCAAAACCTGTAAGTGAAGTTCCCACTTTGCCCTTCCATTCGAAAAAAATACTGTAAATCATGAATCATGAAACAGGAAATATGTAAATCAGGAAATCAGGAAATTTCAAATTTAAATCTGTGGAATATGGAATATCAATCCCAATAAATCAGGCAATCAATTTAAATTCCATTTAATATCAACCCCAATAAATCGGACAATCAGTTTAGGAAGAGATGATATATTTCAATACAATTTTAGAGGTAAACACGATTCATGTTTACGTTCCTACTTCAATACGATTTCAGAGGTCACATATTCATCATCATCAGGTCAGCAAGACTACATTGTTCTTTACCTTTTAGATGTTCTTTTTTCATCCACATTCTTAATCGATTCCAACCCACTTTTCATTCTTGAATTCTGATTTATTAACATGTTAACCATTTCGATGAATAACAACCAAGTTTCATCAGTTTTTTCCTTATTTTTTTTATCTGTTATGTATAAGAGTCTGATACATATAGTCACTATGTGTGTATATCATTTTATGTGTGTATGAATACTAAATACCAATGTACTGAAATTTTGTATATACATTGTAGTTTCATTTTGTCTGAAAAAAAGTCTACCACATGGATCAAACTTGTCGCTTTAACTTTTTTTAATTAAGGTTTATGGTATATCACATGTCTGCTTCTGCTTCTTAAGTTTTGGTCGTGTTTTGAGTAATAAACTTCTGATATAGTCTATGATATAGTTTTCGATTTTAGTTTTTTTCTCATTATATTATTGTACTTTTAATGCTATGTATGTATCTTATATAATTGTATGTGCTTACACTTCACAATCTTATACAAGTTTTAAAACAATGCTATGTATGTATCTTATATAATTGTATGTGCTTATACTTCACAATTGTTATACAAGTTTTAAAACGACAATTTTCCTCTTTTCCACTTCATTTACTCCATAAAAGACCATGTTGCTCCTAAGTTGAAAAGTATTTGATACATATGTTTACAAGTAAAACAATTAAATATATAAATCAATCAATGCTTTACGATTTTTCTGTTTATATTTGAATTTTTTTTTTAAATATAAAAGTTTTTTTTTTTTTAAATTGCAAGGTACAATGGAACATATTACTCTTATAAAGTAAATTGACTCAATCAATGAAGATTTCACAATTAAAGTTCGGATCATACGTCTTTGGACTCAAATGTCAAAATTTGATGCAAACGACACATACTTGATAGAAATGATTATGATGGATGAGGAGGTATAAGATGCATATATTCAATTATTATTTTTGTAAAATTTTATTCATATTCATAAGCCATTATATTTAAATATTTGTTATTTGTTGCTTTTTTAGGGAAGCAAAATTCATGCATCTTGTGTGAAGAAATAGTTTTCAAAATTCCAGCGCTATCTTAAAAAAAAAAAAAAAAAAAAGATAGTTCAGTATACGTCAAGAAACCTAACGTAACACCAAATACTTCAAAATTTAAGTTTGCTGATCTGGAAAGAAAACTTAACTTTTACCACAATACAACTATAAAAGATTGTGAAAGCTTTTATGGATCTGCACACGACTTTGTTTTTGTTGACTTCAATATGATCGTTTCAAACAACATCCTGGAGTCAAACTCTTTTGGTTAGTTCATTTAATATCAACTTTTGTTATATAACATCCTACTTTCTTTCTTTGGACTACAAATTGATCATTTTTATTAATTTAAGCCTATATTTTGTTGCTTTTGTAGATATTATTGGACACATTTTTGAATATGGTCGTATGGATACCTCTAAAAAAGATAAATCAAAACACAAAATGCTCTTGCATCTTCAATATATAGAGTATTCACCATTGTTACAAACAAATATTAATACAATTTATTTTAAATTATCTTTAATATTTGTTTATTGTTTCAGGGATACTAAGCTTAATGTAACTTTGTGGGGTCAGAATACATACTACATGTGTGATTTTCTTGCTAACAATAACAACCTTGCTCCGGTTGTTGTTATTGTGCAGTTTATCACAGTGAAATTTATTAATGGTTTGTAATTATTTTTAACAACCATTTTCTAAAATTTTATATATAATTAAATAATCAATTTTATTTTTGCAGGTCGTCCTTTTTCATCCACCTACTTTGATGTTAGTAGGTTGTTCATAAGCAATGATATCGATGGAATTACAAGCTACAAAGACAAGTATTTTTGTTTATAATTTCCTTTGTATTTTTAGATTTATTTTTTCCATACTGTAATAAATTTAATTCATTTCTTTGTTATAAATAAACATATTGGTTTCTAAAAATGGACAACAACTTTCATTAAGTGGAATCAAGATGATTGCATCAAAACAAGACACGGAACACAATGATTTTCTGAAAAATCATTTGTTTTATAACATTGATGATGTGTTTGAACATTTGGAGGTACTTTACATTATTTTTAAAGTTGTTAGTTTAATACACTTTTATTTTTAGATTTTAAAAGTGTAAGAAACAAACAGAGTATATTGTTATAACGAAACTAACATACACTTTCGCAAACTAACACTTATTAACATTGAACATTATATAAATTTTCAGGAAAAAACGGTCATTATTGTTGGTACTGTTAAGGGAATACGTCAAAACATACGTTGGTATTACCTTGCTTGTAGCAACTGCAAAAAGTCAGCAAGACAAAAAAGTCTTCTACCGATAAGGTTGATAGTTCTCATGAAGTGGCTGAAATCGTTACTTATGAATGTGCTAATCCTATATGCAAAAATATCCAAATTTTGGTTATTCCAAGGTATTACATATTTATTTTACATAATGACAATATATGTTTATCATATTTGTGTAATATAATATAATTTTATACTTAATGTAGATTTAAAATCCCACTTCGGGTTCAAGACAACACAAGAACCTTGACTTTAACCTTATTTGATCAAGAAGCGAAGAAGTTGTTCAAATAAACAGCTAAAGAGTTGTATAATAAAAACAAGAAGGTATTATTTCATAGTTGTTAATTACTTCTTATGTTATACATTATATATTTTACATACAAATTTTTTAACAATACTTATTTATATTTTAGCCTGGCATCAATTTGGATTTGTTTCCAAATGGAGTTGAAAGTTGTGGTGGACAAAAAGTTGGCATTATATTTTTTACATACAAATTTTTGAACAATATTCATTTATATTTTAGCTTGGCATCAATTTGGATTTGTTTCCAATGGAGTTGAAAGTTGTGGTGGACAAAAAGTTGGCATTATATTTTTTACATACAAATTTTCGAACAATATTCATTTATATTTTAGTTTGGCATAAGTTTGGATTTGTTTCCAATGGAGTTGAAAGTTGTGGTGGACAAAAAGTTGGCAATTAAAATTGATATCACAAGTTACAATGAATATTTATGAGATAGCAAGATTAACCGAGAATGCAGACATAATTGATGAACTAAAAAAAAAGAATTTATTCCACAGTTTTTTTTTCAACACTTATATTTATTTTTTACCTCATTGACCGTACTATATCTGACTCAATAGCATTTTGTTTTGATCTTATGATGCAGCATGCTAATTCTGATTCATTCATGATTGGTTCTTCGGATATTGGTTCCCATGAGACCAAAGTTCTCAAGGTTGTACTTTTTAAATTATAATTCTCAAATATTTTGTTTTAATATATAACAACTAACTAAATTTTTTCTAGGATTCTTTTTCACAGACAGCTGGAAATTTAACACCGTGTGCTAGGGACAACTCAACTGCAACAAGTCAAGGTTGAAACTTCCAGGAAAAAACTTCGGATTGGGAGGGTGATCCTTCTGGTGAACTGACCGTACCCCAAATCGACACAGGTGAACAAGTAAAGTATACTAGGGTGCTTGAGAGAACCATGTCGAAGGAACTCGGCAAAATGACACTTTCGTCAAGCAATTAGATCATTATTAAAGGTAATCTCTGTTAAGATTAAGGCAAGGGTTGGTTTTCGCTTGCTCTTTATCGCACTTTATTATTCCTCATAAAATGAGTTTGGGGACGGACATAAAAGTGAATGTTGGGCGACCAACCTCATGGATCACGCATCTGGTCCCTCTCCCGTTGGGCGAGAGCTTTCAATAAAGCATCTCTCTCTTGGAAAGCAGGAACTGGTCTGCCAACTAGATCAACTCACTTATTTCACACATTTCTTATGGGCATGCCTTTTCCTCTTTACTTTCTATATTGCCATATGCAATGATAGAGATGGACTACTTGGGATCAGCAGAATTCTAAAACTATGTAACCAACTGCTTTCACACCGTACGAACAACATCCGGAGCAAGGAGCCCAGCAGTTTGGAAGATATCTTGAGAAAAGGCTACAAAGTTGATTTCTACACCAACTGAGTTGAAAACAAACCTTGCTACATGCATAGATCTTCATGAAATGGAGAATTTGTCTACTTCTAAAAGTGCTCAATTGTCACCACCAGATGAACAACCAATGCCTCTTTTGGTACCCAAGAAAGAAAGGTAAATGCATTTTACTTTTACAAACAATCTTAGTTCGTGATTAATTTTGTTTCCGCATAAAGACTCCTAAGCCGTTTACATTTTTAACTTTGATGGGCTTGAATGTGTTTTTTTTTTTTTTTTGGGATCTGATGGTTTTCATATTTGTTTCTTGAAAGTACATTGGGTTTTTTTTTTTTTTTTTTTTTCAGTTCTATAATGTCGTTGCTATGTTTGTGACAACACAAAAATTTCCGTTAGTTTTAACGTCGAAATTAAGTACATCACAAATTAGCCAAATTTATCCCAAAATATTTTTGACCGGATTTAAACCAGTTGGAATATTTTAAATAATATTCGTCAAGCGAACCAAAATTAAGGAGGTATAATTTTAAAATTTTCGTGTTTAACGGTAGTCGTGAAAAACCCCGTTCGCGGTTGGTGTTGGGTGAACCCCCAACCAGGCCATAAACTCCACCCTATATAAGGGTTGAGTGGGTTTCATTCCCACCTTAGACACACACTCTCTCTACTTTCTCTCTCTACAAAACGGGTTTTGGTCAAAAATCGTCCCTTCGAGCTTCAAATCAGTAAGTTAACCTTCCTAGCTTGTTGTTTATCCTATCTAGCTTGCAAATCCGTGGCTTAAATATCCAAAAAAACCCAAGAACAAGAGTTTACGGTCTTGGGAGCATCCCAAAACCGTAAACACCTTGAAAGAGGGTTTTGGTGCCCAAAAACCCTTCCAAACCACTTCTAGTACTTAGCAATGACTTAGGGGATTGCATGAAAGGGCTTAGAGCACCAAAATCGTAACAAATGGGGAGTAAACATGAGTTTATGGTCTAAGAACATTCTTAGACCGTAAACCCATCTTCAAGGACCATAAACACCTTTTTGGGTGTTAAACTACCCCTCAAACACCTCCAAAAGCTTCCATGAGTGCCTAGAGCCTTATAATCCTTCATTTGATGCACCAAAACACATGATTCATGGACTAACATGAGTTTACTGTCGTAAACTCATGTGTTTAAGGTAGTAAACTCCCCAAGAACACCTCCTTAGACCGTAAACACCTTTCCAAGGTGTTTAAGTGCCTTTAACACCTTCCTATGCTCTTCTAAGTGACTAGAACCTTGCATGCATGAGTTAGAACCACCAAACAACAAAAGGAATGGGCTAACATGAGTTTACGACCATAAACTCATGTGTTTACGGCTGTAAACTCCTCAAGGAGTGGTCATGAACCATAAACTCCCTAAAATGGTCCATATGAGGCCTTAAGCCCTTCCTATGACTTAGAATTGAACCTAGCCTAGTTCCACAAGTGTTATAAGACCTTAATGCATCCAAGAGCACACCACCCATGATTTTACGGTCGTAAACTCATGGGGATATGGTCTTAGGGCCGTAAACTCTATACAAAGTTTACTCTTGAAGAATAAACTCCCTATCTAGGCCATACACTCCCCTATTTGCAACCCAATAGCCTCCTAGCACTTGACCAAAGTGTTTTCCGCACATTAGGATGCAGTTACGTGTTTAATTAGTATTATAATTACTAATTGTATGTAAACATATGTTATCATATGTTAATAGGTCACTAAGTGTGCTCAAGTCTTTACTTGACACCGAGCACCCAACCGACACCTCCATCCGATCCACTTACAACATGTGAGTTCATACCCCTGAATTAACCTTTTAAATATTTTTACATGCTTTTATGGGGGGGGGGGGAATACAAGTTAAAACATGCCAGTTATCATATCAATCATATGTGATTAATAACCCGCATGCACAAGGACTTATTACACTTTCAGTTGTTTTACCAAGTATAATACCATAGATGGTTTTTCCAAAACATTTTTACTTGTTTAAATCTTTTCTCAAATTATCTCTCGTGTTGTATGTTTTACTTCAAAACCAGTTACAACAGTATTTTAAACAAAGGTTTTTCTTTACTTATATTGTTTTATCAAAGTTATATTCAAAACTTGCTTATGAAAGATTTTCAAGGATTTCCAAAGGTCTTCAAACTTATTTTACAAAAGGTGTGACAACCCAACGTTTAATCCGTTATATAATTCTGTTTCCGCTAACGGAATATGTCATTTATAAAAAGTTCCGTAATTTGGAGTCGTATAATAAATAAATATTTAATTATTTATTTATATTTCATGTGATTATTGTTTTAGTAAAAATAAATATAACTCGTTAATGTTAGTCCCATTTAACGAAATAAAGTTATATTATTTTTCAGCCACTTAACCCGGGTAAAAAGTTTAAACCCCGTTAAACTTTAGCATCGGGTAGTCGTGTACCGGGTGCAATACCCGAGGCATATATAAGGAAGGTGAACACCTCTTTGAACACTTTTACCACTCAAACACTCTCTCTCTCACTACTTTCTCTCTCTAGACCCGTTTTCGACTCCAAAACCGCAAATTTCGGCTTCCAAACGTAAGATCTTCCTCCCTAACTTGTTCTAAACATGCATCATAGTGGTTATAGCTCAAAAATCGTATGAATGGGACATGAACAAGGAGTTTACGGCCTAAGAAGCTCCTTAGGCCGTAAACACACAAAATGTGCCAAAAAGTCCCAAATTTCCTTCTTTTAAGCTTGGATACTAGTTAGGGGTTTTACCTAGGAGTGTTTGAGCATCAAAGCCATACGTTTTAGGTCATTAAGGAGAGTTTACGGCCCAAGCACATGCTTAGGCCGTAAACACCCTTTTTCCATGTAAAATGCCCCAAAAACCCTTCCAATGCATGTTTAGGCTTGAGATATGATTTTAGGAAATTCCAATTCGAGTTTGGGACCATTAGACATCACATTTTGAGGGGTAATTTAGAGTTTACGACCCAAGCACAAGCTAGGACCGTAAACTCCCCCAAACCTCACCAAATGAGGGTTTAAACCTCCTAATTAGCCCTAGACCTTCACTAGAAAATTAAAGGGATTGATTTAAGGGCCTTTGCATCAAATTTGGGGAGTGAACAAGAGTTCACAGCCAAGCCATGAGGCTTACGGCCGTAAACTACGAGGGAGTGGCCTTTGGGCCATAAACTCTAAGGGAGTAAACTCTTGGACTCCCTAGTACCCCCCTTTGGGCCTTGTACAATCCCCGAGAACCACTTCTAATCCATAAGACCCCGAATCAAGTTTAGGATATGTAAAGGTTTCAATAAAAAGTATAAATGACTAATTTCTTGTAAAACAAATATCTCGTATGTTAATAGGGTCTTAAAAGGTGTACAAGTCCTTAATTGACACCAAACTCTCAACCGACACTTTCACCCGATTTACCCGACTTACTCGTTTTAAGGTGAGTTCATACCCCTTAATGAACCTTTCTAATGTTTTCATATGTTTTAAGGGGGGATACAAGTCAAATATACATTTTTATGGAAATCAATCACATGTGATTTACTACCCGTAGTTCAAATCACATGTGATTTATCACTATGCTTTATAAAAGAACTTTACGCTTTCAAAACTACTTTGGAAAAATAAACTATTTTCTAAATGCTTTCTTTGGTCAAGATTTTTATTAAATTACTTTTCTTATAAAATGTATCTATACTAATATACTTATATAAGTAAGACGTGAAGGACTTAGGACCGATAACTCGCCTTATTTCCTGTTCTTGTTTGATGTGGGCTTAGGGTAATTGTTATCCGTCCGACTGTCGTTGATTTCTTAGTTATATGTCATGTATATTGGTGTTAGATATGATCATTTTCATCTCATTCGATGCCTATATTACTTAATTGCCAAGAACCTTACACACTAAGTTAACTATAATAGGTATAGTTAAGGCCAATACTACTCGTTACCGCTACTATTATACATACCATAATTCATACTATTGCAAAAGGATACACGAACAAGATAACACACTATGAACTACATAAAAGATTACTACACTATAATACAAGAGAAAGCACTAATCCGGAAGATAATACACTAACTCTCTACAAGATACTCTACGCGCTACATACTGTGACCAGAGCTTTCCGGAAGGAAGGCGACGCTACATGTATAGATCTATACGGGGCAGACCCTATTATATCCCGACTGTTAACCTCAGTCCGAGCCGAGCAGGCCCAGGGATGGCACTACTTCACTACATTGTGTATGACCGGGAAGGTCATGGGATCCTCTATTACTCACACTATTGGTCACATAAAAGGAATACACTACATCCACACTAAAATACTAAGACTAAAGTCTCAGTTAATATCCCGAAGTAAATAAGTATCTATTACTAATGGAAGTTTGCACCACTATCACTGTCAACAGACATAACTTTTCCTCTATCTACATTACATACTGGAGATTTTAGTACCACACTTTTACAACAAACAGTTTTCAATGATTAAACTTACATGCAACTTAGAGTTTTTCACTTACGATGTATTTTCTGGAAAATATAGGATTTTCTAGGGTTTTCTACTACTTATAAATGTAGATTGCAGTTTTTCACACTACACGTTCTAATACATTTTATACAAAATTCACACTAAATTCTTATGAACTCACCAGCTTTATGCTGATACCCGTTTTCAAAATAACTTGTATCCTCAGGTCAAAGATAGACAGGTACAGGTGCAACGTTTTGGAGAAGATGGAGCATACAAGATCCATCTCTTATTTTTGTTATACTTTTGGTGTCTATTGAAACTTTACAGAACACTCTTGTAACTAAACTCACTATGTAATGAAATGGTTGTATGTTTCTTGTTTTTACTATTATGCAATTGTGATGATACTGTACATGACGTCCTCCACCCCGAAATGTATTCCGCCGTTATCGGTTTTGGGGTGTGACAAAAGGATATCAAGTCACGATTTTCTTAAGTGTAAAGGTTTTCCAAAGTTTTCGTCAAAGTTTTCTTCCATGCTTCTATGCCTCTACTTCGTTAAATGCTTCTACTTCGTTAAATGCTTCTACTTCATTAAATGCATGCATGTACTTGTATAGTTATATAAATAATGTTTAAAGGACTTAGGAAGGCTAGTTCGCCCTATTTCCTTTTCCTCGTTGGGATGTGGTCTGGTGGGTATCGGATATCCGTCCGAAGGTCGTTTAAACATTAATTATATATCATGTATACATGTATAGACATAAAGCTTTACATCGGCCAGTTCATTTCCCTTGGGTAGCAAAGGCATCCTTCCACTCATCATTCATAGATCAGGGACACTAGTAACTATTATAGGAATAGTTAGGAGGTTCTAGTCAACCTTTCTAGTACGAGAATTCCACAGGAGTCAGTTCATACGCGAGTCTATATCATTTCTCCAGCGCCTCTAATAGAATTCAGATTACGAGATGCATCTTCAAGACACGGATCTCCTCGTCGTCGAGTTGGTAACTAGAGTCTCCTATAGGGAGAGCGGGCATTGTGTGTATAGATCTATACGAGACTGAAATTCCCGCACCCTGACTGCTAGCTACAGTCCACGGCCTACCAAGCCAAGGGGTGACAAATGTCATATTTATTCCGACGCTTGCAGGGCGTCAAGTACTCTAGTGTCAATCAATATGGTTACGAGTATCTCCATGTTTACCTTATAATTCATGTCCTTAAGGTAACGATAATTAACACTGTATTCTTGAAACAACACTCTTTGGATTACCCTTTGTTTTAGACCTTTCTAGCTGTATCATTCATTTGATACTGTCTGGGGTCTGTGTATCTTTGTTTTAGACCTTGCTAGCTGTATCTTTCATTTGATACTGTCTGGGGTCTGTGTTTCTTTGTTTTAGACCTTGCTAGTCGTATCGTACATTTGATACCGTCTGGGGTTTGTGTTTCCTTTTGTTAGACTGAGCCAGGCGTGTCATTCATTCGATACTCTCCCTGGAGTCTATGACTTCTTTTTCCTTAGTCAGCAGTATTTTTCTGCTGAGGCATATGTTATTTTCCCCTAGTATTTTTACTAGTGATATTCTCCTACTTTCTTTAAAGTCAAATACCGTATTTTGGGTAATGATAGTATTTCAGGGAAAATTTCTCTTTAAAACATAACACTGTCGAGTCTTGGTAGAAGACTGCTTTTAATTAGAAAATATAGGATTTTTTGGAAAGGACGCTAATACACCGTAGATTCTAAACTACTACTTTTTATAAAGTCATTTTGAATAAAATGCTTACTTACACAAATGACACTAAATACTTATGAACTCACTAGCATTTATAAAAATGCTGATACTCGCTTTCAAAATAACTTGTATTCTCAAGTCAGCGATAAACAGGTACATCCCATGAGCTTTTGGTGAAGTCAGTATAGAACCGAGCTGCATCTATACTAGTTTCTGTATTACTTTAATGTTTCTATGAAATGTAACTTATGTAAAACTATTACTATTAATGCAATGGTTGTTGTACTTTGATTACTATACTGCATATGTTGTGATATTTGACATGGCGTCATCCACCCCAGAACGTTTCCGCCGTTCCGGTTTTGGGGTGTGACAATGTTATTTTGTTTTTGGTACAACTTATTTTAAAGTACATTTCTTTATTCTCATAACTTATTGAAAAATTACATTCATATGTGTGTTTTGGCAGTTAGTTATATGTTTAATTTTACATATCACTTTCTTTGACATACCACTTTATTTGGCAGTTGGTTATAAGTTAAACAAAAAGCATCCCTTGCTACATAATATCGATGAAATGAAAGGATAAAAATGACATATTCTATTGTTACTTGGAAAATTCAGTTATTAGTGAGTTACTATATTTGAAACTTATGCATGAACTTCATTAAAACCCAATGAAATTATACCTGATCAAAAATAGCTCCAAGTCTGCTAACAACTAATCTCCCATCGTCTTGGGGTAACCACAACTGTTCCCACCTAAAATCATAAAGATAACATGGTAAATATATTTGTGTACTATAGCAACGTGCTTCTACATTTATTATTAAGGCAGTATAGTGTGAAAAATATACCGAATTATACCAATTAAAATTGTTTTGTATCACGATGAGATTGATATTATATCAAATTTTATACAAACATAACATATATAAAGAATCACTTTTATATTTTCACACAATGCAAAATGGTAAACTTTTTAAACAATAGCCATCACAATCAACCACCATCTATATTAACTACCATAGTTTTCTTCTGTACAGTCTGGATTGCAGTCGTAAAGCAACATTGACATATGCAATATTTCTAATGGTATCAAATTGATCCTTTACTTTAAAACTAATGAACCTATTAAAAATCATTTAAAATCACAAAAAAATGAGAAATTATTCATAAACACATAAAATCGTGAAGGAAATCAAAACTAAACTCATGAAAGTTGAACTATTTCAATGTTTTTATGTCGTTTGTTACTCACCAAAACACTACAACATTCAACAATGGAACTAATTAGCTTAATTAGTGTCACATAACACACCTGATAAACAGTCTAGCAACAACAACTTCTGCACAACTCTTCTTCACAGATGTAAACAGTCTAGCAACAACAACTTCTGGAGCATCATTTTCCTGTTCAAGTTCCAAAAAACCAAATTCTATGTTCATACAAATCACTTGCATTGTTGGTCCATTATGGATAGGATAATGTAGAAACCAAGAAAACATTGAAATTTGTCAATTTCCAAAAGCTACTTAGTTTACAAAAGACATACTTTATAAAATGGGCTGCAACTCTATACCAAACCACAAGTGTTATTGATTGGGTTCATAAAATGCTAACAAGATAAGATGTTATAATAAAGATATATATATATTCTCATTAATGATCCACATGATCCTATAGGTTCATTAATCGAGTTTGTATATCCTTCGATTTTGGAGAAGTATAACACTACAAGCTATTTTCAAGAAAGAGCAATACTTGCTCTAAAGAATGAAGTGGTTCAGGAAATAAACGACTATTTGCTATCGAAGTTTCCAGGAGATGAGGTTGAATACTTAAGTTCATATAGTATATGCCAATCTGAATTTGTCCATGATCAGTTTGATGCAAATTTATATTCACTTGATGTTTTAAATGGTATGAAAGTATCGGGTTTACCAAACCATAAGTTAGTTTTGAAAATCGGTGTTCCAGTTATGTTGCTGAGAAATATTAATCAGAAAAATGGCTTATGTAATAGGACAAGACTCCAAGTGATATCATTGGGCAAAGGTGTTATTGAGGCACATATCATATCTGAAACTAATATTGGAAAACCGCACTTTTATTCAAGAATGTCTTTAACCCATCAGAAAAGAAAATTCCCTTCAAAATCTGAAGAAGACAATTTTTATTGGCTGAATGACCATTAATGACCATTAATGAGAGTCAGGGACAGTCGTTATCCAAGGGTGGTTTGTTTCTCAAACATCCCGTGTTTTCACATGGCCAATTGTATATTGCCTTATCTAGAGTTCAAAACAGAGACAAATTAAAATTGTTAATTTTAGATAATGATGGTAGTCTCCCAAATAAAACTTTCAATGTTGTTTATAAGGAAGTTTTTGGGAATTTATAAACAGTGTTTTTCTACCATCTTTTATTTAGTTTTCGTAAATCACACTTCATCCATCATATTAATTAATTTATTTATAATATTTTATTGTATTTGATTTAGTCATGTTAATTACAATATCACTACTAGATTATGACCCGCGTTAAACGCGAAAAAACGTATAAAAAAATCATATAAAGTTATAAAAAGTCGACATAATAAAATAATAATAAAGTAACTTAAAAAAATTAATATCATTAAACAAAATAAAACATGAGTTGACAATTAAAATATATTTCTACTTGACACAGTCACTATCTCAAAATCTAATTGAAATGAAAATACTTCTTGAGAAACGATGTGCCGGAACAACATACTTAATCGTATTTCCTTTAGACAATAAGATGTAAACCACATATGATAGATGAGTGATCTTGTGCATCATTACTTTTATTGCTCGAAGTGTAATCAATTATTGATTTGATAAATTGAAGTGATTTGATAAGTCGAATTGACAATTAGTAAGCAAAACATCATGTAATAGTTGTCTTTCAATGTGTGTCAAGTAAAAAAATTGATATTGTGTACGCAAAAAGAATAAAATCACTAACTTTGTGTATTTCTCGGTATCTTGATTCCGATATTAGAGAGCTTTGATGTTCACAGTGAATAACAGTAATCGTTAAGGAAGTCATATACAATATATACAACAGAAGTTTAAAGACAATTTTGGAAATTATTACCCGTATATTATAGATGTCAACAAAATTGTTTCTATACTTAATTTCAAATGATGCATAAATAGATTATATATTATTTACTATTAAATCAACCTAAAAGTATAATAAGATCATACCAAAATATTTTAAAATCATATCAAAATTAATCCGATTCTTATAACATAATATTTAAAAAAATCATAATCATCTCTAATATATAAAAATGATATTTTCATAATTAGTATCAAATCCAAAGATAATTAACTTCGATTTTGTTAAAATTAATTAAAATTAAAATTTAATATACATCTAAAAAATTATACCAAAAATATTTAACATCATACCAAAATTAATAAAGATTTACAATATTTTCATTAAAATAAAAAAAATGATATCATACCATATTTAGATACAATCTTAACATATCTTTCAAATTATAATTAAATAATATCGATAAAATAAAAGTTATATCATTTAAAAATTCGTTTTTCTAAATGTTAATAAAATTTTAAAATAACCAATAGATTAAACGTAATTTCATCTTTAGTTATAACTAATTGTAATAACTAAGTTTACACCAAAATTCTAATTTGACACTATGTTTATTTTTATCTTAAATTTGACACTGCGTTTTTCAATTTTTTACAATTCTGACCACTTGACCGTTCAACCCGATTGGCTGCTGACGTGGCATGATAACGTGACAAGCTGACATGACATGTCAAAATTGAATTTATTTCCCACAAAAGACACTAAGTTATTGTTTTTTTTTGAAATTTTGACACTAAATGTAATTTTTTTCCAGTTTTGACACTCTGCATTTTTGTTCCAAATCGAACATCATTTTATCCAATTTTATTCAATGTTGACCATTTTCCATTTGAAATCATATAAATATATTTTTATTACATTTTAAACCATATAAATATATATTTTTTTTGTTTAAAACCCACATTTTTATTTAAATAAAAGTTTTTTTTCTATTATTATTTTTACATTCAAAGCATAATGTTATACATAAATATGCATTACTTATATCATGAGAACCAAACTAACCATAAGCTTCGAATAAAATGCAAAAATTTCACAGGTTTCAAACCTGACATCTGGGCCTTGATCGAATAGCCAAATAGCTAAAAATGTCTCTAATCATATTTTTATAATTTTAGATTAAAACCTTTTGCTATTTCAGATTAACAAAAATAATTCCTTGAAGATCGAATCTCGCACAAACCAAAAAATAAAACTTTTTTGTTTTATAAAGACGTATACACAAATAGCATAGTACTTTGCTATAAATAAAAAAAATAGAAAAAAAAACTATAAACCATACACTTGCACCAAAAGCCAAGAAAATTATCAAATTTTCATAAAGGAATCTGAAACTAACCAAATCAATCAGCAAAAATGACCCAAAACAAAGGATTAATGTGTGTTATTATATAAAAATTAATGAAAATGTCCATATACTATTTCCTAATAGATCGATATACTCAATCACAATCAGTTTATGCCATAATTCTATTGCAAATTGAATGACAAGAAACAAATAAATGTTCCTGATTCTCAATAAATAATAAGGAATGAGAGCTGATTAACGATTTTCAATAAATAATTAGAAAATAGGAGGTGTGATTTTATATTAAATTCAAATAATTGTCAAAAATAGATGAATTAGATGCATATTTAATGAGATTTGATTAAATGATGGTTTTGAACATTATAAGGGTCAACGATTTTAAATGATTTAAAGATATTATTTCCTTAATAAACATTTTAATCATAAATGTCGGAATCCAAAAAAATAATTATTTCCTTAATCAACATTTGAAAGGATTTAAAAAAATCCTATTAACATTGATGACATCATCAAATTGATCTAAGGGTGGAAAATTATAAGGAAAAGCCAATCAACAGACCTGATTTTTGAAGATGATGTAATCAGGTTTCTCTTTTAATATATATAGAGATTAAAAACAACATGATTATTGATATGCTTATTTAATGAGTTTTTTTAAAAAAGAAAAACTAATCAGGTTTAAATTTTGAAGCCAAAAACTATAAATAACGGAATTAAATTATGAACAATATTAATTAGGGTTAATGATGACAGAGATCGTCAAAAGATGTGTGAAGCCAAAGCAGAGGTGTGATAATTAGAGATGCAAGGAAGAGACAATACGCAAATTCTAAGAATACATGAGGAAAAGGAACTGCATTATGGTGCTACATTCTGTTATGAACACACAAAACATCAATTGAAGCACAACCATTGACATGACGAAGAAGAGGATTAGGGAAGTCTGGTTTAAGAGAAAAAATAGAGGAGAAAGATGGGGGCGGTTATTCATGTTTTTGGCCAGATTTATGGAGAAACCGATGTCTCATATATAAATAAAATGATATGCTTTAATTGATAACATAATTGCTGATTTTAAAGATTTTATAATTAAATGTAATTATTCCCGAATTGTGAAATATATTTTCGAAAGTATGAATAGATTCTATAATTAAATATGAATAGATTCTATAATTAAAGATTCTATAATTTAATGTAATTGTGTTTGAAATATAATTGGTAAATTTAAAGATTTTATAATTAAATGTTTGAATTCTATGTTGGGAAGATGATGTCATCAATTTGATCTAATGGTGAAAATCATATGATTGAAATACAATCAATGACCTTGATTGCTTCATTGATGAATTAAGGGTTCTCTTTTAATAATATTTAGAGATTTTTTTTTTTTTTTTTTTATAAATTTTGATATCTATTTTTATTAGACAATCAAAAGTATAATTCTATTCAAATTGAATTTCTACGGGTTTAAACCTAATTTAATTTAATAAAGGTATCTACGAATTATTTTTATTTATATCCTATTTATATCTAACAAATATCCCATTTATATCTAACAAGTTATTGACCTTTGCTTGAGACCATACTTTTAGAACCTGGATCTGCTGGCCCATGATAAAATTTGGAAAGGGCCTAAAACGGGTGGGTTGCCCGACAGGAATCGGGGACGATGCCTGTCATTCTTTCCCTATTAGCCAATTGATTCTCCGTCTCCGGCTCCTCTCCATCATCGATCATCTTTTCCGCCATGGCTACGAGGAAACTATCGCTATCGAAGCTTCTCCGCTGCCGAAATCACACTCTTCATATAATTACTTCTTCAATTTCCTCATCACCTAGTCTTAGTTCCCCTTCTTATTCAATCGAACCCCGCCGTTCCTCTAATGTATTCGATCGGTATTTAGCTACACACGACTTCCATAGACACGGTGATGGTGGTCGATTTTTGAGACCGTATAAGTTCTCATTAGCATCATCATCTTATCGTTCCTTTTCAACTGGTAGAGAAAAGGCCACAGATGGTCCCGCGAGTGAAGAGCTATCTGGGCCAGGATTTTTTGATTACAACTATGATGGTGGAGGTGATTGGGGAATTCCCGGTGAGGTTAGTGATGCGGCTGGCAGTGACGAGGAGGCAATTCTTCCGGTTCGCTGCTTGGTTTGGTTCCTGGATAAAGTTCATGATCTCACCGGCATGCCTTGGTAAGCTTAAACCGATTTTTATATGCTCGACCAGAGAGTAAATGTATTTTGACTAACGAGACTGTATAATTAGTAGACATTCCCGGAAAAAAAAATGATATGAGTGTGTTAGTTATGGTACTAATTGCATGATGATCAAATCGACATTCATCTTTAGGAAAAGCATTCCAAATTTAAACACTTGATGATGAAGATGACATCTGCAAAGTGATGACGGTGGGGGTATGCAAATGCATACCACAAATGAGTTTTTATTAAGTTTTGTTATGTAAAGGGAAAGGAGTAAATCATAATACAATTCCTATCTTTCTTTGAGTCGTTCTCTTACTTTATTCATGTAATATATTTGTTTTAATTGTGACTATTTCTGTAGGTGGATGGTTATCATCATCTCCACACTAGCTCTAAGAGCTGCTATACTTCCCGTGCTTCTGGTGCAACTCCAGAAGTTGAAGATTAATGCAGAATTAGCACCAAAATGTTGGTATCCTCTCCCTGCTTTGATCAAGAATGTTGCACTTAAGATAGGAATCGTGCATATTTACAAAAATTAGTAACACAAATTACGCATTCAATACTAACTGCTCATGGCATGGCTGTGTTATCACTATACCATGTAATGCTCGATATCAAGGCTGCACATATTTCACTAGTGTCTAAAAACAATCTTTTGATTAGCTTACATATAGAACAGCTTAATGCTTTATATTGTTTGGAAGCATTGCCATTGTGCATATAACTAGAAGTTGAATAGAGATTGGGTATTTTAGTATTTAACTTACACTTACACATGTGGTTTTGACTTTGTTATGCTTCTTAAAGTGCCTCCCCCGTTACCACCACCTTTCTCAGGAAAGAGTTGGATAAAGCAGTACAAACACTTTCGGGAGAAAAGGAAAGAAATTGGCTGCCCTTCATTTTTATGGGTCTTAGCATATCCCTCTGTTCAGGTTATTTTGTCCCCAAACTGTCCATAGACATCAAATATATATATTTTTTTATTTATAATATTTTGATACAATTATCATTCAGATTCCTTGCTTTCTCTTGGGAACAACAAGTGTCCGACGAATGGCACTGGATCATCATTCAGGCTTTGAAACTGTAAGGCAACGTATAAACAAAACTATTCGTTAATGCATAATATATTGGAACCTATTTATCCAACATCTCTTAGTTATTGGTAGCCTAAAAATAAAATTTTCAAGTTCTGTCTTGTATGAAATTCATTTCAGGGGGGCACTCTTTGGTTCCAGAATCTGACTGAAGTGTCACATGGTGCTTCAGGCTACATCTTTCCCGTGTTGTTAGCTTCACTGCATCTTGTCAATGTTAAGGTAAATCCCTTACTTCACTTTTTTTTTACTAATATTAATAGATACAAAATTTCCCAAGTTATAAAGTCAATATTTCTCTTTCTTCGAGAAAGAATAAGGTTTTGAGTAAATTGATATTTTTTGTTAATAGAAAACAATATGAAGAGCCTCACTTGTCTAATGTCTAGCTGAATTATTTTCCTGAGTTTTATGTCTTTTGTGTAAGTATTTCTTCTGTAGAGGCTGTATAGCATTGTCTCAATCGAGTTTATTCAGATTATGTTGTATGTTACTGAAATAAATTATCATTTGTTTCAACTAGGTTTCATTTGAGAAGTCTTCTCTGACAATGCTCCCCAATATATTTGGTGTTTTAGCAAAGGTGAGTGAAATAATCCATATACTCAAGGAAGGAATTGGAATTTAAGATTCCATGCCATGGGGTGTTTGATTTGGTTGCCAAATGGACAGAGTTCAACTCTGTTGGAATCCTCAAATTTCATGTCCTTCCTCTTTTTTTTATTTTTTTTTTATTTTTTATTATTATTATTAAAAGACCAGAATACCCTCTTTTATGTATCTTGAAATAAATAATAATGAAATACTTCCAAAAAGATTCTACAAACCAAGCGCCCTTACAAATATACTCAGTTTATCACATGCTAACATTCTATGTTAAGTTAAACTTATTGTTGTTTAAGTAAGAAATGTATTCTAACATCTGTGGCTTTTTGTTGCAGTATTACAGGTTCTACTTGCAGTGTCTCACAATTCCTATATTTTTTGTTGGATTTTATCTTCCCCAGGTGAATTTAAGTTGTCATATATCGCAACTAACATACTTGCAATTTATATCATCGAAATCTTAACTACATGTCAGGAAAATTTATAGTGTTTCTTTGTTGCTGTTATTGACTAGTTTACCCATGAATATCCTTTAATAAGATAATGTGAGTTAGTAGTTGCTAATGATTCAGATTTTTGTAATATGCTTTTGCAGGGAAGTTTGCTATATTGGGCAGCTAGCAGCTCCCTAACCCTTGTTCAGGTTGGTTTTAGCTTTCTAAGACAGTGCTCGTTATGATGGAATCATCATAGCTCATTCCATCACAACAGAAAAAAAAACTGTTTGTTTTGGGGGATATTGATATAAAAACCCTTAAGTTTTTCAGAAAAATACGGTTTTTACCCGAACATCACTTTTTGGTGCGTTAAAACCAGAACTTTGCTAGTTTTTTTCTTCTTTTGCCCTTATTACCTGCTATCATAGGTTTACAGGTTACCATGCAATAAAATTCTCAAGAAAACCCTTAACTTTACAAACAAATCTATTACGTTTTTACCCTAAGTTTTTATTTTTTTATTTTTTATATTATACGTATTTATACAGAAAAAGCGTATTTATACTAGAAAAAATGTTTAATTAACCATTGTTTTTACAATTTTTAAAAAATTCTATCTATTTATATACGGGTTTTTTTGGCTGTACAGTTTAAAATGTATAAATACATTTTTAGGAGTAAATATGTTTTTTAGAAGTATAAATACGTATTTTTACATATTTAGAAGTATAGATACATTTTTTCTTCAAAGGGTGTAATTCCTCCTATTTTGTTAGTTTCCATTCCTTAATCCTTAGCTATTGGTATCATTTTCCATTCCATCGTAGAGTGGGATGAAAACTTGCAATATAACCCATTTTTATTTATGTAAGCTCTAATAACAAAAATCTTTTTTTAATCTACAATTTAAATTACATTACAGTTTTGTTTCCTAAAATAACTAGATATTGTAATGAATTTTTTTTAATGATATCATTGATTAGCCAAATATTGTATAGAGTAGAGTTACAAATGTACATTGTATTTACATAAATATTAAAAAAAAAAAATCACGTGGAAATTCATTCCATTCCTACTTTGTGATCAATATGGCAGCAATTAGCTTTGAAGCATCCACACATTCGCGAAAAATTAGGATTACCCGACAAATCAGCTCCATTGGAATCAAAAAAGACTCATGAAATGGATGGACTAGAAGCCACATTTACTGTCCCTTTGGTTCAAAAACCCATTCAAGAATTATCACTGCTAGAACTCTTTAATGTAGGTCATCTTTTTCATTTTAGGCTTCTTTCTTTTCTTCATTTCAGTATCAATTTGCTCATAATTCTTCATCTTGGTTGTTGCTTATCCTTATATATAGCTTTCGATTAAACACCTATCCAAGGGGGAAAAAGATAGAGCAGTAACACTTCTAAGGTAAATTTTCATACTGGTTAAACTAATTTCATGGGTTAAATGCAAGAAATAGCAATGTATTTTCATTGATATATTTTTTTTTAAAATTCTATGACAGTGGTGTGTTTTGAAAAATCTACACAGTTATAGCAATGCCATAAGCAATCTTGATTGCTATAATTCGGTAGATTTTTCCAAGTATAATGTCCTTCGTAATAAGAAAAATCAACACTATAATTGGGAAGAAATTACATTTACCCATTTATAACAATGTCATGCAAATTTAGAGCATTTCTCACCGCTATAATTGGGTAGATTATTCAAAGTATAATGTCTTAATAAGAAAAAAACTGAAAGTACAATGTTATAGTTGGGTAATTTGTTCAAAGTATTGTATTAATAAGGGAAAAAACTGAAAGTGCATTTCTATAAACATATGTATCCAAAATTGTAGCATTGAAAATACAATGCTAAAGCAATTCTGATGGCTATAATTGGGTATATTTTTCAAAGTATAATGTCCTAATAAAGAAAAAAAAACAAAGTTGAAAGTAGAATGTTTTAATAAAAAAAGATAAAAGTGGAATGCTGAAAGTACATTGCTATTTTTTGCATTTACCCTTTCCTGAAGAACATTAATTACAGAGTAGCACTTGAAAAGGAGCCTGAGTATGCGAGAGCATTGATTGTTATGGGGCAGATATTAATGAAAGATGAAAATTTAGTTGAAGCTACTGACTACTTGGAACGTGCTGTCACCAAAGTATTCAGATCTTCATTAATTAAAATTTCATCACTTTACTTTTAATTAATTAATTAAAAAAAGAAAAAAAAAACTCATTTTATTATTTTGGCAGCTTCTTCTTGTGGGCCATCCAACAGATGTTGAAGAGATTGATCATTTGATTCTAGCATGTACATGGTTAGGTGTGGCCCTTGCAAAGCAGGTGAACTATTTTTTATTTTTAAAAGAAAATATCACACTATAGTTTCTCTATTTCTAGAAAAAAAATCAAATAATTGCTGTT
Source organism: Lactuca sativa (assembly GCF_002870075.4). Classification (NCBI taxonomy): domain Eukaryota; kingdom Viridiplantae; phylum Streptophyta; class Magnoliopsida; order Asterales; family Asteraceae; genus Lactuca; species Lactuca sativa. The sequence continues at coordinate 3,488,735 of NC_056630.2, read as the reverse complement.
TTGTGCATATTGGACAGGGTAAAGTTGTAGAAGGAATTGTACATTTGGAAAGAATAGCAAATATGAAAGAGCCAGAGGACCCCAAGAGCAAAACTCATTATTGTGATGCCTTGTTTATGCTTTCAAGGTTCACAATTAAATGCAACATTTTTTTTTTGGCAAAAAAAATAAAAAAAATTCACAAAGCTAGTGAGTGACTGAGACTGACAGTTGTAAGTGAATTTGCAGTTCTTTGGCAAGCATAGGACGAGATGATGAGGCAGCAAAGTATTTGCGGATCTTAACAACTTATGATCCAGCTTATGCCAAATACTTGAAAGATCTCCAAAAAACTGAAAACAACAATTTTGCAGATGATCTTGTGAATACCAGGAGAAAAGATTACTGACACCATATCATAATCGTATCTTACCAAACATTTTTTGTTTTTTTTTACTACAAAGTTTACTTATCACATTCACATTACCCCTTCAGAGTGAGTGACTACTTGTATGTTGAGATGTACTAATAAATTAAAAAGAATAATGATACGTCATGTAATAGATTACATTCTTTGTTTTTGTTTGAGAGACGAGAAACAAACAATAAACAATGATATATTTTCCTTATATCGAAGATTGAATTCGAATAAGTTAAATTTAACTTATTTGGAGTTTTGTAATATAATACTGTACCCAGACCAAGACACATGGCTTAAAGTTGAATTGTCTGAAAAAAGCTCAGAGATCCCACGTGTTCAAGTGAATTCGACTTAATAAATAAATAACACAAAAGTTGTCGTCTTGTTTGGGGACTTGTGTTTTTGTTTTGGCACTGGTTACATAAGTTTGAGATGTTTAAATTAGTGTTTTGGAAGATAACATGTTGAATCTTTTCTTTTGAACAAGTTTTTATACACACCTTTACCTTTTTCTTCCTAACTAACTGTTACTTGAAATTAATAACTTTTGATAGTTTTTTATTACATGTTTAGTAAACATCATATTTCACGTTCCATTAATTACTGAATATATCTATTGATTATAAACCCTTCTAAACTACCACTTGCTTTTTTGAAAGGCTAACCAAGACAACCCTTAACTAACCCTTTGGTCTAAGCTATTACTTTTTGATCACTTTTATTTTATCTAGTCAGTAGTCAATACTATACATTGTTTGTTCCTATTTGATTCCTTCACATTACAAAATATACGCCTATATATACTTTATATCTAGTCAAAATTATATATTTATAAAAAATACATGGAGACTTGTAGTGGGATTGCACCTCAATATTAGAACGAAAGAAGCAAAGAAAGAGCATGGCATTCAACAATAATTGCCACGTGGATGCAGATTACGTCAACATTTTCAGTCACATTATTTTGTCCTTTTTTCATTGTGGACTCGTGTTACTTTTTTCTACAATTTTCTATCCGCCGGTATTGAATAATCGTACTTTTTTTTTATCATAAATAAATATTAAATTATTTAATCGAAAAAGTCTATAATTATTTAAAAAGATACAATACAAAAACATTTATAATAGACGAGTTTTTTCAATTAATTTATTGATGTCATGTTATCATCATATCAAACAACCCAAAAAGCATACGAACATAACAGAGTTCTTTCACAAAGCTTGTTTATGAGTTCTACCAATATCGATTTATATAATAAATAAATAAAATAGTATTACTACAATATTAAAAAAAAAAAAAAAAAAAAAAACTCTATCTATTAAGCTGGTATATGTACAAACAGTACTAAAATAGGACGAAATACTCTCACAATAATTTTTTTAATTCCATAGTTTATTTAAGGGATTAATGCAGAAAAATCCCATTATTTTAGGAAAATTTTTAATAAAGTCTTAAAAGTTTTTTTGAACAGAAAAGACCTGATCATTTAAAATTTTATCCAAATTAACAAAAAAATCATTTTTTATATTTGAACAACAAATGATAAATTACGTAGTTTTCTTAAAATAATAGGATTTTTCTGTTAAAAAAAACTTTTAAAACTTTATCAAAAATTTTCCAAAATAATAAAACTTTTCCATGTAAAACCCTTTATTTAACCAAATGACCTTTTCAAAGAGCTCGTAGGGTTCTTTGGGTTATTTATTTTCCAAATTTTATACACAAAGCCTGGTTATATACATTAAATTTTAGACATGGAAAATTAATCCTTATAATAAGGTCAATAGAGTCTATTGAATTTGAAGATAAGTGTATGAATTTTCCCATTACAAAATTTGAACTCGTTTGCAAATTATTGTTATTTTATTTTCACTTTTTTTTTCGGTAGACAAGTGTTTATTATTATTATTATTATTATTATTATTATTATTATTATTATTGAAGAAAAGTGTTAGATTTTCTCATTACAATAGAGTTTATCATTTTTACTTGCATAATGTATGAAATTTATCAATTTTTTTTTTATAAATATGGAAAACTGTTTATTTATGTTTAATAAAATAACAATTTTGGGTTGGAAGATCGTTCTGGGCTAAGAATCCGGAACGCACCGATTGTTGTACTGTCCAAACACGCAAGGATTCCTTGATTTGGTCATTCACCTCTTGAGTCTTGCCTCTTGGTCTTGGTCACCAAGAATCAAAAGATTCACAAGATCAGACCCTAAAAGATCTTGATTTTCGAGTTGTCAGAATACCCACAAACGTAATTTCACAGAATGCAGTGTCCAAGCAATAATTTCTTCAGATACAACACCACTTTATGCGCCTGCAATCCAGGTTACTTTTACAACACCACCGATAACACCTGCTCTCCGGCGACCTCCTCCGGTGCCGACGAGTTCTTGGTGGGTTCTGGAGTCGACTATTCAATCAACATCCCTGCTAACCTCTTCTCATTTGACACAATCAAGAAATTCACACAATCTCAAGCTGTGTTTCTTGAGACTACCCTTGTGTTACTTGCTTCGTGGCTCGTATTTTGCTTCTTTGTGCGATTTGGGAAGCTCGGTGATGGAACAACGCTTTGGTTTCAGATCAGATGGTGGATTAGCAGACTGGATGTCTCCTTTGCTACTCGCCATTGGCTGGTACTTTTTTGACTCATTGTTGAATGTTGGATTTAGATTTACTTCCATCTTTTGACTTTCAAGAGTCAAAATTAGCCAAGTATTAAATACAGTAAAAAAATTGTGAATAATTTCATTATGTATCCATATAAAGATTACGTAAATAGAAAAATGATGTAGATAAGTAACTTAAAGCCTTAAAACAATATGTTAAATTTCAATTCGGAAACAACTGGATTTGACCCTTTTGCTATGTCTATGAAATAGATTTTGCTTTTGAGACTTTCTAGCCATCAGAATCTTGAATCTTGATGCATTCTTGTTTTCGATTGGGTTATTCATATGTTCTTGTGATTACTGATTAGTGAGGCTGTAAATCACATGTTAATCACCTGAACTAAAAAGCGTATCCTTCTTTTGATTAGGAAATTGCATGTAGAGATTGGGAATTCTGGAAGGAAAAATCTTGGTAGATAGAAATAAATTAAAATCTAATCGGCATCTTCTTTATGATTATCCTATCATTTTTTCATCTTGTATTTTTTTTTCTTGGAACATTGTTATACATTATTCTTTATATCATTTGTGTAGGATGATCAAAAAGTTGTCAAGAAGCGAAAAACAGAACTTGGTGGAACTTTCTCGATTGCAAGCTGGATTCTTTTTATTGGTCTGTTTGCTGCGTGAGTGACCCATAAATTTCATAACTAAACCACACCACTATCTTTCACACATTTCTCATGTTCAAATACAAACACATTATTTAGTCACACAATCATATTCTTTTTTTCCCATTAACCACTTTATGGGTAAAGTTAGGACTTGATGGGGAAAGTCTCCTCTCTGACTTTCTGTATTAAGTCGTTCAGTCTGTATCAAGTCAAAAAGAAACACCCATGTATAACTTACCTAACCTTTCTTTTTTCCACGTGTCTTCCAATCACAGATTACTATACCAAATCATATCAATGAGAACCGTTGAGGTGCACACTGTGATAGCAACAAATGCACCCGACTTAGCATCCTTCCACAACGACATGGAATTCAACATAACCACCATTTCCACCATGACCTGCTCAAATCTACAAGGACTTTCCACTTTGGTCACCGGAAACCCCGGTTTCATTAATTACCGAACCGCCCCTCTTTCCACTTTGGTCAACTTCACCTGCGAAAACACCACAACGGGCCCCACCATATCTCTAAAATGCAACGATTGTCAACTCCTTCGTGACAATTTATACATCTCATGGCAATTTGTTGACCTCCCAAATATGCCTGCAATGGCGGTTGGTTTCGAGTTTAAGTTGAGCGCAAGAGACCCGCGTCACAAAAAGCACGTGAGTTTTGTAAGTGGGGCTTTGAAGAATGGAAGTACAAATAGTGCAAAGTTTGTGACATATAGAGGGAGAGATCCGAATATTTTGCAATTTAATTTGTTTCCAAGAATATACCGGACTAAACACGATCTTAAACTCATACAACCTCTTTTTCATGACTTCCTTCCTGGTTCGTCTCATTCTGAGACGAACCAACTGCAGGCCTCATTACAGAGGCCTGCAGATGGGCTCGTGAATATGACATTGTATGTCAATTACCTTTCGTCCTACATTGTGGAAATCGACAATCAAAGCACCCTTGGGCCTGGTGAGTAATATTACTTCTTTGCCCTTTTGTCATGCTTGCAATTTTTTTGATTAGATTAGATATTTGCTCGAAGGATATGTTAATACTTTGTCTAACGTATGTTATTTTTCGAAGAATGCAGTGGGGTTTCTTGCTGATGTTGGCGGCTTGTATTGCATTAGTATTGTCATATTTTTCTACCTTATGGTGCAAGTATGCTTCTTATTCCTTTTCCAAAAAATTAAGCCTTGTTCTTTCCAAATTTTAACAAACATTTCATTTGCAGTAACAATGGAAACGGAAAATAGATAATAATGGAAACCTAAAATAGAACCGAATACGTACTTGGGTTTGTTTTAGTCTGAAAATATAGAAATTTACATTTTTTGTCCCCGTGTATAGTGGTTTTGATCCAAAAAAGTTTTCTCTTGCAATTTTGGTCCTTATTTGAGAATCTTGGTTCCAAGTAAAATGACTATTTTGGTCCCTAATTATAGGTGATGTTTGCAATGTTGATCCAAAAAATATAGTTATTTACTTGGAATAGGGACCAAAAACGTCCAAAATTGCAAAAATCAGCTACTCAACGACCGAAAATGTAATTAACTTTTGAAAATATAAAACTGATAGCATGTCATTTCAAGTGTGAATAAAATAAAGTAAAGCGGATCCTAATTTGTTTTGTCCCGTTTAGTTTGAGTACAGATTCAAGAGGTTCCGTAGTGAGGATAGAGTGATGAGAAGTATTAGAAATCGCCGGAAAGCCCAAGAACGATGGAATAAGGTATTTTGTCTTAATAATTTAGCGAATATAATTTCCTCCTTTGTATGTGATTGGATTATTAACTAAATTTCAATATTTCTTTAATTATCAAATCTAGCTGAGAAAGTATGTAAGTTTTACGTGGGGCCCTGGAATATTGGCTTCAGAAGACAAAGCTTTTGTGGAAAGGGAATGTTGCAATTGTTTTGCAGTTCCAAAAAGAAGGAAACGAACAACAATGGATCATATCAGTTTCAACACTACTAAAGCTAGCACACCGGGTGCGAAGGTATGAAGTTACAAGGCATAGATTGTAATAGTAGTATATATATATATATATATATATATATATATATATATATATATATATATACACACATTGTTTGTAAATTGTAATGGCAACCATTTCCATTTTAGGCAACCAACTTTTTATTTTTATTTTTGATACACAAGTCATAGAACATGAACTTATTGTCTTCTTCTCTCATCTGCTGCAGGTGGTACATGATGTGAATTGCAAAGAGGAAAATAACAGAAATAGTAGCAGCATGCATTCAAATAACACAGATACGCCTCAACATGATATACCTTTGCCGCCATCATTAGGTAATATACAAATGACCAAATTACCCTTCCGAGTTAAGAGACGACACGTCTTTATGGCTAGGGCAATTTTTTATTTATGTATTATGAGGGTCAGAACGTCTTTTGCAACTGTCCCACTTTGTTTCACCTTTTTGTGCCATTGACATTAGTCTAAGTCCCGGTCCAATCCTAGCCAAATAGACTTATTTGTAAATTGTATCACTTCATTGATTATGTGTCTTTGTGTTGACAGAAATCATGCCTGGTTCTGAAATCAGCATTCAAGAAATCCATAAAAACCTCAAAAATCTGTATGAATACAACGTGATGCTTCGAGACAAGCTGGTTACAACTCGATCCATGATCAATGCTTTAACATCAAAGGCTTCTGCTGCATCTTCATCGGATCAGAGACACCAATAGCATAAGTTTAGCACTCCATAAAGTTTGGTTTGTATTTGTTAGGGTTTCGTATATGTAAATTTGAGGGGGGTAATGCAGAATACGTATGATTTGTAAGGACAATGTAGGTATGTGGTGTGCTGATTCTTTCATTGTATATGTTAGGTGATAGATATGGGCGTGGTTATTCTTCTACGTGGCATGTTCATTTATTCATCCATTTCATAATTGCTCTTGAAAAACCACACTCACATAGTATCTTCTTGACTATGCTTTTCAGTTTCAACCATTTGTTGCTTATGTGACACATCCAACTTGTATATGATTTCAATGACCTACAGATGTCATGTTTATAGTCATAAATTGTTGGTCGGTCCATATTTTGTGCTTCAAACGTTCAAAGATGAATTGATGGTCACTTGAGTGTTCATCCTTCCTTGTAAACGGTTCATTTTTTTCCCTCATTAAATCATGTATATGTAAAGTTGCTGAATGGATTAAATCTTATATAAGTAAATAAATCATGTATATGTAAAGTGGCTGAATGGATTAAATCTTATATAAGTAAAGTGATTGAATGGATATTGATGTGTATAAAATGTTATACAATAATCTAGACCAAAGAAGCCATCTTGAATTAAACTAAATGACCATATTACCCCTTTATTCCACAAAACAATCACAATATTCATTAATATTAACAATATTATTCAATTTAATATGAAAGGAGTTGAGAGAGAGAAACATAGAAGAAATGGCGAGTGTGCAAATGGTTGATGTCTTAATATTAAGCCAATATTTTTTGACCTAACCCATTACATAAGATTTAATATATATATTCCATGATCACGCAAACTTTTCTTGGGAGGACAGGTTATAATGGACCTATATAATAAAAAAAAAATAGAAGAAGAAGATTACGAAATACAAGAATTTGAATTAAATATGACAAAAAAGATCCGGATTCATGGGTTCATGTATTAAACATGTACATACACAAATGCAAACCAAACATTCTCCATTAAATTAAGTACCTTAAGTGGATTGACCCTCTGTAATTGGGGCAGCGCGGGGTCGAGTCACAACAGCTAAGATGTCGGCATATCCAACCAACCCAACCAGGACTTCCTCATTCTCAGCATCCGTCACCCAAACATGAGTCGCCCGATGAGACAACATCTGCGCCATAACTGCCGCCAACGAGCTCGTAGCTTTACATGTCAAAGGCACACTCCGACCTCTATACATACTCCGATTAGCCCCAAAACTGTGACTCGAAGGGTTACTGTTAAAAAACCCAACACTCCTGCTACTAAACGTCCTCTGTCTCAGCGGCCGCGCTCCGCCTCCATTCACTAAACTCCCGCCATTTGTTCCCGCCAGAACGATATCAGGAAGCGACCTTGAAGACAAATTATCTTCGACGCCCATAACAAACTGGCCTGCGGAAAGATTAGCAAGGGCCCACGCGGCGGCTAAATAATCGCATTTCCATAGTTTGGAGGCGGAAATCTCTCCGAGAATCGTGTGTTGGCCGTCGGGAGTGCGGTCCACAACCGCAAACGCGCTTGGTTCGCGAGGGATCTGACGGGATGCTTCGATTGCGGGAGATGATGCGTCGATTGAGCAGTAATTAGGGTTTATTGCGCCGAGAGATGAAATTGAGGAGAGAGGGAGAGGGGCTAGGGCTCCGAGACAACCAATTAGGAAGCGGATGACGTCTTCTCGTGAAAGGCAGCAGTATTTGTCGCGGCTGAGGGCGGTGGGTGTGGGGGTTGAAGATGAAGATGAAGGGCGGTTGTTGATGTTGGGGATGGTGATGTTGGGATTGCTGTCGATGTTTTTGAGCCATTTTCCGTTGTAGAGAATTGAGAAGCGTTTGCTCATCCCTCGCCATCCTATGGATTTTGGAACCAGAAGTCGCCGGACACCTTGCTTCATTATCTCCAACGCGTCTATTAATCTAAAACATTTAAAAAAAAAAAAAAAAGAGTTCAATATTTGCTTTCAATAGCATTGTACTTTCAGATTTACAATGTTGGAATTAGAAAAAAAAAAAAAAAAACGAAAATAAGATACAATAAATAAATCTAAGAAAGTACATTGCCATTTCTTAACCTTGATAAAACTACGTTGTGCTTTTTATGTATGCCAACCATGGTCTCTTCTTATATAAGGAATCTAATGGAATGGATGGATACAAGGAAGCACACATATATGTAAATCCTAAAATTGATGATAAATTTAGTACCTGTTGGCGGTTGCATATATACATTATAATAATCTTCTAAATTGACAAAGAATGATTCTCTTCACATCAACATCAACAACCAACCTTTTCTCCCAAAAGCTAGAAGAATCTATGTCTTATTGGAAAAGTAGTAGATTTGAATATGTTGAATCAAAAAGTAACCCTTTTCTTAACGGAGTAAGTATTGGTAACTGGAAACTGTGTACGATTCCAAACAGATCCGCATATGGCTACCGATTAACAGCTTGTAAAAACAATGTGAATGTTTAAGATTATAACATCTGAATTCATGTAAAATCATATAAAGTATTAAACTTATCATATTATTAAATCTCAGATCTTATGCTCCTAAAGAAAGACCAAAAACCTTCCAAGATCAATTACTAATATATAAACAAATATGTCAACAAGTTCATACACAGAACTCTTTCGAAAAAAAAGTTCATACACAAGAACAATCGAAAGATGAAGACAACAGATTGATAATGATAAATCGAGTGTTTTAGGGTTTGATGTCAAGTTCACTGCTTTAATCTAAACAAAAACACAAGATGAAAGCTAACCTTGTGCCAGGATCAACTTCCTTCATCAAAGTATTATCAGGAACAACCACTTCAGAAACAGGCGTCTTCAGAGCTTTCTCTTGATCATTCAAACAATCATCTCTTGCCAAGAAAGCAACGATATCGAGCGGATTTAAGATACCCACAAATCTCTGATGCCTCATCTCTGCGTTCTCAATTAAACCCTTCTGCACCGACCTCCTCTTCCAAATTGCTATCCCGCACTCTGTCGACTCTCCGATTGCCTTAATCGCAGCCTCGAGCGTCTCATTCTCGGTGAACTCAACCAGCTCCGGCTTCCCCACCGTCAGATCCCCCACCACATGATACAAAAACACCGATGCCATTTACTTGATTTGCAATTGATCGGTTTTGGAGATTTGAATAGTCAATTGATGGGTTGACTCTACTGATGATAAGCGAAAAAGCAGCCCCGTTTTGGAAATTGGTCGTTTTGGGTGAAAATCGAAGTTGCAAAACAAGAACACCGCTTCAATTTCGAGGTTTGACTGACTGCGACTAAAAGCAAGGAGTTATAAAAGGGTATGCAGGAAGATAAGAAGAAGGTGGAAACGAGTGATGGGTAATTTAAGAAGTGGCTTCAAAGAAGAGGAGATGAAGTGAGAGTAAGAGAACGAATTGCCCATGGAGTAGCAGGAGTTGGTTGAAGAAGAAAGCCCATGAAAAGGTCGAATTTTGTGAGAGATCTAGACTCGGTGGATCGTTTTTGCTTCTGGGGTTTCAAGAATGATAAGGTTGTGTGAGCAGAGGGAGGGGATGACAACATATATCAGCGTCAATCATGGAATCATGACAATAAAGACAGAGTGGTATAAGATCCAAAATTGAATTTTGCAACCAACTGAGACCCTATGAAACAAATTATTGAGCATCATTGTCCCTTCTTCTATAATTAAGCATAATAATTGCATTTTAATAAGCTCATAAATATACTATGTAAGGTCTCAATTTACATCATTAGACTTTAATTTCAAGTTTCAAGATTTTGAATAAGTAGTGGTTGCACACGACTAAGCATCCGCATTAATATAAAAGTAAACCATAGACTTTCGGGAACTGTTGGAAAAAAATTTCGACTTTGTCATTTTAATCGATTATTGTTAGGTACATTTTTAGCATATTTTTTCTTGTTTTTGCATAACACACATGCTTAAAATCATATATTTTATTTATAATTCAAAACATTGCATGTTTATTGGGTGAGCAAAGTTATTTGTATATCTTTTGTTGAATTTAAGGGGATTTGAAGGTTGGGACTTAACAATGAAAGATGGAAAAGAGTTCGAGTAAAAATTTCAAATGAATGCGGAGCACTCATGAACCATACATACAAAAGATGGAGGTTACAAAAACTTTTTTTTTTTTTTTTTATGAAGGAAATGACCACACCAAACCAATTGAGCCAAAAATAACAGCCGAAATAAGCAAGACAGGAGAGCCCGCAAAATGGATATGATGCATGCAATACTTTTACAAATCAATAAACATAATAAAGATTATAATACAAATAATGGAAGCAACCTGATGCCAAAAGCTAGCAAAATCAAATGGTCAGAAAATCACAAGGTAGAAGAAAACGAGAACAATGAAAGTCTCGATGTTTTATTATCAATCCAAAAAAAAACTGCCCTGAACGGCTATAGGGGAAAAAACTTATAATCCTGGAAAAAAATAGCTCCACTTTCCTAAAAAACTCATAAGATTTAGATTAAAGATATATTTTGTAAACATATATTATCTACCACTAAATCTCTTATTATTTTAACATAATTCAAATAGGAAACAAATCAACTAAATAATTGACTAAAACGAAAAAAAAAAAAAAAAACAGCCAATAAGAGGCTGTGATCAGATGCTCCTGCATCATCCTCCCTGCCTTGAAAAGGAACCGCCTTTGAGTGTGCTCCTTCATCTATTCCCTTCTGAAATGACGATAAATCAGCAACATTGAAAGTAGTCGACACGTTGTAATGACCAAGCAGTTCAATTTTATAGACATTATCATTAATCTTCTTGAGCACCCGGAAAGGACCATCAGCACGGGGTTTCAACTTCCCAAAACGACCAACTGGAAAACGTTCTTTTCTCAAATGAATCCAAACCAATCACTCTCCTTGTAGACAACTTGTTTCCTATGCTTGTTTGCTCGATTTTGATACACTGTATTATGTTTAATGATTTCATCACGAACCTTCTGATGGAGAGTTTTGATCTGCTGTGATTGATTTTCTGCCTCAACACTAACTTGGTCAACCAGGGGAATGGGTGTCAAATCAAGCAGAGTAAGAGGGCTTAGACCGTATATGACCATAAACGGGTTGAACCTAGTAGTGCGGTTCGTGGAACGATTATAGGCAAACTCAGCAAGGGTTAAATCCCATTGCTTGGGGTTATCACCAATAAGACTCCGTAAAAGATTCCCCAAACTCCGGTTTGTAACTTCGGTTTGGCCATCCGTTTGTGGATGGTGAGAGCTACTGAATTGCAGCTTAGAACCCATACTTTTCCAAAGAGTCTGCCAAAAATGACTCACGAATTTAACATCCCAATCCGAGGTGATGGTCTTTGGAACTCCATGAAGCTTGACAATTTCAGAAAAATACAATCTTGCAATTTGGCTCGCATCATAAGTCTTAGCACAGGGTATAAATTGAGTCATTTTTGAAAATCTGTCAACAACAACCATCATAGAATCTATTTGTCTTTGAGTTCGAGGTAAGCCTAGAACAAAATCCAAATTAACATCCTCCCACAGGGCAACAGGAACAGGCAACGGTGTATATAGGCCCGCATTAGTGTGATGGGTTTTGGCCATATTGATGGGTTTTATGCATAAGAACAATCATCTGTGCTCATACAAACCCTAATGCTTGTGTAACGCCCGTAGATCCGGGCTAGTCAATTTAGAGACGATAGGCATCAAAAATGGATTTTTTTGATGAAAGATTATTTAGAATGAATAATCTTAACTAAAGTTATAGTATATGTTACAAGGTTTCCGTGCATATAAAGAACGCCGAAATCCGAGTTATAACGAAGAAGTTATGACCTGTCGAAGTTTCGCTACAGAACCGGCACGACGCTGAATGACGTAAAAAGTGAATTTATGTTAGAGAGATATTTAGCCTTAGTGATCTAAACGAAAGTTGTATAGTACGTTAAACCGTGAGCGTGCATAAAAAGAACGTCCAAATCTGACTTCGTATGAGGAAGTTATGATTTTTCTAAGTTTCAGCTTAGCAGTATGCAGCCCGAATACTCGATTTGAGATCGAGCGGTTTTTAGCCGAAACAATCTAAATGAGAATCGAAGATCTCGACAATTGTAGTGAAACGATAAAAAGATAGGCGAAAACGGACGTCGGATGAAGAAGCTATGAATTTATAACGGAGTTTTCTAGTCCCGGCCTACTAAAAATAATATAATAAAAATAAAGTCAAAGTTAGCCAACGGAGTCTAAACGAAAGTTGTAGAGCGTAGTCTCACCTACGCGTGGATATAAAGAACGTCGAAAACGGAGCTCGTATGCGAAAGTTACACAATTTAGAAGTTCGACGAGTCAAATTACGCCCAGCGTACTCAAAGGGGTGCAACTTGTCTGACCAATACTCGAGTGCCACCAGTCGACGCACACAATGACGTCAAAGTACGCACTGCGTAACTCAAGTACGCCCCGCGTAATTTGAGATTACGCCCCGCGTAATCCCAGACCCTCAGCCTATAAATAGAACTCGAAATCAGTCATTTTCTCTTGTTCAAACTCTTTCTTCTCTCTAGTTTTTGCCTCGTTTTGCATGCCGTTTATACCCCGAAGCCCCAGTAATATTTCCGAGCCCCGAAGCAAGATCCGAAGCCCCGAGGATCCCGAAGAGCGTTATTCCCGAGCCGAAGCACTGCCCGCGAGGAGCTGGTTTTTGTGAAGATCTTCCAGATCTACGGAGAAACACTACTTCTGCAAGCCGTAGTGCTGCCCGATCATCTTCTGATCAAGTGAGTGTATAGTCACTTTCATCTTACACATAAATATGAAGTATTTTATAAAATACGTGCTATGTGTTATATATAAATTATCTATTTGAGATGGATTTGGAATTGATGTTTTTATACGGGTGTTAAATGATTTAAATTGTGTTTGTATTTATATCTACAAAAATGTTGGGTAGAACATGGGTAGATGGAATAGTTGGTGACGATGCGACTTCGTGCCTATTTGATAAACCTTGGTGATGATGTGACTTCGTGCCTTTTGTGTAAACCCAGGTGACTATGAGACGTAGTGCCTATTGTGTAAACCCTGGTGACTATGAGACGTAGTGCCAATTGTATGAACCCTGGTGACTATACGACGTAGTGCCTGTTGTATAAACCTTGTAGCAAATGGACTGTGTGCCAGTTCCTTAGGTAAACCCTTAGGAATGAATGAAGAAAGTATAATCGATTCTTAGGGTAAAACCTTAATAAATAAAGAATATAATGGGGATGAGTATTTGGGTTGATTGTTGATAATTGAATTTAATAAATGTATTATTGTGGGTTGAAAACCCTATATGCTCACCAGGCTCCCAAGCCTGACCCACTCAGTTTTCTTTGTATCACAGGTATCAATACGAAGACATAATTCACTAAGAGAATAAAGGAGATGTAAATCATTAGTGTAAATAAATGTAAGTTCTGTTTATGCTTATGTGTCTGTATCGGAACATGACATCCCGAGATTTTGTTATATAATGAAAATACTTTTCTTTAAGAAATGCTTTGATAAATTCTTATCATATTTTTTTATTTTGGGGACAAATTCCGCAACAATTTTCTTTAAACGATTACTCAGATTTTAAAAACAAAGCATAAACAAATCGGTCTTTTCTGGCCATGAAATTGGGGATGTCACAGCTTGGATCTAGGTTTCTCTATTGTACATGCAATGAATCCAAGACTTGCAAACCCTAATCTAGCATACATAATTCGAAATTAACACTATAAGAACAAATCTAAGTGAATACCTCTTTCAATTGGCTTGAAATCCTTTGGATCTTCTTGTTCTTGAGCTTAGAGTCACAAGTGTAACTCCTATAATGACTTACAAACACCACAAGCAAGAAGGCAGCTTTAAGAGAGGGGAAGAGATGCTTAATTTCGGCCTAGGGTTTCTCTTGGGAAGCAAGTGGCCGAAAATTGAAGGCTAGAGGTCTTATTTATACTGTAGGCTGCTAGGGTTTCAGTCTAAACCCTAATGGACAGCTTAGTCACCAAGCAACCCAAGGAACCTTCTGGAATAAGGCCTTGGACGAAAATATGACGATCCTTCATCATAATTTCGTTCTCCGTTAGTCCATTAGGTTTCCTAGCCCAAAACACAACTATCACACATTTGACAGTTTATGCTCCTTTATTCAATTAATCTCTTTTAGTCACCAAATTAAATCCTAATTAATTTATGAGTAATACTAACTAAATAAATATGATTTCTCCTTTAATATATTATTCTTATTATATATTAACAAATCATAATATCGTCTCTTTCTCATCAAATTACCTTGTCAAGTTGCTTTGGTGAAGGCAACCCAAAAGGACCATGCACAACCGGGTCAAGTACATACCAAATATAGTTACGGGATTAGACACTAATCCAACACATATGACACATGACATCGAGCAATTATACGGGCAACATCACGCTCCATCTTGGGCCAAAAAATGACTGTGGATTAAGTCCAAGGTTTTATCCCTGCCAAAGTGACCCGCAAGACCTCCAAACATGGATTTCATTGATAATTGAGTCCTATAACGAGCTCACGGGGACGCACAACCGAGCACCCTTAAAGAGGTAACCGTCGTGTCTTGAGAAGTCGTGAAGGGGCTTGTCCTGGCAGCTATTCCAGATGGCTCTAAAATCTGGATCATCCTGGTATAAGTCCCTGAATGAATCAAAACCGCAAACCCGAAATTTCATTTCTGAAAGGAGCACGTGACGTCTACTTAGAGCATCAACAACAATATTTGAAGAACCAGCCCTATGTCAAATAACAAAGGAATAAGCTTGCAAGAATTCGACCCATTTGGCATGGCAAGGGTTGAGTTTCTGCTGTCCCTGGACATATTTGAGGGCTTCATGGTCAGAATATAGAATAAATTCGTTAACGAGTAAGTAATGTCGCCAATATTCCAAACTACGAACAATGGTGTAGAACTCCTTATCATAGGTAGAGTATTTTGCGGCGCGTTTCATTGAACTTCTCACTGAAAAAAAGCAATTAGCTTTTGATTTTGACTTAGAACACCGCCTATACCAAGACCCGAAGCGTCGCACTTGACTTGAAACACCTCGCTGAAATTAGTAAAACCCAAAACAAGAGCTTGTGCAACCTTCTGTTTTAAGTCTTCAAATGCATTTCCAGCCTCTTTAGTCCAAGAAAACTTCTTGCCCTTCATACATTCCGTCATAGGGGCAATAATGGTACTAAAATTTCGAATGAAACATCGGTACAAGGAGGCTAGCCCATGGAAGCTACCTATATCATGGATCGTAGTAGGTGTAGGCCAGTTCCTAATAGCTTCAACCTTGGAATTATCCATCCAAATACCATCACCTGAAATTAAGTAGCCAAAGATAACTTCATTAGTTAGGAAATGGAACTTCTTCCCGTTGGCGTATAGTTTCTGCTCCCGCAAGACTACAAACACATGTCGAAGATGTGACACATGTTGCTCGACACTTTGGCTGTAAACTAAAATGTCATCGAAGTAAATAACAACAAATTGACCTATGAAAGTTTTAAAAACATGGTTCATCAGCCGCATAAAAAGTGCTTGGTGCATTTGACAACCCAAAGGGCATCGCCAACCACTCGTATAGTCTGTCACATGTTTTAAAGGCGGTTTTTCATTCGTCCCCAGGTCGCATATGAATCTGATGGTACCTGCTCTATAAATCAATCTTGGAGAAAATCGTCGACCCATGCAACTGATCGATTAACTCATCGAAACGCGGAATAGGGAATCAATATTTAATCATGATTTTATTCACAGCTCTACTATCAATAAACATGCAAAAGGTACCCCATGTTTTGGAACTAGCAAGGCTGGTACGACACACAAACTCATACTCTCTCGTATTAGTCCTTTGTTGAGTAGCTCGCTGACTTGTCGGTGTAACTCCTCAAACTCTTTTGGGTTCACAAAGTAGGCGAGCTTGTTTGGAATAGTGGAACCAGGTAAGAAATCAATGCAGTGTTGTATCTCCCTTATAAGAGGTAGACCAGGTGGAATATCCTCAGGGAAGACGTCCCTAAATTCATTGAGTAATGGTTGGATCAGATTTGGAACAGTTGAGGAAAAACCATTTTCTTCTGTCACAACTAAAGTATAAATGGTAGGTTGAGGGATGAGTTTGGTTAACCCAATGAATTCTGTTTTGGAGATAAACAAGTTTTTACGAGTACTACTATCCCTGGTGTCTAGGGGTGCCAACACTATATTAACTCCATCCTTCTTGAAACTATATGTGTCCAAAAAACCATCGTGTTTGGTCTTTCAGTCATACTGCCAAGGTCTTCCCAATAACACGTGGCACACATCCATGGGAATAACCTCGCACCAGACTTCATCTTCATATTTTTTTTCCGATCGAGAACTGAACTAAACAACATTTATTTACCTTCATAACATTCCCCTTCTTGCGCCACATTAACTGGTATGGTTCTGGATGATTTTCCACCTTGAACCCTAACTTTTCCACCATTTTTGTTGCCACCATGTTGTCACAGCTGCCCCCATCGATTATGACACTACAAACCTTGCCTTTTGATGTACACTTGGTGCGAAAAATGTTGTTGCGCAACCAAGAACAATCATTTACTGTTTTTTTCTACATCAACGTTTAGGACATGTTGAGTAACTAAATCATTTCCATGATCAGCATACACCAGCTCGATCTCCTCCCCGTCACTTTCATCCTTCCCTTCAATATCATAAACATGGTCCGGTTCCCCCAACAAAGTGACCAGTTGTTTGTTTGGACATTCCCTCGCCATACGACCCGCACCTTGACATTTGAAGCATCGAAGAACATGTGTAGCAGGTGGATTGGCTGTCATACCTGTTGGGGTGTCAATTTTAGAGCTGGTTGCCATGATTTGTTGCGTCGGTAGTGAACGGGAGGACGACACAAACCTGCTTGCTCCAAGTTTTCCTCTGTTTCTTAACTGTTTTTCAATCTTTAAGGCCAAACGACATACATCAGCATATGTCCAATATTGTTGAAGGTGAACAATATCAGCAATCTCAGGTTTGGGGGCTCCCAAAAAACATGCAATAATTTGTTCCTCTTCTTCCTCAACAGAACATCGCATCCTGAGTCGATCGAACTCAACGATGAAATCTTCAACATAAGACGTTTTCTGGGCTAAACTATGATAATCTAAGAAGGCTTCTTGACGATGATTTACCGGGAGAAACTTTCCCTGTAATAGCTTCTTCATCTTCGACCATGTTTCGATTTTTGATTTCTTCTCCTGTTGGCGTTGTTTCTTCATGTGTTCCCACCAAAGTGAAGCAAACTTCCTTAGCTTAATGGCTACAAGTTTTACTTTCAAGGCGTTGGAAATATCCTTTATATCAAAGACTCATTCTACAATGCTCAACCAATCTATGAAGTCGTCAGGATGTGCTTTCCCATCAAACTTAGGGATCTCTATCTTCATTCCCAAGTTTCATAAAGGGTCGTCATAGTGTTGCCTCTGGGTATTCCGTTGATAAGTTTTAAATGCATTCCTTCCATGGAAACCCCTACCAAACGGATTCACATCCCTCTCTTCGTTATCTTGAAGGTTGTGTTCTGATTGAGAATCTTGGTTTTGAGCCTCTTGTTGTATCTCCAATTCCCGAACTCATTGTTGTAGCCTTTAGATCTCTACATCTCATGGATCTGGTTGTTCTCCTTCGTTGCCTCTATCAGCGTATCTACGGGGAGGAGGATCATGTCTACCACGTCCGACCATTTGAGAGATAACCTGTGCTCTGATACCAAATGATGCCAAAAGCTAGCAAAATCAAATGGCCAGAAAATCACAAGGTAGAAGAAAACGAGAACAATGAAAGTCTCAATGTTTTATTATCAATCCAAAAAAATAAAAAACTGCCCTCAACGGCTACAGGGAAAAAAACTTATAATCCTAGAAAAAAAAGACAGCTCCACATCACTAAAAAACTCCTAAGATTTAGATTAAAGATATATTCTGTAAACAGATATTATCTTCCACTAAATCTCTTATTATTTTAACATCATTCAAATAGGAAAGAAATCAACTAAATAATTGACTAAAAAAAATAATAAGCCAATGAGAGGCTGTGATCAGATGCTCATGCATCACAACCCCAAGAACATGAGTATTTAAGTGGTTCACGCTCTACCTCAAAAGGTTACTTTACTGAAAAGATCACATCGTCTAGTCAAGCACACCCTCGGTTTTGATCCACTAAAAAATAAGTTCCTTAAAGTAAGAACTCAAACCATGTGTAAAATATAAAATATATGTCCTCTCAAACACCTCCATGAATAAAGAGTGTGAATCTCTCTTTTTCTCACATAATAATACACTTACATTTTTCTTTCACGTTGATCACTCAAACTTTAGATCAAGGTAAGATATCTTAAAGCTTTTGTAAGTGTTTTTCAAGTATGTTTAATCTTAAGTGGTGTTTGTTTTCAACCATTTTTCTTCAAGAATGTCCTTTTTGGCTGCAAAATATAATTTAACTCAATAAGTACCAAATATTTACGCATTTGACCAAATTATAGCTAAAAATGTATTAAAATAATGCCTAAAAATATGTATAAATATGGTCAGTTTCAAATCACCTCCATATATAAAGAGGGGTTGAAATTTGGTTTTAGGTACATGAGAAAATAGTCTTTCACCTCCCAAGTCCATAAACCCTAAGGAAAACCAAGGTTGTAGAACTCGTTACTCGGTACCTGTTCGGTCGACTACCGAGTAGCAAGTACTCGGGGAGTACTCGGATTTGATGATTCATGTAGAAATATTTTTAGGGAACTTATATATATATATATATATATATATATATATATATATATATATATATATATATATATATATATATATATATATATGTCAGAATCATAAGTTCAAATTTTAAGTTGATTGAAATATATAACAAAATTTGATACATGTGAATACACAAAAATTGAAAAACACATAATGGTCTCACTTTGTGAATAATTACTGAAAATTTAAGATATATATATATATGTAGTAATAATCACATGTGTGTGTTAAATAATAAATCGTTAAGTATATTATACATATTAATCACCGAGTTGATTGGGTTTTACAACACTGCTCAGTTCAATAAGGGGGCGATTGGGGAGTACTCGGGATTCTGTAACTCACATCAGTAAGGGGCCGAGTAGCGAGTACTCGGAGGAGTAATCGGCCAACTCGGCGAGTTTTACAACACTGAGAAAAACCCTAAAAAAGTTGGAGCTCATCGTCATGTCGTGGTTGCTACCGGATTCGTTTAATCGAGTCTTATTCCTTCTGGTTCTCGAGTTAGCTTTCAGAACTGTTGGTGTTTTGCGTCTTGGGTGCGATCAAGGGAGAGGAACTCAACGTTGGGTTCTTAAGTTTGATTAACCGGCGAGACCTAAGAAGTCAAAGAAAACACGAAGGTAGAATTCGTTCTATTCAGTCCACAAAGTTGCATAGATTGTTTGTGTTGGATCTGGTTGTTACGAGTCCATAGATCATTAAATATGGTTGCTTCCATTGTCCCAATTTGGTCTTTGATTAGGCTCGTAACCCAACCGTGGTATCAGAACGTTTGGTTATGTAACATACTCGTTATTAACCTTGTATAATTATCGTGTTTTGTAAAGCTTATTGGCTTAAAATGAATAATATTATATGTTTTTTAGCGTTGAGTTCTAACAAGATAGTTTTTACGAGATTTGAAGTAAAATTATGTTTAGAATCATTCGCAAAGTATTGGATGTCTTATGAGATTCCGATCAAAAGTCAACTATTGAAAATAACGAAAATATAAAGTTGGAAATAAATAAATATAATGTTATTGAAAGTTGTAAATTATCTCGTTAGAAACATTTAGGCGAAAACCTCATCGAAATCCGAGTTATAACGACGAAGTTATGACTAATCGAAAATCCGCGACAAAACCGGCAAAACACTATTTAGCGTAAAAAGTTAGTTTTCAATAAACTATTTTTTTTAGTTTTAGTAATCTAAATGAAAGTCTTAGTATTCGTTAAACCGATAATTTTTATAAAAAGAACGTCCTAATCTGACTTCGTATGAGCAAGTTATGATTTTTCTAAGTTTCGGTATAACAGTATACAACTAAAAACTCGAAATAAAGATCGAGTGATTTTAGCCGACACAACCTAAACGAGAATCGAATGTCTCGTCAATAGTAGTACAACGGTAAAAAGACAGACGAAAACGGACGTCGGATGAAGATGTTATGAATTTTTAACGGATTTTTATTAACCTTGTATAATTATCGTGTTTTGTAAAGCTTATTGGCTTAAAATGAATAATATTATATGTTTTTTTAGCGTTGAGTTCTAACAAGATAGTTTTTACGAGATTTGAAGTAAAATTATGTTTAGAATCATTCGCAAAGTATTGGATGTCTTATGAGATTCCGATCAAAAGTCAACTATTGAAATTAACGAAAATATAAAGTTGGAAATAAATAAAAATAATGTTATTGAAAGTTGTAGATTATCTCGTTAGAAACATTTAGGCGAAAACCTCATCGAAATCCGAGTTATAACGACGAAGTTATGACTAATCGAAAATCCGCGACAAAACCGGCAAAACACTATTTAGCGTAAAAAGTTAGTTTTCAATAAACTATTTTTTTTAGTTTTAGTAATCTAAATGAAAGTCTTAGTATTCGTTAAACCGATAATTTTTATAAAAAGAACGTCCTAATCTGACTTCGTAAAAAGAACGTCCTAATCTGACTTCGTATGAGCAAGTTATGATTTTTCTAAGTTTCGGTATAACAGTATACAACTAAAAACTCGAAATAAAGATCGAGTGATTTTAGCCGACACAACCTAAACGAGAATCGAATGTCTCGTCAATAGTAGTACAACGGTAAAAAGACAGACGAAAACGGACGTCGGATGAAGAAGTTATGAATTTTTAACGGATTTTCCTGTCCCGGTCTGTTAAAAATAATAATATTAAAAATAAATCAAAATTAGCCAACGAAGTCTAAATGAAAGTTGTAGAGTATAATCTCACCTATGTGTGGATATAAAGAACGTCGAAAACAGAGGTCGTATGCGAAAGCTATGAATTTTTGAAGATTTGGGCACAAAATCCGAGAAATTTCGCATGCTTGGCTCGAAATCAGCCACGTACCACCCTCGCAAGCCTACCCCGTGTCCAACTCGTGGCGCGTCGGAAGGTCCGAAGCAAGCCACCTCGCCTGCGCATCCGACGCGTGCCTCTCCCTCTGTAACGCCCGAAAGTCATCAGATATTATGATTATTTTTATTATTGTCAATTGTATTTTTGTTCTTTTCATTAAATTGGAGGAATTAAGGCGTACGCTGGGCATACAAGGTGTACGTGCGGCGTACATAGGAGAGGCACACATCGGGGAGGATCCATGCGTACGTTGGGCGTACCCATGCGTACGCGGGGCGTAGGGTGTTCAGATGCAAACCCTAAATTTTAGGGTTTGCACCATATTTAAACAACTTATAGCCTCTAACACCATTATCCTTTCAGCCTCCCTTGCCCTCTTAGTGTCTATCTCGAACCCTAACCCTCTCATTTGTATCGTGAGCTCATTTTGGATTTTATTGGTGTGTTTTGGGTGGTTTTGAAGAGATAGAAGTTTGAAGGAGGAGCAAGAAGTTGGAAAAAGCTTATAGATCCAGGGGATTAGCATCATTTCTGACTCATTTAAGGTATCAAGCTCCAAACTTGATTATTGTTTGCTTAGATTTGACTTTGGGGATGTTTTGTGTTACCTTTGGACTCCATTGTTGGGGCTTATTGTATCTTGATGGTTTCAGACCCTTAGAACTGTCCTTTTGAGCCCTTTGAAGCACTTAGGGTCATAAAAATCAGACTTGGTTGGTTGAGACCCAACCATGCAAGTATTTGATGGTCACAAAGTTTGCTATAGAACCAAAATCATGTTTTGGCCCCCACCCATGCATGCAAGCACATAAAGTTTGTAACTTTATGGACTAAGATGTCTTTAAGTGCCTAGATCTACATTCTGGACGTGAGGGCTTCATGGATTAAGTTCCAAATAGAGCCCTAAGGAAACTGGCCAGTATGCTGGGCGTAATCCTTGTACGTTGTGCGTACTGGGTCAATTTTCTGCGTTTGGTAAAGGGCAGCATACGTTAGGCGTACGTGCCAAGTACGCCGCGCGTACGCATGCTGAGTGGCGAACTTGGGCTTTTGGGCGTTAGAAGTTCGGCCTGAATAGTTGGGCCCCATAGCCACTGTGAAACGAAATTTGGGCTTAGGACTGAGAATTATAGTATTTGGGCCATATTGGTCCACTTGAAATTAGTTATTTTGGGCTAAGGATTTATTGGGCTTGGGGTAAGGCCCATTTGGGGAATGGGGCCCAATTATTGGGCCATTAGTGGGCCTTTAATGGGTCATTGGCGGGCTGGGAAGGATAAGATGGGTTTGGGTCGTGGGTAGGGTCCAATTTTAGACCAAAGGGTAAAATGGTCATTTTACCCTAGGAAGTATTATGGATTTTGATTAAGTGTTGTTATGATATTGATAGCCAAGAGTCACCGGAGCAGCTGGTCGAGGTTTTCCCGTGATATTCGACGTTCAACAGTACGAGGTGAGTTTTTCTCCAATAAGAACGGGTCTACGACCACAATGCCGGCCCGTATACATATTAGTAGTTCCGGACCTCGGTCTGATGCCGGGGCAAGCCCGAGGAATGTTTGTATGCTTGATGTCTTCATGATTCTTGCAGGTTTTGCTTATGTGTTTCCGAACTTCGGTTCGATGTCGGGGCAAGCCTGATGTATGTTATGTGTTTATGTTATATGTGTTGATAAGTTTTGTATACCAGACTTCGGTCCGATGCCGGGTAGGGCCCGATGCCGGACCTCTGTCCGATGCCGGGTGGGGACCGATGTCGGATTCGTCCAATGTCGGGCGGGGCCCGATGTAGTGGGCTAGGCCCAATATATGCTTTATGTGATTATGTGTATGGTATGTGGTAGATTGGGGAGCTCACTAAGCTTCGTGCTTATAGTTTTCAGTTTTGGTTTCAAGTACTTCCACTAGCAAAGGGAAGGGCTCGGGATGATCGCATTGCACACACTGCAATTTCTTTAGCCTGGGTTATTACTCTGATATTTGATATGTGATTTGGATACATTG
This sequence comes from Lactuca sativa, assembly GCF_002870075.4. NCBI lineage: Eukaryota > Viridiplantae > Streptophyta > Magnoliopsida > Asterales > Asteraceae > Lactuca > Lactuca sativa. The sequence continues at coordinate 3,465,071 of NC_056630.2, read as the reverse complement.
ACACTTATTTTGTTATGATGTTTTAAGTATCGTGACTTATGTTTTATATATCGAATGATAATTATGGTTTTATTAATGTTTTTAAAAACAAAATTTTTGGTCATGATTTTTGGGTTGTTACACCCTAGCTGCTGACGCGTGTCTTGGCCTCGCATGCGATCCGCGTGTCCTTTTCCCTTCCCTCTGGATCCGAAGCCTCGCCCTATATAAAGGGAGGTGCGAACCCTCCCGGTTTCGTTTGGAAATTTCACACTTTCTACCCCTAAATGCATTTTTAAGCTATTCCAACATCCCCCGAAGCCCCGGGATCATACCTAACACCCGAAGAACGTCCCGAAGCGCCTGAAGACCCCAAGAAATTTATCTTTTCGGTTTGAAGCTCAACCCTCGCAAGGTCCAGTTTTCATTGAAGAAAGTTATTTATAGAAACGAAGTGCTGCTTAAATTACCATTTTAACCTCCGGTTATTTCATAGTGAGTTCAATATAGGGACAATTGTATGTTATAAGTTATATGGTCAATGTGCTTTCCTTTGTTATTCTGGTTTTATACCTTTGGCCACGTAGAGCATGACTCGTATAACTTCTGGTATTGGTTTTGAGCCTTTGGCCATGTAGAGCATGTCTCGTATTATTCTGGTATCAGATTTATGCCTTTAGCCATGTAAAGCATGACTCGTATAACTTCTGGTATTGGATTTGTGCCTTTGGCCATGTAGAGCATGACTCGTATAACTTCTAGTATTGGCATAGGGATATATGGCATAACGTTATATTGTAACTGTTATTGAACTCATTAAGCGTCACCCGCTTATCCCTCTCAATGTTTAAATTATTGCAGGTGATAAGCCTCCGATATAGTTATGTACTGTAAAAAGATGTAGAATAGTTAATATTATCGATTTTGTACTTAGTGTATAAATTCCCAGGAAGTTATGTAATATATAAAACTCTGTAAAAATCTTAATAGTTGGTTTGTATCCAGCCTTTTGATAAATATCCAGTATCTTGTAAATTATATTATAAATATGCATGTAGCATGTTTTGAAGTAATATGATGTAGTTTTAGAGAGGGGTTCTCTCAAGTTAGCTCAAGTCTATTACACTTAGATTTTGTCTTTGATTGTATGTTAGGGTTTGTATGTGTTGGATTTTAGATGTTTAAATCATTTTAAATAGTCTAGAAATTTTCCTTGTCAAATCGAATATGTTTATACTTGTTAATGATGGGTTTTATATGTTACAACAAAAATGCACAAAGCGGAAAATACTTAACCATTCAGAATTTGGGCAAATGCAACCTAAAGGATCTATGTCTTTAACATAAAAGCAACATACTTTGAATCAACAAAATTATTATAACCCTAATGAAATCGAAATTCATAAGAGAAGGTTACATACCTTTTGATTTGTTATAGAAAATAAATCAAACCAATCCTTCTTCAAAATTCTTAGAAGCAAGAACCAGAAATCTCGTGCCTCTCATGGTTCACACCCAAACCCTAGCAACTAGGAAAATTGAAGAGAGATGAGAGGGGATGTATAATATCGGCTATCCTTTAGAGGGAAGTGAAGGACGAAAATATGAAAGGGTGAATGCCTATTTATATTTGATAGGAAAACCCTAGATAACCTTACTTGATTAAAATAATAATATTTCAAATCAAACAATTTTCTGGTTTCCTAATTATATTCAAGGAATATTCCAGATGCCTCAAAGATACTTCCAAAAACGTCCAAACCCTAGGAAGGTTTTGTAATGCCTTTTGTTTAACTATTGAACAATTTCATCTTAGGTCCTTACACTTTTAATTAATCCAGTTAATCCCAAAATTAATTCTAATTAAATTCTAATTAATTCTGAATTAAATAACATTATTTCTGATTAACATATTATTCTCGTAATATATTAATAAATCATTTATTACTATTTATTAATCACAGAATAAATCAATAAAATAATTTCTCTCTCCAAAAGTCATCATATTCAATTACCAGGTTTAAGGGCAACCCAAAATGACTTTGCTAATAATTCAAGTGTATACTAATTTATTTATTGGCTTAGACATCTAATCCAACAATCTCCCACTTGGATAAGTCTATAACTACAATTGTCAGTATAACTTCTAAATTATCAGCAAATGGTACTTCCCAGAGCAACTCTTTCTCTGATATGATCAGTCATTAGTCCTGAGATAAGTGATCAAATAGTCCTTCGTTCTACAAGATATCGTATGAACACGAGACATGGATTAGAATCAATCTCATTGTCCAAAATTTTGTTTCCCGATTTCCTGATTTGTGTTGACCCCATAAGACTTCTAACTGAATACATCAATTTAGTCATGGTTGGGACTAACACTATAAGTCAACACCAAATCACCGAGGGGCCAAAGATAACGCTTTTCCCGTTAGGGAAAAAGGAACGAATAAACTCTGACTCGTATACTTGTATCCTTTACTTACCAAATCGTACATGACACTACGTTTTATAACATCAAGTTATTGATGCGATTTCACAATACCAATGTACAAATTACTTGTAAATTACAACTCATATATCTCCATTTTAAGAATATAAGATATTATCACTCGTGATATAATCCATGAAGTAACTCTATAAGCATGGATTGATCCAATACTCAAATCTCCATTTTCTAAGTACTCATGAATGTTGTAGTAACACAATTGATATGTCTAAAACCCTTAGACAATCTACAATCCAATTCATGACAGTCTTCATGAAGGGTTTTGGGCATTCTAACACTCCTATGGTGTACATGCAACCCTAGAAACCTTGGATCTATGTTTTCTCTATTATACATGCAAATTTGATTTCTCCAAGGTTCTCAACCTAACTAGCATGTTATGGGGTACTTGTAACATAAAATCTAATAGAAGAACATACCTTTTTCCTTTTTGTTGATTGCTTGGAGTTTTGAGAGCCTAGCACCAATAATTTGGATGCCTCAAGTGGAATCACAAATCACCAAACAACTTGGAAAACTTGAGAGAATAGTATGCACTTGTAAAAATCGGCCCACTCTTGTTTACTCACACACTAGTGTCATTTCATGTGCCAAAGACCTCTTTATATAGTATGGTGGATTAGGGTTACATCCATGTAAACCCTAATACCCATGACCTTTCATTTCCATAAGATCCATGGGTTAAAACTCCATGGACTATCCATGCAAGCTTAGTCCATCCTAAATGAACATTGGCTCATTCTCTCTCTCTCTCTCTCTCTCTCTCTATATATATATATATATATATATATATATATATATATATAAGATTCCATATTTAATTAGTCTCTTTTGATCACTAAATTAATTCCAAATTAATTCTTGATCAATAGTAATTAAATAATATGATTTCATATTAATATATTATAACTTATAATATATTAATAAATCATAAATATATTATTCTCAAAATATTATTCATACAAATTGTTTCAGTGAAGTGCAACCCAAATTGACCATGACGGGTCGGGTCAAGTACATACCAAATATAGTTACGGACTTAGACACCTTATCCAACAGTCTCCTGCTTGGATAAGTCTGATAATTATAGTTGCAAGTATGACTTTAGGAACTGACCAGCAATCGTAGCTCTTAAAACTCTGTTGAACTATGAAGTGCCATTTTAGATAAGTGATCATATAATCCTTTATTCTAGATATCAGCCAGACAAATACATGGAACAATGTCATACTTATTGTCCAGCAGTTTGTTTCCCGATTTCCGATTTGTTTGACATAGAACTAAACTGAACACATCAATTTGGTTCTGACCGGGCCCGACACATAGGTCAAAAAAAATAATCTAGGGGACCAAATATCGCTTTTAATCCTCCATGGACTAAAAGGAACAGATAAACTTCAACTCATATGCTTGTACTAACCACTTGTTGAATCATACACAAATGCACGTTTTGTAACATCAAGTTACTGATGCGTTTTCATACAATCAATGTACAAGCAACTCATAGTCAACAACTCATATCTCTAGGTTTGAAGACTTATATGATATTACCGTCTCATGATCACTCGAGATAAATTCCATGAAGCGATACAAGTGAGGGTGGGTTTAATCCAATACTCAAAACTTGTGAGCACTCATGAATGTTGTAGCAACCTTTGTTATGTCTAACACCTTAGACATCTACAAGCCCTATTCATGACAGTCTTGATTCATACCTACTTCTAAAGTATGACTGACTGTGGAGAGTTTGAATAAAGTAATTATTCTGGAAGTCAAAACATGCAAAGTTGAAACAATAGTAAACGATTGACACAGGATAGCAACACCTTACTTATAAATAAACAACTTTTTTTAATCATTAAATGTCAATTACATTTTACAAGTTTCAAAAATAGCTATCTAATCTATAATACTAATATCGTCCTTCAGCCCGATGCGCCTTGCATGCTGCAAATGCCTAACCCTAGTCAGTCCTTTCATGAGGGGATCTGTTGGGTTCTCTTCCGACGATACCCTCTTTTCCACGAGGAGTCCTTCTTCTATCTTGTGTCTTATGAAGTGATATTTTTTGTCAATGTTTCTGGATCTGCCATGATCTCTCGGTTCCTTAGCTAAGGCAATCGCACTATTACTGTCATAGAAAATCTCCATAGGCTCTTTTTTAGTTGGTACAACTCCAAGGTCTCCGATGAAGTTCCTCATCCATATCGCCTCCTTTGACGCTTCAGTCGCTGCTATGTACTCTGATTCACATGTCGAATCAGCTACTGTTTCCTGCTTGGAACTTTTCCATGTAATCGCTCCTCCATTCATGGTAAAGACCCAACCCGATTAAGAGCAGAAATTATCCCTATCAGTATGAAAGCTAGCATCACTATACCCCACTACTCTCAAGTCATCACTCCCTCCAAGGGTATGTACCCAATCCTTAGTCCTCCGCAGGTACTTGAGAATGTTTTTCACCGCAGTCAAGTGAGCCTTGCCAGGATTCCCCTGATATCTGCTGACCATGCTCAAAGCAAAGGCCACATCAGGGCGAGTACAAGTCATAAAATACATGATCGAGCCAACAGCGGAAGCATATGGTAATCGAATCATCTCAGCTATCTCATCCCCTATACTCGGACTCTAAGCCTTGCTCAATTTGGTATTGCTTTAGATCGGTAAATCACCTTTCTTGGAATTCTGTATGTTAAACCTTTTCAACACCTTGTCCAAGTAGATGGTCTGACTAAGTCCAAATAGTCTTTTACTCCTTTCTCTCAATATCCTTATCCCTAGGATATAGGCAGCTTCTCCAAGGTCCTTCATAGAGAAACACTTCCCAAGCCAGGACATAACCTCCTGCAAGGTTGGGATGTCATTTCCTATGATTAGTATGTCATCCACATACAGTACCAAAAAGCTAACTATACTCCCACTAGCTCTGACATTTACACATGAATCATCTTCACTTCTCGAAAACCCAACCTCTTTGACTTTCTCATCAAAACAAAGATTCTAACTACGAGATACTTGTTTCAATCGATAAATGGATTTCTCAAGCTTGCTGTAACATCCGGATTTCCAGGTATATTATTTATTTAATTATATTGGATTTAGGGGAGGGACTTGACGAGTTGGTGCCTCAACTCGTCGAGTAGGATCGCGCCTGATGACATGTTTAATGAATGGACTCGTCAAGTCGGTGGGTTGACTCGCCGCGTCAGTGCTGCTAAGGAAAACCCTAATTTCCCGGGCCTGTGGCCTATTTAAAGGAGCTTATGGCCTTCATTTGTGGCCACACTCCCCTTTGAGAGACCCTAATCGATCCTGAGAGCATAGAGAGAGAGAGAGAAAAGCTAATTGTCATCATCTTGGTGCATTCTTACAAGGAAGAAGGAGATTTTGCAAGCTATTTTGGCTAGAGGGGTTCAGATCTACTTCCATTCCATTCTAGGCTGTTGTTTAAGGTCTAAATCTATAAATATTTTTGTATGATTAGTAGATCTCATGAATTAGGGTTTCTTTACCCTCTTTTAGTTGAAGTTATGATGTATATGAAGCCCCTTTGAGTCCTATACTTCAGATCTGGACCTTGAGAGGTCCAGAGAGTCCCATGATTCAAGCTTTATGTAGTCACATAAGAGTATTGGGTCTAAAACACCATTATAAGAGTTATTTTATCAAATGGAGCTAGATTTGCGATGCATGGACGTAAAAATCGGACCTTTACGTGACTATTGGGTGTTAGAAGCTTAGACCTATAGGGTAGAGTCACGGATTTGACCTCAGAAGGCTGAATGTGAATTTAATGGGGTTTACTCGCTGAGTCTGTAAGATGAATCAACGAGTCGTAGCGGGTTTGACCTGATATCTTTGACTTAGTATGAACTCATCGAGTTGAGGGGCAACTCGACGAGCAGAGCGGACCCTAGGGCGAGACACGAAGAAATGCGACTGGACTCGGCGAGTCACGGGAGTGAACTCGGCGAGTAAGTTCGACCTGAACAAATTGAATTTTGCTGACTTCAGGTGCTTAGTTAATGGGTCAATAAGGGATACTTGAGACCACGGAGGGGTAAAATGGTCTTTTACCCATTCCGAGAGATAGAAAAAGAAGAAGAGGGTTTTATGTGTAAAAGGATGGATAATGATTGTGATGTTTGTCTAAATATGTTAGGTTGAGGCTAGTTCAGGATTCTAAGAGATTGATTGTATTCTTCTAGCTGCGAGGTGAGTCTTCTTACTATACTTTACCTGAAATGGTAACTATGTGTAACTGGAAGGTCTTATGTATTTGTATGAGTTATGTGACATATGTGATATGTTTATTGTGACATGTATATGATGTATGAATTAGGCCGGAAGGCAAACAGAGTTGGGGCCGAAAGGCATGTCAAGGTAGGGCCGGAAGGTCTACCAGAGCTGTGGGACCGGAAGGTCCCACTGAGACACATTGACCGGAAGGTCATGCAGTGTTATAGCCTCGAGAGGCTAATATCTGTATGTAGTATTTTGGGAACTCACTAAGCATTTATGCTTACCGTGTTACGTGTTATGTGTTTCAGGTACTTTAGAGGATCGCGAGAAGGCACTGACATGATTGTACACCTGCATCGAGATGGAGTTATGATCCTGGATTTGAATGATTGTTTTGGAAACTTGTGATTCGACTTTTGAGAATTAATGATGTGACATGTGTTTTTATGAATTTAAAATTGAAAATTTTGGTTGTTACAATTTGGTATCAGAGCCTTGGTTTAAGGGATTCGGATACACCTTCGGGTATGTCTGGAATCAAACTGAGGATTTGAGAAAAGTTTTCAAAAGAAATGATTTTCCTAAAAATGAATAAGAGATTTTAAGAAAAAGAGGAAACGAGCAGTGTGTACAATCAGCCAACGCCCGAACGGTGATTCCCCAAAATACCCTTACTTTAAGTGTCATGAACTGATATGAGATATGATATGTATGCTAGAGAATAGGCTAAGTATTTCATGATTTAGGACTAGAGTAGCCTGATTTGTGATGCCTTAGCCTAGGGTTTGCTATCTGTGATTTGCTTGAGTGCAAGTAGGAGCAGGAATGAGCATGTGATAGATCTCCTATGAGAGTGGTCGATGCCTGATGAGATATAGAGTACTTATGAGCTAGGATCCTAGGAGGAAGACTTGGAATGAATACAAATGCAGTGTGTAAGTTAGTATTGGGCTCGTACTACTGAAAACACCGGGTCAGTGCGCAGTCCAAGTAAGAATCCTTAGGGTGCTAAGGAACAAGGAGAAGTGATTGATCGAGTGTGAGTGATCTTGGTCGAGTCTCTGATTATTTTATGTTGTGTTTCAGAGACATCATGGTGGTTACACGCCACAACGCTGAGGGCAGCGATACCATTGGTACCAATGACGAGGAGATACGCCGGATGATTCATGAGGAGGTGGCTGTAGCCATCCATGAGGCTATCCTAGAGATGTTTTGGTCTATTAAGACCACACTGATTGAGACGTTTGATGAGCGATACGTTGTTGTTACTCAGGCTGGTCGCTGCTGCCAGGCCTCAGGGGGGTGACTCGTTGATGTACCGGGAGTTCAGCAACACGAAGCCACCATAGTTCAATGGGACCAAGGATCTGATTGCCACGATGAGGTGGATCTCTGACATGGAGGGACGTTTCTACACTTGTTCATGCCCGGAACATCTAAGGGTATGGTTCGCGCTGAACCAGCTTTGCTTGGGAGCGAAGGACTGGTGGAAGTTTGTGACAACTAATTTCACTCCTGCAGAGCTCACTGCAGTGACTTGGGAGAGGTTCACCACTATGTTTCGTGACGAGTATCTCCCTCCGGTGGAGATGGAACAGTTAGCCTAGGAGTTCTTGTCCCTCAAGCAGGGGACCGATTTTGTGACAGTGATTACGAGGATGTTTCATGAGAGGGCGATGTTTTTCCCTGAGCACATGTCTTCTGACCAGGCAAGAATGAGCCGATACTTGAGCATACCGAGGAGGGACATTCATGAGTTCGTTGCGAACTCGTCATACCAGACATTTGCTGAGCTTCAGGCAAATGTCCGGAAGATGGAGATTGAGTGAGAGACTCAAGCCAGGGAGGATGCGGAGTCTCAGAAGAGGGATAGGCGACCGGTACAGTCTCAGCCGGCAGCAAAGCGGGCAAAGCCCGCTGAGTCAAGGATAGGAGGCCAGAAAGGCCGCACTTGTGGGAAGTGCGAAAAGGGACATAAGGGGACTTGTCGGGTGGGTGCTGGCTACAAGTGTGGCAAGGAGGGGCATATAGGCAAGGATTGCCCCAAGGGGTTCATGGTTTGCTTCCACTGCAATCAGAATGGCCATTGAAAGGCCGAGTGCCCACAGCTGACGCAGGGACCAGCACAGGGATCTGTCCCTATTGTTGCACGGTCTACAAAGAGTCGGCCAGTGAAGGCCGAGGTTCCGTGGGCTTGCGGTAGAACTTTTCAATTGACTGCGGAGGAGGTCCGTGCAACACCCGATGTTGTGGCTGGTATGTGTAACACCCTGAATTCAGATGACCTAGAAAGGAAAGAAAACCTCAAGATGAGGAAGTGACTCGTCAAGTAGATGGGTGACTCGACGAGTAGGAGCACGAATTTGGTCGCGGGATAAGTGACCTACTCGACGAATCAGAAGACTGACTCGGCGATTTGGCCAGGTTTTGGGAAAACCCTAAATGCAGGACTTGTACCCTATTTAAAGAACATTACAACCCTTCTTCATCCCCCTTGATACTCTCTCACGTCTAGAGAAAAACCCTAGAGTCTCCTTTGAGCTTGTGAGCCATTTTGTGAGTCTTGAAGCATTCTTGGAGCTTGGAAGGTGAAGAAGTCTATTGGTGATCCAAGGAGGGAGGAGTAGATCCAGAAGATCCATCTCATTTGCTGCTCATATTGGTAATCAAGTTCCTTTCTTGCCTTGTGGTTTGTTAGATCTCCTTTTTGTCCCTTTTATGAAGTTATGGACCAAGCATGATGCCTTGTGGGATTTGGACGTCCCCAAGCTAGTTCCTTTCAGATCTAGAGGTATTTAGTGAAGTAAAGGCATAAAGGTGGGAGCTTTATGCCATCAAACCTCCTCATGAAAAGATTAAGTGGTTGTTATGGCCTCTTGAGCAAAAAGGGCCATGTAAGGGTGCAAAGGTAGCAACTTTGTGTGACATCTCGACCCTAGGAGGCTAGATCTGGGTCTTGGATGCCTTGAGCTTGTCTGAAATCATAGGAATAGTGTTGGAAATAGAGAGGCTCAGCGAGTCAGTTGTGGGACTCGGCGAGTCAGGCCAGTTCTTGCCCCAAAACCCTTTTGTTAAGGGTATGAGTCGAGATTGGAAAAGGACTCAGCCAATCTGAGTCCATAATGGTCATGAAGTTCATCATACTCGGCGAGTTCAAGGAAGAACTCGGTGTGTCTAAGGCAATCTCCTTAGTTATGAGGATGGACTCGACGAGTTGTTCATACAACTCGGCGAGTCACAGACTAGACACATTCATATGTGGATGATGAACTCGACGAGTTCAAGGATGAACTCGGCGAGTCAGATGAAGTTGGTCCCGATTGAGTGGTTGAAGGAGAACCTGTCGAGTTATTGCTAGACTTGACGAGTGGATTCAACGTTGTTTTGGGATTGGAGGAGTATGGAATCGACACGTTGGTAGACCAACTCGGCGAGTCAGGTCAACTGGATGTTGACTTTGACCAAGTTTGACCAGGGTTAAGTTTTGGATAATCGATCTAAATGTTATTTTGGGTATTGATAGTTCGGGAAGCCGAAGGGCCGGCGGTTCAGAAGTTGCAGGTTAGCAATCAGAGGTGTTCAACGAGTTTTCGGCAGTGCAAGGTGAGTCTCCTCACTGTTTATATGGGTCTACGGCCACAATGCCGGCCCATTTAGCCAGGAGACGAATCCTGGCACACAATATGTTATTATGTCTGGTAGGAAGACCGGGGGTTAGCCATAGGCAACATGAATGAAAGGCCGGGAGGTGGATCCTGGCACACTGTATGCTATTACATATGAAAGATCCGGAGGTGGCTCCTGGCACCTTGTATGCTAAGTAGCCTAGTAGAGTGGTATGTATAGTTGTCTTTGTGATGCTTGCATGAAAGACCAGGGGGTGGCCCTTGGCAATTGTCTGTAAGACCCGGAGTGGCCCCAGGCTTGACAAAGAAGACCCGTGTGGCCCGTGGCATAACACCAAGACTATGTTTGGCACATACCATCTTAGCAAGACTATGTTTGGCACATAGCACCTTACTTGATTATGGATATGTTGGTTATATATGGCTCTTGGTTATGTATAGCATGTATGGATCAGTTGGTATGTAGGATATGTGGTATTTGGGGAAATCACTAAGCTTCGTGCTTACGGTTTTTAGTTTTGGTTTCAGGTACCTAGTTTTCAAGGAAAGGAGCCGGCTCGATCGCAACGCATCACACTATGTTTTCCGCACATGAGATCTTTGGGATTACACTATGATATGGTTTTGTGATAATATGTTTTGATTATTGACACTTTGGTTTGACATGAGATATTAATATGAATGTTTTTATACTGTTGGTTTTATATAATAACTTAATTAAAACACAATTTTTGGTCTTGAATTTTGGGTTGTTACAAGTTGGTATCAGAGCCTTGGTTTGAGGGATTCATACACACTCTCGGGTGTGTCTGGACTCAAACTGAGGGCTTGATATGAAAATTTTCAAAAGGAACTTGAAAAGTAATTGAAAATAGAAAAGAACTTTGAAAAAAACATGGTGTGTGATGCGTGCAATCGACCGAGCTCAAGTAAGTGGTTCCCAAAATACCAATACATGTTTAATATGTGACATGATATGATTATATGAACTGCATGCTAGATTAGGGTTAAGGATCTTGGAGGATGCCTTTTATGCCTGATATATGATTCTGAGAACTGCATGCTATTATTTATTTATTTATTATTATTATTATTATTATTATTATTTTGGATGAAAAAGGAAAATAAAAATAAAAGAAATTTAATTTTGGGGTTAAAAGTGACAAAATTTCGAAATAAGGATGCGACAGGGAGTGGTTTTGAATTATATTTGCGAAGGAAGGAACAAAAGCGAAGTTAGAGGAGTTGGTAAGGCGCTGAGTTGATTTCCCAATGGGCCCGGGTTCGATCCTTGGCAGCTCCAAAATCCAATCCTATTTTTGTTGATGTTGTGTGCGAGGGTGTTGCTTGCGTGGACCAGATGCGAGACCGAGGTGCAAGGCGAGGACAAAGCGATGCGATGCGAGGACCTGGTGCGATGTGCGAGGCCGTAAACGTTGTTGAGCCATAAACCACCGAGGACCGCAAACCGAGGCCTTAAACTCCGAGCCGTAATCTCGGGCCGTGAACCTCAGGCCGTGAACTCCGGAAACCCTAGTTGTTGGCCGCAAACTCCGCCACCCCCTCGCAGGTTACAACCAAAAACAGTGTTTTTGGCTCCAAAACTCGATCAAAAACCCGTTTTTATGAAAAACGCGAAGAACAAACCCCCCTAATTTTCAGAGATCTATCCAAAAACGCAAAAATCTTTCGAAAATAAGATCAAATAAGCTCCAGATCTGACAAAATTGATTGATACAATCCTTGCTCTGATACCAATTGTAAGTCCCCAAAATGCAGGTGTATCAATCAGATCCATTTGATGGTGCGGAATCCCAATCAAACGGATGATGTCAAATCAAATAGAAGAGAAGGAGAAGAAGAAGATGATGAATCTTGTATTATTTGATGATTAAAATGTAGATCCAAATACAAGATTCACACAGCACACACTTGTTTCTCTCGCTCTAGGTCGTACACTCCTTTTATGTTCATCAATCTACTCCTCAACCCTTACACCTATATTTATACATAAGAAACATGGGTTTGGTGAACATGGGCTGTGAATTCGGGTTGGGTCGACCGGTCCGCCTTTAGGTGTGCACCGGTTTACTTGTCCCTTCTGTCGGCGATGCGCTCCTGGACTTAAATGGTCGGGTCGTGCCTCCGGCGCTGTTACTTTGAAGAAATTAAAGTGCTCAAAGCAAGCCTACGCTCTGATACCAATTATAAGTCCCTAAAATGTATGTGTATCAATCAGATCCGTTTGATGGTGCGGAATCCCAATCAAACGGATGATGTCTGATCAAATAGAAGAGAAGGAGAAGAAGAAGATGATGAATCTTGTATTTATTGATATGAATGAAGATCCAAATACAAGATTCACACACAACACACGTTCTTCTCTCGACCATATACTCTCTTATGTTCATCAATCTACTCCTCACCGGTTACACCTATATTTATACATAACAAACATGGGCTTGGTGAACATGGGCCGTGAATGGGTTTACGACCGTAAACCTGTTTACGGCCGTAAACACAACCGTAAACACGTATACGGCCGTAAACATCAAGTTGTTTATGGTCCAAGACACAAAAAATACATTTTCCTAGAAAAGTAAAGTATAAACCATATTTTTTACCTAACACACACACACACACACACACACATATATATATATATATATATATATATATATATATATATATATATATATATATATATATATACAAGTAGGTTCATGCGAAAACATAAATATCTTGTGAAAACGTAAAAAGATATTTTATCTTATAAAAATCAAACACAAGTACTATAAAAATTAAATTTATTAGCAACAGATTAAAGATAATAAGTTTATATTTGATTGTGTTATGATAATATAGATTTAAAGACGGTTTTAACAACTATTTTTTTTCACGTCCTTAACCACTTTTAAATTCATGTTTTCATAATAAAAATGTCAAAAATCATGCTTTACTAACATGAAACAATTTCCTCATGTATCATCGATTATCATCAAGTAGTTCAAAGTTTGGATGAATTATTGTCCAAAATATAAGGTTGAGGTGGCACAATCTCATAGTTTTCTCTTGTTTTCGCGTTTTCGTAAATTATTTGCATTTTCGCATGAACCCTATATATATATATATATATATATATATATATATATATATATATATATATATATATATATATATATATATATATATATATATATATATAAAGAGAGATAGGTTCAAGTATTCTAACTAAATATTGTGTGGATGTAAGAATGATTGTGGACCAATCATTTTAAATATTATTAATTTTATTTTTAATTAATTAATAAGGATAAATTAGCAATCTTCTATATTAATTAAATAATATCCTTAATTAGATTCCTGTTTTTAATGAAACCATTAATTTCAAAATGGAATAAAAAGATCCCAAACTTTTAATCTTTTATATATATATATATATATATATATATATATATATATATATATATATATATATATATATATATATATATATATATATATATATATATGATTTTTAAGCTCATCTCTTCTTTACAGATCCCACTATCCATCAGTAAGAGGACCAAAGTCGACCTAAAACACGAGCCCCAAAAAGTCTTCTCTCTTCAATCGCTGACCAAAAAAATTAAAGAACCCCTTCATGTCGATCTTCCACCAATCACCACTATTGACCGCCATCATCTGCGTTCACCATCTCAGCACTGTGATTCTAGCAATCATTCTTCACCCTCCATCGATAAAATTAAAGATCAAAATCAATTCATCCCTTGATTTATGGAGCAGTTACCTTAGAATGTGATCGAATAACACCCAAACGCGACTGGGATAAAGATGCAGCAAAGAAATTCTGTCAATGGACATCCATAGGGGACGATGGCTCCGATTTCTCATAAAAAATAGTCGTAAACAGTGGCGGCTTGAAGAAGACGACGGTGAGGGAAGGTTCCAAATGCAGGTATGTCGATTTTCGGGGATTCTATATGCACCCGATTAAATGTCATCTTTAAAAGTCAAAATGGTTTTGACTTGTATTAACCCAATTTGATGGGACAATTGCTAATTAATTCACATAATAAAGATGAACAATAGATGTCTCCATCATAATGATGTCTTTATTGTCGTTAAATAAATAAATAAATAAAAATATCTTAATTTACTTACGTTTTTTTTATGAATTTATTAAAATTTATATTTATGACCCTTTAATATATGTTTAAATTTTAATTTACACCTTTAAGTTTCATTTATGAATTTATTAAAATTTACATTTATGACCTTTTAACATATATTTAACTTTTAATTTACAGCTTCAACTATTGAATATTGAAATTGTCATATAATATATGAATTTTATTTTGCATACTTACGTAATCTAATTTATTTTTTATCATTACATAATCAATTTTATTTTGTATAATATCTCAATTTTATTATAGGGATTTTCATATAATATTTCTAACTTTAAAATCTTCTTTAAGTTTTAATATTAGTGATATTTACCGGGCAATGAACCTAACGAACATGAATATAGATTTGTTCATATTAGTTCATTTAACCTTAAACGATAAATAACGATCACGAACAATTAAACGAACAATAAAAAATATAATATGATATTTTTTCACATCTATAATAAATAAAATTATCGTTTTCATTTACCACCATTTTGTCAAACACTGTCATATTTTAATTTTATTCATATCAGGGACATCAACTACATGAATATTACAATTATTACGTGGTGCATTTGGTGGAATATATGCAATAAGCATTATACAATATTTCCCATCCAGCAACACGTTATGAACAGTGGTGACACCAAAGTGACAAAATTATAGGCAATGGATGTGATTCTCGTAAATCAACTTTCACGTAATGGCCATTATAAACGAAAGCGATAACAATAGATTCATGATGTGAGATGTCTTGCGGGCCATGCAAAAACGGAAAACAGGTCGAAAAACCTTGTTTGTCTAAAAAATAGACGATTACACCATACTTATTAGCAATGAGGAATCCAGTATCCAGCTGTGACAACCCGAAATTTATTCCGTCATTTTTAACCCCTCCTTCCGTTAATAGGCCTCGCTTTATTTATTTGTCCGTTAACATTTTGGAAGAGGTTAATTAATTTGGGACTTTTATAATGACTTGGTAAGGGTTGAAATAAATTAGAAACACCACAATATTCCCTTGAAAAATTTTTAGTTGCTATCAATTCAAAATACGACAAATTAATCGGGTGCGACCAAAAGCCCCGTTTAACGTCAGTATTGGGTAGATTTCCACTGAACCACAAGCTCAACCCCTATATAAGGGGGAGTGGACTCCATTCACACTCTTTCCACTCTCTCTCTACACTCTCTCTCTACAACTTGTTTTCGAGCCAAAACGCCCGTTTCGAGCCCCAAACTAGTAAGTAATCTATCCTAACTTATTGTATAGCTTAGTTAACATGCAAATTCGTGTTTAAGACATCAAATAGGGGAAAGATTATGTGTTTGCAGCCCAAGAACACTCTTGGACCGTGAACACCCTTAAGTGGGGTTTTTAAGCCCCAAAACCCCTCTAAACTACCCCTAGGGCTTAGATATGACTTGTGGACTTACACCTTCGAGCTTAGAACACTAAAACCTTGCATTTTGGAGAGTAAACATGAGTTTACGGTCCAAGAACACTCTTGGACCGTAAACCCCTCTTCATAGGTCGTGAACACCTTTTAAGGCGTTAGAAATGCCCTCAAACACCTCCTATGGCCTTGAAAATTATATAGAAGCAACCCCCATTGTAGTAAAGGCATTAAACATCAATTAAACCAAGGAAATAGGAGTTTACGGCCGTAAACCCCCCTAGAATTGGTCCATGGGCCGTAAACTCCCAAAAGGTGGCCAAATGATGCCCTAACACCCCCATTTGACTTAGAATAATGCTTAGAACTTTATACTCTATCATTTAAGGCTTAGATCTATGAAGGAAATGACCAAGTGAGATTTTACGGCCGTAAACTCCTTGTTTAGGGCCGTGAACTCCTTAAATGGTCCATTTTTGCTTTAAACTCATTCGTATGCCTTATATTTGGACCTAGCCTAATTCTATGAGTGAGATAAGACCATTTAGCATCCTAGAACACCCCCACCATGAGTTTACAGCCATAAACTCATGGGGAGTTGGTATTAGGGCCGTGAACTCTATGAAGAGTTTACTCTTGAAGAGTAAACTCCCTATCTAGGACACACATACTCATAGATGTTACGCGGGACACCCCTAACACTTAATCAAAGTGTTTTCCGCACTTAGGATGCGTATACATGTTTAATTAGTATTTTATTTACTAATTGTATGTAAACATATGTCATCATATTTTAATAGGTCACTAAGTGTGTTCAAGTCTTTACTTGACACTGAGCACCCAACCGACACTTTCGTTTGATCCGCTGACAACAGGTGAGTTCATACCCCTGAATTAACTTTTTAAATGTTTTTACATGCTTTTATGGGGGGAATACAAGTTAAAACAAGCCAGTTATCAGATCAATCACATGTGATTGATAACCCGCATGCACAAGGATTTATTTCACTGTCAACTGTTTTACTAAGTATGATACTGTAAATGGTTTTCTAAAACGTTTTTACTTGTTCAAAGCTTATCTCAAATTGTCTCTCGCGCTGTATGTTTTACTTCAGATTCAGTTACAGCAGTATTTTAAACAAAGGATTTCTTTACCTATAATGTTTTATCAAGGTTTCATTCAAAACTTGTTTATGAAGGTTTTTCAAAGGATTTCTAAAGGTTTTCAAACTTATTTTACAAAAGAATACCAAGTCGTGATTTTATTAAGTGTAAAGGTTTTCCAAAGTTTTCATCAAAGTTTTCTTCCATGTTTTTATACTCCTACTTTGTTAGATACTACTGTTTTGTTATACTTCTACTTAGTTAATGCTCCTACTTAGTTAAATGCTACTACTTTGTTAACGCTTTTACTTCGTGATACGCTTCTACTTATTAACGCTTCTACTTCGTGATACGCTTCTACTTCGTTAAACACTTCAACTTCATTAAATGTTTCTACTTAGTTAAATGTATGCCTGTACTTGTATAGTTATATAAATAATGTTTAAAGGACTTGTGAAGGCTAGTTCGCCCTATTTCCTTTTCCTCGTTGGGATGTGGTCTGGTGGGATCGGATATCCGTCCGAAGGTCGTTTGATCATTAATTATATATTATGTATACATGTATAGACATATAGGTTTACATCGATCGGTTCAGTTATGAGTCTCTACTGCTAGTCCAGCACTTACATCATAATTCACTGTTCGAGATACATCTTCAAGACACAGATCTGCCCGTCGTCGAGTTGGTAACCAAAGTCTCTTGTAGGGAGAGCGGACATTGTGTGTATAGATCTATACAGGATTGACACCCCCGCACCCTGATTGCTAGCTACAGTCCACGGCCTACCAAGCCAAGGGGTGACAAAAGTCATACTTACACCGACCTTGCAGGGCGTCAAGTACTCTAGTGTCGATTAGTATGGTTACGAGTATCTCCATGTTTACCTTATAATTCATGGTCTTAAGGTAACGATGTTTAACATTGTATGTTGGAAACACACTCTTAGAATTACTCTTGCTTAGACCTTGCTAGACATATCATTCAATTGATATTGTCTAAGGTCTGTGTTCACTGTTTCAGACCTTGCTAGCTGTATCTTTCATTTGATACTGTCTGGGGTCTGTGTTCACTGTTTTTAAACCTTGCTAGCCGTATCGTACATTTGATACCGTCTGGGGTCTGTGTCTCCTTTCGTTAGACTGAGCCATGCGTGTCGTTCATTCGATACACTCCTGGAGTCTATGATTTCTTTTGCCTTAGTCAGCAGTGTTTCCTGCTGAGTCATATGTTATTTTCCCTAATGTTTTTACTTGTGATATCCTTCAACTCCCTTTAAAATTAAATACCGTATTTTAGTAATGATAGTAGTTCAGGGAAAATACCGTATTTTAGTAATGATAGTAGTCTAATACACCGTTGATTCTAAACTACTAATTTTTATGAAGTTATTTGAATAAAATGACACTAAATGCTTATGAACTCACCAGCATTTATAAAAATTCTGATACTCGCTTTCAAAATAACTTGTATTCTCAGGTCAGCAATAGACAGGTACATCCCAGGAGCTTTTGGTGAAGACAGTTTAGTACCAAGTTGCACCTATATTATTACTTGTATTACTTTGATGTTTCTATGTAATGTAAACTATGTAAAACTATTACTATTAATGCAATGGTTGTTGTACTTTGATTACTATACTGCATATGTTGTGATACTTGACATGATGTCATCCACCCCAGAACGTTTCCGTCGTTCCAGTTTTGGGGTGTGACACCAGCATAATCAACCAATATTCATTTTGTGCAGAACCCAATCCAGTGAAACTCAACGAGTGATGTACATTGTTTATATCATCCTGAAAAATCATTGCATATCGTCCCCAATTTTATAATAACTCGTGTAATTCTGAGCGGATTCAACGCCAATAATGTTGACTATACCCGAGGGAGATAGCTATTGCCCGAAATCCACAATTTCCATCTCCCTCCACATCTTCAATGTTTGTAACGTATGGATGAAATTCATTTTTAAATAAAATGTTGAACGTTGTTGAAACGAAAATGTATTGTACCTCTCTGGTTCCTGGTTTAAATCAAACTGATTAGACCCATTATAATCTGACATTGATGTCGCAAAACTATGTCTACGAGCAAAATGAGTCGTTGGATCTTGAGTAGGCAGAACAGTAGATCTTGTTTGTGTACTCAACCGCGGACGTCCACTTGGTACTTTGTTTTTGTGAGAAGTAGGTTCCCGAAGCGAAGTTGTTGATGGTGAAAATATATCTTTTAACTTCCACACCCAACTGAATTTACTAGATCTTGATTGTTTTTTCAACTGTGTGTTAGACGTTTGGCCTTCAACATCAACATCATCATCTTCTAGTCAAATGCATGGATCTAAATCAAATTTTTTCCAAAATTTATGAATGGAATCAAGTGGTATTGGAATTTCATTTTTTAAATATACCGCTTGTTCGTGCGCACATGGTAGCCCGTGACTAGTACGCAATTGACATCCACAAATTTCAAGGAATTTAATTTGTTCAAATTCCTTGAAAATTATTTCAAGTGCATAAATTGAAACAATACCAATCAAATATCTGAAAATTGGATGGATGAAATGATGTCATGCAATAATCATATTTTGTCCTATACTTGCTTTGATAGCATAGTCTTGTGATTGAACAGCATCATGAATTCTTCATAATATTGTTGCTAAATCTGATTGTGATGAGTCCAAGTATAATTTTACTTTGGCATACTGACTCTCCACTATATTGGTTGTGTAATTCCCAAAATTGAGTACGTCGGTCCAAACAGATACAAACTTTTCTTTATGTTGTGTCAACCACGTTTTCTTCAAGTAAGTAATAACTTCTGAAACATAATACACTTACATCAATTTATATATATATATATATATATATATATATATATATATATATATATATATATATACCTTTATAGTCCACCAGTTTTCAACTTGTAAGAGATTGGAATTGCATGCTTCCTCAGTTTCAGATTCTACTAATTTTTTCCAACCTTTATAAAAGGAGATCCAACAACGACAATGCACTAAAAACGTTTTGCATTTTCTCTTAATGCTTGTATTGATATGTCATCTACAAAGTAATCCTTTAGCTTTTTGGAAATACATTATTGCATGCGTTCATGCAAGCCAAGTCTCTATGTGTGAAAATTACACATGGAGACATGCAACTATCTATTATTGATTTTAAACACTCTAGTGCCCAACTGTAGTTGGATTCTGTTTCCTTATGCAGGTCGACAAATGCTACACAAAAGGTCTAATTAGTTGGAGTCACCATTTATTTCAAGGAGGGGAATCTCGTACCTGTTTGTTTTGAATGCCGCATCCATCAACATGACATGTGGGAATGCACGCCACATCTCCAATGATCTTTCGTGTGCAAAAACAAATCTTGAAGTTCGTTGGTTGAATTTTTGGCGTGCATTATATATAGTTGGAAGAACGGATAAATTTTCTACATTTTCATTCTTTAATGTAGATAATATATCTTTTGGTTTCACATTTTTTTTCTTATCAAATCTTCCACGAATCGGGTTTCATCTTCAGAAAGACGCCTTAGATATGGGTGACCTTCTAAATATAAGGCGGGCTCGTGATTATGTATTTCACATATGGCTTTTAATGGCCAATAATTATCATTTGATTAATATTTTCCTTTTAGTGCAACTGGACAGAAGATGAGTAGTCAATTGGGGGATAAGTGGAATGGATTTAGCAATGGTTCAATATGGGCGGTCTGTCGGGGAGTAAGACCAATTCGAGATTTCATATTTCAGGAAAAATAGGGTTGTTTTTCTACATGGGATTATGGATTCGTCTTCTTCAGGTTGGAAAGTTCTGCTTGGGCATGTTGGGAATGGTAAGGAATGATTTTGAGAATGAAATCGAATTTAAGTGGAGGAGAGTTGTAACACTCGGTTTCGAATTGTTTCATCGTTGGGGGTCGTGGACCGGTCATCAGTCATCTTAAGACTTTGGGCCTTGGGGAAGAAAGGATTTGGCCCTTTTTTGATGTGGGTGTTATAGTCTAAGTGATTCGGGTGTTCGTTTGTGTTCGAAGCCCAAGGATATAATCATAATTTGATAACTCGATCCTTTATGAATTTTGGGTTTTCTTTGGGAAGTTCTTAGGCGGAGGTGAGTTGATAGAAGTGTAGGGCTTCTCATCAACTTTCTGTGGATATAACGTTCATTAGAAACGGACTTATAACGAAGAAGTTATGGCCTTCGGAAGCTTAGTGGTTTTAAGGTTTAGCCGGGTACGCGGGGCGTACACAGGTGTACGCTCAACGTACTAGTGAAAAGGGCAATACGTGGGGCGTACCTTGGCATACGTTGGTCGTACAAACTAGGATGGTCGTGGGTGCTCTTCAGTGTACATTGGGCGTACTCTAATCAGACCTAAACCCTATTTTAGGGTCTTGGACCCTATTTAAGCTCCATATCTCATAACCTTACCCTAATATCATCAACATCCATCCCTCTAAACCCTAGAAATCGACCCTTAACCCCCATTTGAGTTATTCTTGATCTTCAAAGTGATTTACGTGTGTTTTGGTGCTTGAGGAGGAAGAAAGAACTTCTTGATGAGTCATTGCTTGACTTGGAGCTTTTGGATCCAGGCCTTGTGCACCTAGATCTAACTTCTGGAGGTATCAAGTCTCAACCTTGACAACTCTTTCATGTAGATCTAGCTAAGTGGTACTTTGTTATGATTTTGGTCCCTTTAAGGTGGTTCTTGTGAGTAGAAGTTACTCCAGAACCTTTGAGCTTCATATTTGGCCTTTGTTGGGGTTATGGAGTCATAAAGTTTGGATCTTGATGGGTATTAATCTTCCATGCATGATTTGGTAGTCATTTGATGAAGTTTGGGACTTAAGGTTTTGAGTTGGGTCCCATTGAGTTATGCTAAGTTATAAAGTTGGAAACTTTATGACTTAAGAAGTCCCTTGATATCAGATCTGGAAGTTGGACTGAGGTCCTAAGGTATTAAGAAGTTTTAAGACATTTTTAGGGTGATTTTGACCTTTTGGAGTTCATCTTTGGTGATTGGGCTTGATTAAGCCATGCAAAGGCATAAAGCCTTCGACTTTATGGATCAAGACACTTATATTTAGCTATCCTGAGGTTTTGGACATCTTGGCTTAATGGAATAAGAGCTAGAATGGAGATTTGGTCAAACAAGAGGAGTACGTTGGGCGTACAAGCCTGTACGTGAAACGTACAAGCTCTTAAGCCATTACGCTTAGCGTACAAGCTGAGTACGCCCCGCGTACTCAGCATAGTGGGATTTTGGTTTTTGGGCTTTGGGTTGGGCCATCTTTTAGGCTTTGTTGTTTTGGCTCATATTAGGCCATCAGGTTTTGGGTTGATAGTTATTTGCGGAGGCCCACTATGGATTTGGGGATTGGGCTGTAGTTTTTGGTATTTGGGCCTTGTGGATTATTAGGTTTGGGCCTAAGTCTTGGTCCAAAAGTAAGTGAGAGCTAAATTGGTCATTTACCATAGTAATGGATTTATGGTTATAAATTGGAACTCAATTGCTGATTGGGTGATGTTTTGACTCTGATAGTTCGGGGATCTGTCAGCCAGAAGCCAAGGATTTTTCTGATTGTTTCGACAGTGCGAGATGAGTCTTCTCACTATGTTTAGTGGGTCAAAGGCACCAATGCTAACCTGTGACATCCCCATTTTCACGGCCAGAAAAGACCGATATTGTTTATGCTTGTTTGAAAATCAGAATAACATTTTAAATAAAAGTGTTGCGGAATTTGTCCCAAAACAAAATATGATAAAGATTTATCAAAAGCATTTCCAAAGAAATGTATTTCATTAAAAGACTCGGGATGTCATGTTCGATACAGATCAAAAGCAGAAACAATGCAATATAAGCCTTACTACATTATTTCATATCTACAGACCTAATCTGTAATCCCTCATCCAAAACTTCACATCTATGCTCGAGCGCCAATACCTGTAATACATGAAACTGAGTGGGTCAGGCTTGGGAGCCTAGTCAGCACATAGGGTTTTCAACCCACAACAAAATAGTTATTTAATTTCATCAACCAACAATAACCCGATTACTCATTCCCGTTATCCTCACTTTACGTCCCTAAACACCTATCATAAGGGACCTAGCCTAAGGATCATCATCGGGATGGACACTACTGCTAAGGGGGTTCCTCAGCAATAAATGTCCTTAAGGCAACCATGTGGGGGATGGAGTACACCGGTGAACACATCGTTCACAAACACCTATAGGTTGCGAGCCTGTTAGCGTTCCACTGGACTCTTTAGAAGAGTCCGTGGTCGTCATCCATACTCCGCTAGATGACAGAATCATCAACAACATCGAGGCCTCTCATCATTTAATCACACATCGTCTATTACATCTACCCATGTTTTACCCCAACATTCTTGTAGATATAAAATACATATATAGTTTAAATCATTTAAAACATGTATAAATATCGTTCATCGGCATAGACAGCAAATATTCAGACAATATGCACACATAACACGTAATTTATATAAAATACTTCATATCTATGTGTAAGATGAAAGTAACTATGCACTCACTTGATACGATGGAGATATATGTCTGACTTACGGAGTGGTTGAATAGTTTCCACGATCATTTATTCTCTCTCAAAATTATATGTTATTGATATGGTAACGAATCTCCTATTTATACTTACTTTGGCTAAATAAATTATACATAAATTAAATATAACCATCTTCATCGTTTGACACCTACACATGCCACCCATCTCTCATTTTATTACTTGATTGACTATTGAACATACTTATCCAAACCAGTATATGTACGTGTTATTCATATCTCTATTCAATAAATTTGTTTAATGGCCACTTTACTCACAAAATATCTTTACTGTGTATGGATATTTTGTCTTCATTAATATACATATCTCTCAAATATATATATATATATATATATATATATATATATATATATATATATATATTAATGTTTTAATGGAATAAATTCTTTTTCTCACTAAATCATATCTTATATAAAACTTCAAACATTTTTATAAATAACAAAACAATCAAAGTTATAAAACTATAGCTTATGAATTAGACGTAAACAAATTTCAAGTCACTAAAATAGTATGAATTAATAAATATTATTTTGTGAATTATCTAACTTATCGTCGTAAAGTATATTTGATAACTATCATGGAAAAACAGGTGTAACACAAAAACGTTACCCTTTTACTCTTTGGGTTTACCCTTGGATGTATTTAGACTAAATATATCTTATAACATATAATTTATAATTTTTAGGTTCGTTACAACTTTCGTTAAGATTATTTATCCTAAATAATATTTGTCAAATGTCCACGCACATAACATATACTCAAATAATTATCTTTTACTTATTCTTAAAAGGTTACAATCATCGACCGACATAAATACAAATTTTATAATTATGCCAAACAGGAAACACGAGCGTTACATGACCCATGGTTTGTTATGCTGAGGATGCTTGTTGTCTGCGTGATTCTTGCATGTGTTATGTGTTTTATGTTTACTGGGCAGGGCCCGATGGTTATATTGTATGCTAGTATTAGGTTATGCTTGTATGATTTACAGGGGGGGGGGGGGGGGGGGGGGCTTGATAATTGTGTAGTATGCTACTATCTTTGTGATTTTTGCATGTGTTTGAATGTATATGATTATATCGTTATATGTTTAGTGGGCGGGGACGTTATTCGAGTGTGGATGGGCCCCGTATCTCAGTGGGCGGGGCCCGTTATGCGAGTGTGAACGGGACCCGTATCTCAATGGGCAGGGCCCGTTATGTGTTGTGTATGTATTGTATGTGGTATCTTGGGGAACTCAATAAGCTCTGTGCGTACGGTTTTCAGTTTATGTTTCAGGTACTTCGAATTTTCAAATGGAAGAGCTTGGGATGATTGCAGAGCACACACCACATGATTCCGCATTTCGTGATTTTGCTCTGATTTGATGATGTCTTGTTAAATCTTGACTACCTTGGTTTTATGGAAATGATATATATATATATATATATATATATATATATATATATATATATATATATATATATATATATATATATATATATATATATATATAGGGAAAGGATCAAATGAGAACATCTAAAAGGTTGAGAATGCGAGAACAAGTATATTCATTTGTGACTCCATGTATTCATTTGTGAAGAAATGATAAATTTTTACGCACAATCAACATGAATATGTTTTTTCTCTTCAATTGAAATTAAAGGCGTAAAAATTTATCATTTCCCCACAAATGAATACATGAAATCGCAAATGAATATACTTTGTTCTCACGTTCTCAACCTTTTTTGTGTTCTCATTTGATCCTACTCATATATATATATATATATATATATATATATATATATATATATATATATATATATATATATATATATATATATATATATATATATATATAGAGAGAGAGAGAGGAGGGTTCAATTGAGAACAAAAAGGTTGAGAATGGGAGAATCATTCTCAGTCACTCATTTATTTTTGCTGCAAAATCCTCCGTCGTACCAGCAGAAATGGGAAAGGAATAGACATGTGTTTTTGATGAGAATTGTTATCGATATTTGAGAAAGTAAAGTTAGATTTGAGTGATTGAAGATTAAGAACACAATGAGTAAATATTAATCAGATCTCATATTGATAAAGACTGATTACAAAATAAGTAGAGAAGAGATATTTGTTACGAAAAGGACTCTTTCTACTTCTAACCTCAGTCCCTATTTATAGGAAACATGAGTGTACAAAAATATACTAAGTCTAGACATTTTAACTTCGCATAACAAATGACTTAGCAAAATAACATAAAATGCGAAACTATACAATACACTATTTTCGACTTTTACAATTTTACATCTACATTCTTCCCCTTTGTAAACAGTCGATGCAATTCAACCCATAAGTTTTTGAACTGCAGAGTGGATTGTCCTTCGCACTTCTCCATACCAGGAGATCACCTTCTTGAGATCTTTCTTGTATCCTTCATTATTCTTCTTGCAGTTATTCATACGTACAATAAAGTGCGTATATTGTGAAGAATTATATCTTTCAATTTCCGAGACTTTGAACAAAAATTTCTTCGGTTTTCCTTTTGTGTCTCTTCCAGAAAACACCATGCCAAATGGTTTTAGGCATATTTCTCCAACTACATACTTCGACAAAGCTGATTGAGATAAAGTTTCTTCCCAAGGAACTTTTACTTCTCTACCCAGCACATTAGCTAGTTCATCATCTGTAAGGGCCAAACAGTCGAAGTAGTTGTCGATGAATGTCTTCACATGTGCGAAGCCTACCTTGAACACATCTGTCTCAGAGCCTTTGAGATTGTTTTCTTCCATATGCTTCAAGATCAGATCCACTTGAATTAAATCATTGCAATTCATCAATGGAAAATCAGCTACTGTGAAGTCATACTGCTTGTTGTCTGCTCTGATAACAAAATAACGGAAATTTTGAAGCATGTCTTCAAACAAAATATCTTTCTTAATTGTCAGCACGTTTTTGATCTTCATTAAAGACCAAACATCATCTGGATTCTTCCCCAAGACTGCATGAAATCTGATTTTCATGTGAGTATAATCATCAGGATTATCAAACTTCTCACTAATCTGATATTGAGCAGTGATGAACAACATTTCATTTATCGGGAAATCCAATTGACAATGATCTGAGTTCGCAATATCATAACTGCTTTTCGGCTTCTTCTCGAACTCATACATCTCCCTTCCCACAACTTTTGACTCTATTGTTTCGTAAGAGTAAAGTTTAGCAGGATCTCCTTTGTTCATGGAAGGAGGATCACTTGCTCTCTGCCTCATTATGCTTTGGATTTGCCTCATCCTCTCTAACTTTGCTTCAGCCTCAGCTTTCTTTTCCTCCTTCGATTTTTCATATAATATTCCTTTTCCTTTTCCCTCCACTCCTGTTTGAATTCTCGAACTCGAACCTTCTTCTTTTTCTCCAATAACAATACCTTTGGAAACTGTTTTTGTGGTAATTGTAGTTGAAGAAATTGGCTTCGTAGGTATAGGAAGAGTGGCTATAAGCTGAGTCGATATCACTTTTCCAACAGTTTTTACCTCCTCTTCTTTACTTCGACTTTTCTCTCCCCCTTGCACCCCTGTGAAAGCAGGTGTAGCACTTTTCGATAGTAAAGAAGTGAAATTTGTAAGTGGAGCAAGGGCCTTTTGAATTGCTTGTTCTAAAGTATTAATCTTTAGAGACAAAAATTTAGGAGTAAGGATTTGAGTTGATGAAGAATGCGAAACTACTGTTTTAAGCTCAGTCACCAACTTTGTCAGTTGATCAAACTTCTCCTTTGTTTCTTCTTTATGAGCTTCAAGAACAGGAACATCAATAAACTTTTGGAGTTTGGAAGAAACCTCCACAATCTGCTTTTGAACGTCTGCATGTTTAGTATGAATATCCTGAAGATCCTTCGCAAGTTCAGACTTCAACTCTTGAATCTTAAAGTTTACATCCTCGCGGACTTTCTTTACATCTTGTACAAAAAGAACATGACGTTCTTTTGTAACAGCTTTTAAATCTTGAACCACGGAAGTAAAATTGCTCCCTTGTGCTTTAATACAAAGCTCATTATTTTTTTCTGTTTGATCAACCTTCTCCATGATACGCTTCTCAGCCCCTTTTAGCATGACATCAACCTCCATGGCTGATATAGAAGACATCCTACCAGAATCAGCTTGCGTTTGAATAATGGTCTTTAATTTCTGATTAAGAATTTTAAACTGTTTTCCTGTCATCAACATATGATCAGGAATATCCTCTTCATCTGAATCAAAAGGAATATCATCAAGTATCCCTCCAAAGGCTCCTCCTTCAGCTTCAGTATCAGACAACGATTGCGAAGGTTGAGGATTTTCGGGTGATTGAGATGGAAAAAGTGTTGTGAATGGGTTTTGAAGAACATGATCAAATATTGAGGAAGTGGTGGATAAAGTGGTAACTGGTAATGAAATGGGTAAGGAGATTGGGATTGTGGTTGCAACACTCAGGATAGGTGCCCCCGTATCAGATACGTTGACAACCGTATCAGAAATAGGTACCTCCTCAGAAACTGATTTGGTAAGAACTATTTCGAGTGGTTTGGTTTGTGGTAGAGTGGTAGAAATTTGCGAAGTATGAATAAGTGGTAAATAAACATTTACCATAGATGTTACGGGTGGAGTTTCCGGTATGATTTCTTCATCAGATGATTCATTGCGAATCACCATCTTTCTCCTTTTGACAAGTGTACGTTGCATATTTTTGGCAACATCTTTAGCTCGTTGTCTTTTCTTGCCTGGAGAAACCGGTGCGGGAATACTGCAAATAGTAACGCCTTTACTACTCACTTCAGCTTTGCGAATTTTCTTCAATACCCCAGACTTAGAAGGTATGAGTTCTTTCTTCAACTTTGATAAAGTTTCTTCATTCGGAATAGCTTCATCTTGAACTTTTGGTGATGATGAACCCTTTGCATCTTTCTTGCTAACCTTCTTTTTCTTTGACGGAGTAGCAACATCTAGTAATACTCCAGTCTGGTCTGATGTATCAATATTTCGCAAATATCTCACTAGAACTTTGTGAGTTTGAGAAACTTTGCGAAGCATCGCATCTGGAATGCGAGCCACATGAGAAAAAATTGCCTCATCATCTTCTACAGTCTTTGGAAATTGATAGAAGGAAAATTCAGCAACTGCAACATCTGTCATCACTGGAATTGCTTCTTTCTCATAAACTTTTTCCAGAATTAAGCTCCAGTATCTTGCACATGAAATCCCTTTCTCCGAATTTGTATTTTCAAGACTTTTAACAAATTCCTTCCACAATTGAGTTGCATAATCAACATTGATATCATAGTAGATGCCCATAGCCATAGTGTAGACTTCCATTCTTCCTCTATCCAGTCCGACTAATCTTCCTGTAAGACATCTTAGAAAAATGCCAAATAAAAAATTCCAGATACACGGCAACCCAGACTTTCTAAAATCACTGATTTTCTCAAGCTCCGGTTGATGACCCATCTCATTGAACATGTGAATGATCTACGAGTTGACAGGTTTGACAAACGGAGGGTTGTTTGGAATCTGCAAGATTTCAACAAACATCTTCTTGGATAGTTTAACCCTTTTGTTGTTGGTTAAATTGAAGGTGATCACATCCGCCGTGTGATTGTATGATGCCGTTGAAGCTGCCAGGGATAACCATACCATTGGAACAGAGAAGGAACTGAACATAGCAGTTGACAGAGGGGATCGTTTCAGAGCAACGATAAGCATCTTCAATTCTTCAGGATAAGAGGAAACGTTTGGATCGACTTGGTAATTTGTGCTTTGAATCTTCATCAGGGATTGAGAAAGAACTTCATCAGTGTTGGAATGAGTGGCTGCCATTGTTAGGGTTTTGAGAAAGATGAAGGTTTGATCAAGGTTTAGACTTTGAAGTTTTGTGAGAGTTCTTGTTTGCGTAACCGTACATAATGTTCTTGATCCCCTTTTTATAGGTTACTCAAAATTGATTTGAAATTAAAGCGGGATACATTTAATGTTATCCGATGTGGCACCTTGAAAATCGGATCATGACTGCAAAAGATAACCATGCTTTCAAAAAGTAACTGTCCCATCTCTTTGAAAACCGGATAGAATACCAACCATTTTGAGTATACAGCATGTCAAGTTTCCCGTTATAGAATCTGAACCGTTAAAACCCTTCGCATGGAATCAAGGCTCTTTCAATTTTGGGATGTAAAGTGAAGTCATATGCCAGATTTGTGAAATCATCAGTCTGAGTTGGTTTTACTCAGAACCTCAAGGATTTCGTGTGTGATGTCAAAAATTTAATTTGACATGAATGCAGTAAAACCCCAGGCAAAGGTTGCTTCGTTAATCATCAAGAGAGATAATCAACAGCTTGTGTAGTTTCCCGTGAATTACAATCGAATACTTGTAGAGACGTATCGAAGGGCTTCTTTTTTTTAAAAAAGGCATTTGGGATTGGTTTGAAATTTCATTACATATCAGCCTTAACATAAGGTGAGAAATTGTAAATGAAATTACATGTATGACCAGTGTAGTCAGTGACAAGTTGGCTTGTGAGAATATTTATCATGACAAGGATTTGCGAATGAAACTTACACTAAAATCATATTCAAATGAAAATTTGCTCTGGATCTTGTTGGGTAACAAACATTCTTGGTTGTGAAGATTTGATCAAGACCACACATGCGAATTGAATATGATTTGAAGTTTCGAAAGTTTTGATACTGAAACAAAAGTTTCGTGAAAATCTGGAACAAAGTTCCCCGTCAATTCCTTAAGGTTTATGATTTTTGGGTTTCACTTCCATCGCGGACTCATGATGTTAGATCACAAACACAGACTTGTGATTTGTCTAGGTTTTGATTGGTTTGATCAAAGACCTCAAGGACAATTCTCTTCAAAAATTTGGAGTGTAAGAATTGTTTGGTTTAAAAAGATTGGATAAGAATCAAAGTGTACCTCTGTTATAATGGACAAAACAGAAAACTCTTAACTCATTTGAGAAGAGTAAAGTAGCTCTTGTTGACTTATGCGAATATAAGCCTTGTTGGGAAGAAATTTTCATGAGATAATTTCATCAAGGCTTTCTTTACACACATAGAGTAATATTGAGGCTTTTGGTCTACATACAACAGCATGCTTCTAGGGACAACCTAACTAGTGTTTAAAACAAATTTGATACCTTCCCATAGAAACACATAAGTAAGACCTCTTCGCATTTTAGCTCTGTATTTAAATCTCAACACACAAAGTTTAAAGATCAAAGAAAACAAAATTATTTTTGTGATTTTTGAATTTTTCAAAATTAAAGAACAAAACAACAACCAATAAAATCTTTTTGGATTTTTAATTTTTTTTTCAAAATGAAAAACATAACAAAATAAAATCTTTTAGGATTTTTGATTTTTCAAAATGAAAAATATAACAAAAATAAAATCTTTTTGGATTTTTAATTTTTTTTCAAAATGAAAAATTAGTTGTAAACGTTACCTTAGTGGTTATGATCTCAGATGCGAAAAGATGTGGATGCGAAGCCTCTGAATGAACAGTAACCTCTGAATAATTTTGACTCTTATCTGCTGAACAAAACTTTTAGGCATGTGTTGTTGAAATTGAATTCGCATTAATCATCCCCAAACCTGCTAAAATTCTAACAAACGATTTTTCATCAAGACGTTTTGTAAAAATATCAGCAAGTTGCTCAGTTGTTTTAACAAAATGAATTTCAATATTCCCATCTTCCACATGATCTTTGATAAAATGATATCGAAGAGCAATGTGTTTTGTCTTTGAATGTTGTACTGGATTATGACAAATACGAATAGCACTTTGCGAATCACAATACAAAGGAATCTTTTTCATGTTTATTGCATAATCACGAAGTTGACTCTGAATCCAAATAATTTGCGAAGTGCAAGCAGCAGCAGCTATGTATTCTGCCTCAGCGGTTGATATAGCCACACAAGTCTGTTTCTTTGATTGCCAGCTCACCAACTTCCCATCCAATAGTTGACATCCACCAGTCGTACTTTTTCTATCCAAAGTACATCCTCCTAGATCAGAATCTGAAAAAGCTTGAATGAAAAACCCTGTTTTCGCAGGATACCAAAGTCCTAAAGAAATGGTTCCCTTTAGATAGCGAAAAATATTTTTCACTGCAGTCAAATGAGGTTCTCTTGGATTAGCTTGATATCTAGCACAATTACAAACCGAAAACATAATATCAGGTCTACTTGCAGTTAAGTACAATAAAGACCCTATCATGCTACGATAAAGTGTTAAATCAACAGCAGGAGCATCTAACGAAGGAGTTAGTATTGTTCCTACTGCCATAGGTACTCTGAGTTTTGTGCTATTAAGCATTCCAAACTTTTCAAGCAAGTTCTTCGTATATTTTTCTTGATTGATTAAGATTCCTTCCCTGTTCTGTCTTATGTTTAAGCCAAGAAAATTATTAATTTTTCCCATTATGCTCATTTCAAACTGACTTTTCATTAAATTTTCAAATTCAATTGACAATGTTGGATCAGTTGAGCCAAAGATAATATCATCAACATAAATTTGAACAAGCATTAGATGACACCCAACTTTCTTGTGAAATAATGTGGGGTCAACTGATCCTTGTTTAAATTTAGATTGTTTCAAGAAATTTGTAAGTGTTGCGTACCAGGATCTTGGTGCTTGTTTTAATCCATATACAGCTTTGTCAAGGATATAAACATGATTAGGATGTTCATTGTTTACAAATCCTGGTGGTTGTTCAACATACACTGTTTCTTCTAGTTCTCCATTTAAGAATGCACATTTAACATCCATTTGATAAACATCAAAGTCTTTGTGAGCTGCATAGGCTAAAAATATGCGAACTGCTTCAAGTCTTGCAACAGGTGCAAATGTTTCTTCATAGTCTATCCCTTCTTGTTGCGAATAACCTTTAACTACTAGTCTAGCTTTATTTCGAATAATATTGCCATCTTTGTCGGTTTTGTTTTTAAAAATCCATTTTAATCCGACAATTGAAACATCAGAAGGTTTAGAAACTAATCTTCAAACCTTGTTTCGTTCAAATTCAGCCAGTTCAGATTGCATAGCAACAACCCAATCTGAGTGTTCCATAGCATCCTTTACTGTTTTTGGCTCTATTTTCGAAATAAAGACATTAAACATACATAGTTCTTGGTTCGCATTCAGTACCTCATTTTTCGCACGAAGTTGAGCTCTAGTCAACACACCTTCTTGTGGATTACCAATTACCTGTTCTTTTAGATGATTTCTTGTCCATTTCTCAAGTGGTGGAAAATTAGGATCAAATTCTAATGGTGCATCTTCATACATATCTTCATTTTCAGATCCTGCAACAGAAAAGTTATCATTTAGTTCATGAAACTCATTATTTTCATCAACATTAATTGTTTCTATTTCATCATGCTCCCCCTCAACATGATCTTCATCTTGATGCTCCCCCTCAAAATGATGTTCTTGATGATTCTGCGAATGCTCCCCCTCAACTTGATGATTCATAATTTCATTCTCCCCCTCAAAAGTTGGCTGACTATCTTCATGAATACTCGTATGTTCCTCCTCCATACTAACATCAGGCGTACTTTCACAAGTTATCGATGTTTTAGTTATTGTTGAATCATCAGTATGTTTTGAGTATTCTGATGTTTGATTATCAGGAGCATTACTTTCTGCGTCAATTGCCCTGTCAAGAATTCTGAAAATTAAGTCATAATCAAAATCATTGATTTCAGAATTATCAATTTGAGTATTTGAATCCACAAGTATTGATTTATTTTCAAATTTACTATCCATTTGTTTAAGATAGTAATCATCAAACGTTAAATTGAAAGTTTCTTCAACTTTTCTAGTTCTTTCATTAAGCACTCTGTATGCAACTGAATTCTATGAATATCCTAAGAATATTCCTTCATCAGCTTTAGCTTGGAACTTGGACAAATTATCTTTGAGATTCATGATAAAGCACCTGCAACCAAAAACATGAAAGAATTTTACATTAGGTTTCCGATTATTGATTATTTCATATGGAGTAACATTGAATCTTCGATGAATGAATGATCGATTCTGAGTAAAACATGCAGTGGACACTGCTTCTGCCCAAAGATATTGAGGTAGATTCGCATATGTTAACATGGTTCTGGCTGCTTCGCATAGAGATCGATTTCTTCTTTCAACAACACCATTTTGTTGTGGAGTATATGGTGATGAGAAATTATGCGAAATGCCTTTGTTTGTGAGAAAAATATCAAGAGTTTGATTTTTAAACTCAGAACCATTATCACTTTTAATTTTTCGTACATTCTTCTTCAGACTGAGTTCAATCTTTTTGATAAAATCAATCATGGTCTGAGCAACTTCAGATTTCAACCTGAGAAAAAATACCCATGTGAATCTAGAGAAATCATCTACAACAACTAAAATATACCGCTTTTTATTGATTGTTGCAACAGTTGATGGTCCACATAAGTCAATGTGAAAAAGTTCCAATTGATCTACTATTTTTGAATCTATCACAATCGGATGACCTTCTCGATGTTGTTTTCCTTGTTCGCAAGCTGCACACAAAGAATCATTGTCAAATTTTAGTACTGGTAACCCTCGAACTAAATCTTCAGTTACAAGTTTATTTATATTTCGAAAGTTCAAATGTGACAATCTTCTATGCCAAAGCCAGCTGAGATCATTAGATGCTTTTGAAAGTAAACACACAGCAGGTTTTCCCACAATTGGTTTGATGTCCAATGTAAACATATCACCATATCTTTTGGATTTGAGATGTATTTCATTTGACTTTGCATTTGAAATGATACTTCCTTCTTCATTAAATACAACTTGATTGCCAGTACCCACAACCAGTTGTGACACACTTATCAAATTATGTTGAAGTCCTTCAACATAAGCAACTCTGTTTACTGTGAAGTTTCCATTTGTTACTTTCCCATAGCCTTTCACTTGACACTTGTGATTATTTCCAAATTTGATTACTCCAGCATTTTCCAAGCTTCTATAATCTCGCAAGTTTTCCTTTCTTCCAGTCATATGACGAGAGCAACCACTATCAATATACCATTTCATATCATATTGCTCGTCACACATCACCTGCATTTATTGAAAGAATTTAGGAACCCAAGACTTGTTGGGTCCATCATTAGTAGAATGAAACAAATTTTTGGAATTCAAAAACCATGTTTTCACTTTGTTTGTAACAGAATCCATTATATCAACATCA
This sequence comes from Lactuca sativa, assembly GCF_002870075.4. Classification (NCBI taxonomy): domain Eukaryota; kingdom Viridiplantae; phylum Streptophyta; class Magnoliopsida; order Asterales; family Asteraceae; genus Lactuca; species Lactuca sativa. The sequence goes on along the minus strand of NC_056630.2, from coordinate 3,430,192 downwards.
TCAGATCTAGAAATTGAGATATAGTCATTCAATAGTTTTGGATTTCCATTTATTGTAATCTTATCTTTCACAACATTCACATTTTTGATAACTGGTTTCCACTTTTGAACTGGAACTTGCAAATTATGAGATGTTGCACTAGCAGTTGAAGAATTATTTGCGAACTTATCAAATGCACTCTTGATTTGTTCTTCTGAAAACTTCCCGCTTTGATATTTTCTTCCTTTCCCTTCAAACCAATGATTGATCGTACTTACATCAGATTTTCTTTTTGTATATGAAACTTTGGTTGGTTTTGAGACTAAAGGATTTGGAAAATTTGGTTGTTTTGGTGAAAATTTCACTTTGGCTTGAGTTGAGTTTTTCAAACTTGATGAAGTATTCGTGAATTTGCCAACATTTTGAAACTTTTGATTATTTGCAAATTTTTGCGAATTCTCAAATTTTCGATTGTTGTCATATTTGCGAATATATGGAACCTTGTCAACAGAGTTTATTGGTTTATGAAAACTTGAATTTATTTGTGTATTTTTGTTTTGAAATTGTGATGATGTTTTCGAAATTTGTTCTTTTTCATCTCTTGGTTTGTTATGAACTTGCCAGAATATTGTTTTTCTTGCTTTTCTTTTTGAAACATTATTTTCTGTTGAATAATTTCCAACCATCAATTTGAATTCATGTGAATTTAGTTTCACTTCAACCTTTGAATTTTCAACTTTTTCACAAATTTTGTTTGATTTTTCACCTTTAACCACCCATTTTTGTAATGATTTTTGTTTTTGAAACACATAAGGATTTTGAGTTAAATTGTTTTCTTCTGTGTTTTGGTTTGCGAAAAAAACCTTCTGTCGTGGACTTTTGATTATCTTTTTCAATCATTTTGTTGAATTCAGGATGAAATTTCTCAGCATTTCCAGTAGTGACAAAAACTTGATTTGGAAAAATAGTTTTATCAGTACATATAAAATTTGGATATACCACTGTGTTGGTTTCCAAATAATGTGCGCCTTTGTCATTTAAAATTTTGTCAAATTCTTTTGTATTTTCAAACACTTGATCAACCACAATTCTTTGAGGTGTTTCATTTGAAACATTCTTTTCTTCTTTGTTCTCATCAGTGTCATCAGTTTTCCAGCTTTCAACTTCCACAGTATCAAACTTACAATGTTGCGAAGTTGAAGGTTTATCAATTTCATCATCTACTATTGAATCAACTATTATTTCTTTACCTTTGATCTTAGATGTGATATTAATGATTGACAATTGAGAACAATCAACCTCTTCTTCCTCTTCTATCTTACTGATTTCACTCACATTATCTGAATTTTCATCAATATCAGCATAATTGAATTGTGAGGCAAGAGTTGAATTTTCGGTTTTCTTTATGATTTTCACTTGTTCACTCTTTGTCAAACTTTCATTGACAATGTTAACCAACTCATCAATTTTGACAATACCATATGGATATCTATCATCAGGTATTTTGTCAAATTGAGCAATTGTACTTTCGCAATCATAAGAAACAACATTAACTTTTTCACGTTCATACTCAAGAAAAGGTAAAAGTTTCCTATGTTGTTCTTTGCTAATGTCAGAAGAATGATGTAAAACAGTTAATTTTGCATACAATCTTTTTGCAGAATTACAATATATGTTTCTTTGTGCTAGCAACCTAACATCATTTGTAAGATTATTCCTATCACAATCTATATTTTTGATCTGCATTCCAGTTTTTCTACTCTGCTCTTCTTTATTTCTAAATCTCTTCGTGTCTCACTTAGTTGCAAATTTAATTTTTTAGCTTCATTACTAGCAGACACAATAACAGAATCAAAATAAGCCACAGTATCATCAAATGAAACAATTTCAGCATCATAAGCAGATAAAGGAATATTAAAAGATTCAAGAATTGCATGTACCTTGGTTGTCATGGGTGATTTGTCGGTGGATTTAGATACGAAGCATCTCCCTGAAATGTTCTCTTCGCAATCCTCAAAACTTGCGAACATTGCCCCATGTGTGGGATGCCTCATTTCCTCGTCATCAGATCCTGATGACCAGATCTGATATGTTCCACTTTCTTCATCAGCAGATTCTCCCTTAGCAACTAAAGACACTCCTTTGGTCTTAGCACGTAATTCTTCAATCTTTTCAGAGTAGTAAGCTTCATCTTTAACTTTTTCCTTCTTCTCTTCTTTCTTTCGCAACATGCAATCGGCTGCGAAATGATTCGCACCATTGCAATAGTGACAGTAAATTCCTAAATCACCTTTCAACTTTTTCTCTTCTTTCGTAGCTTTCTGTTTCTCATCTGTTTTCTCCATTTTCTTCCTCTCCTCCCCTCCAGTTCTTGTGACAGCATTCTTCACATCACTAGTCTTTCCTTTTGGATTAAAAGGCTTTTTGAAAAACTTCTTAACTCTGTTGTTTGAATAGAATGCTACAGCTTCATCATCGGAGTTCATCAAAAATCCTTCTTCATCTGAACCATCTTTTTCATCAGTTTCTGATATCTTTGAAACAAGAGTCAAAGGACCACCAATAACCTGTTTTGATTCTTCATACATTTCTGAGACCTCACATTCATGTGTTTTCAGTTGATTGTAGAGATCATTCAATTTAGTTGTATCAAAACTTTGTTGATTCTTAATCATCATGCTCACACTTCGCCATTCCTTGCGAAGACCCATAATGAAAGTTAAATTGAATTCCATGAGAGATCTAGTGATTCCATACCTATTGCAGCGAAACATAAGCTCATTCAGACGATCATAGTAATTTTCAAGAGTTTCTGCATCCTTTTGTCTGAATTCCTTCAGTTCAACTAGACATTGCTTCACAGAGTTGATCTTCATCTTTTCGCTACCTTGATATTTCTCTTTTAGAGTGTTCCATATATCCTTGGCTGTTTTACAACTACGGATGTAATTGTAAACCACAGGAGGTAGAGCACCTCTTAGTTCTCTCATGCACCTCTTTTCATTATTCTTCAATCGTTTTTGTTGTTCAGCAACATCAGTAGATGCAGTGGATGGTCCAATTGGTTGAACATTAGCAGGAGCTTGTACTGTTCCATCGATACAATTCCAAAGTTCTTCATCGATTCCATTTAAGTAATCTTCCATTCTATCAGCCCACTGATCATAGTATTCTAGAATTAACATTGGAATTTTGGTTGAGGAACCAAGCAAGTGAGAGAAAGAAGTCATTGTATTCATGTTGAAGTTCGCCATTGATGAACACAGAAAATTTCAAAAAACTTGAAAAACTTGATGAATTTGAGAATTTGATCAAATGAATTGATCACAAATCACTAATCGATTACTCGACTTAACAATTCAAATACAGAATCAATTCAAATCTGAAGATCAAAAGTGATTTTCAAAACCAAAATGCGCGGAAAATTTTGAGTAATATTGAAACTCAAAAAGCAAATGGTTCTTATACGAAAATCAGATCTAAGCAGTTTGAATCCTGCTCTGATACCAATTGATGAGAATTGTTATCGAGATTTGAGAAAGTAAAGTTAGATTTGAGTGATTGAAGATTAAGAACACAATGAGTAAATATTAATCAGATCTCATATTGATAAAGACTGATTACAAAATAAGCAGAGAAGAGATATCTGTTACGAAAAGGACTCTTTCTACTTCTAACCTCAGTCCCTATTTATAGGAAACATGAGTGTACAAAAAATATACTAAGTCTAGACATTTTAACTTCGCATAACAAATGACTTAGCAAAATAACATAAAATGTGAAACTATACAATACACTATTTTCGACTTTTACAATTTTACATCTACAGTTTTCCAACAAAACATGTTTCCTTAAACTATGCTAATCATTACCTTAATATATACAAAAAATAGTTTTTTCGTTTTTTTTTAATTTTTAAGAAGCTATTTTTATCGAAAAATGATTTTAAATATATCAAAATTAATGATTTTTTATTCTCTACAAATAGACATTCATATTGATATAGTTTTAAGATAAAATAAAAAATTTGTTTTTTTTTATATTTTCAGCTGTCATTATTCATAAGTGAATAAAAATGAATCAGGTTTTTACTAGAGTACATTTGTTATTCAGTTATGAATAAAAACTATGATTAATTTTTTTTTTTACAATTTAAGTATCATTCATATATGAATATAGCATATAATAAACATAGTATGTTCATATTTAAATATTAGACGATGCATTCACTTATGAATATTACATGGTATATTCACTTGTGAATATTAGATGGTATATTCACTTATGAATATTAGATAATATTTTCATATCTGAATATTACATAGTATTACATTGTATATCACATGTGAATATTACATATTATATTCATTTGTGAATATTAGATGATATATTCACTTATGAATATTACACAGTATATTCACTTATGAATATTACAAGGTCTTTTCACAAATATATATATAATTTTTATATGTTATTCACATATGAATAATATACAGACTTGCATATTTGTTTTTTTGTTTTAATAATCATATACTGAGAAAACATATTCATATATGAATATAACGTGGTAATTTAGTTTATGCATTTCATCAAACAGTTGGAGTGCATACAATTTAACTTTTTTTTAAAATGTTAAAAACATGATATTTTAACTATTTAAATCTTACAAAAGAGTAGATTGATAGAGAATTATATGAAATTTTTCAAAAAAAAACGATTTGATCTTTTTCTAACCTCAAATTTGAAGTTTTATTTGATAATCGATGTTGAATGAATAATATGAAGTGGATTTTTGTTGATTATCGATGATGTTGATCTAATAACGCTAGGAGTATAATTAATCATAGATGTTGAAGATCTGATCGTATTCAAGCACAATTGAAGGTTGAATTAAAAGAACCAAAAATGAATTTTTGTTGTTAACGGTTGAATCGTGTTGATTATTGACGAAGATCGATGATTGATTAGCACTGGATGATGTTGATGATGGTTTAATTGAAGAAATCTGGATGATTGTTGAAAGTTGGAGAAGAAATTTGGATGATGAACGATGAATGAGTTTGAACTGTAATCTAATTCTCTACATATACATATTTGAGATTGAAGGTTGTTATCATATTTACAAGTTTGTCACCGCGTCTTTTTATGCTTAGATAAAATAAGTGGTTGAGAATGATTCCCCCATTCTCAACCTTTTTTATTTTCTCAATTGAACCCACATATATATATATATATATATATATATATATATATATATATATATATATATATATATATCAATGATTTAGTAATCTAAAAACGAAAATTTTATGTCATTATTTTTGGGACGTTACAAATAAAGTGTCATTTTGAGTTACACGCAGGAGCAAAATAAAGCAGAACTTAAAAGATATTTATTTTAGGGACTTGTTTTGTTAATTATAATTAGAAAATCATAAAGAATATGGAATATTTTAGAAAAATTTGATTCGTAGATAATTACCAAAAGCCTAGATACTTCCAAATATATTTTGTAATAATCTATATGCTTTCAAATCATCTACCTATAAAGGGATCAAAATTCGATTTTTGGTACATAAGAAAATAGTCTTTCACCTCCAAAGTTTGGAAACCGTAAGAAAAAAAACCTAGAAAAGTTGGAGCTCGTTGCCATGTCATGGTCCATTGTTTGCCACGTTGTGGTTGCTGCAAGATTCATTTAATCGAGTTTTGTTCTTGTTGGTTCTTGAGTTAGCTTTTAGATTTGTTAGTGTTTTGCATCTTGGTTATGATCATAATAGAAGAACTCTATGTTGGGTTCTTAAGTTCGATCAATTGGCGAGATCTAAGAAGTCAAAGAAAACACGAAGGTATGATTTGTTCTATTAAGCCCATAAAGTTGCATAGATTGTTTGTGCTATATCTGGTTGTTACGAGTCTATAGATCAGAAAATATTGTTGCTTCCGTTGTCCCGATTTGGTCTTTGATTAGGCTCGTAACCCATCATGAATATCAAAATTGTCTCTCCAATCATCCAAACATGAACGATCAAGAACAATATCCAATCCAATAGATATAATATAATTATATGAATATTGATTGATAGGTTCAAATTTTATTGAGCCCTAAATCATATCAAATTATATATATATATATATATATATATATATATATATATATATATATATATATATATATATATATAATACTGTCAATTGACGAAAGGAAGGCAATAAAAAATAAAAGAAGAGAAAAGACTTTATGTACATCTTTTTTATAGTTTATTTTAGCATATTTCATTTCAATTTAGTTAATAATCATGCATATTTTTCTTTTTTTTTTTTTGTCTACATCGGGTACTTTCTAGTCTTCGTGATTAATTTCAGATTTTAAAAGACTATCGTGAAGCGGAGATGATCGGGGATTGCAAAATTAATTGGACTTGAAGATTAGAGCAAATTAGGCTTGGTAATTATTGGAGAAGAAGTTATTTGGGCTAGTTTTGGTAGGTATATGGACCAAAATTCAAATCTAAGCAAAGTTGGACAAGAAAAGAAGAAGAGACAAGAAAGATCTTAGTGAAAATGACATTTCATGCAAGTCAAAGGTATTAGACTACTTGTGTGCAGTCTGCACAGATTTTATATTACAACTTACGCGGCCTGCATAAGCTATCATGGACATATTTGTCTTTCTACATTTGGCATTTATATAAGGAAGGTTGGTGAGATTCATATGCATATTCTTGGATTAGACTTTGGAGCTCTTTTCTTTAGAGAATTTTGAAGATTTGAAGAACACTTGAAGGCTTGAAGAACACATATTTCATCTTTCATTTTGGGTTAATGTTTGGTACATTCAACTCTTTTTTTTCTTCTTAAGTTTAGCCATGTTATGTTAAACTAATCTTGGTGATTTTTGTATAATCCAAGGATTATCAGTTGTTTGAAGATTATTATGAACTTGTAGTGATGTTTATAAAGTATTTTTCATTTCAACATCTTTTTAATCCATATGATTCTTTTTTTTAATCAAGTTAACATCAAATTAATGATTAGTTTAGATGTATGTTTAATGATTAGTTGGCAAGTTTCTTGATTACGTAATGGATCTTCAAATTAACAAACAGCAAATGGTTTTTGTGTTTGTTTTTATTTCACACAATCATACAAGTATTTTCTCTAACATAGAGTGAAAGCATTTTGACTCCTCTTGGATTTGATGACTTTTAAATCTTAATGCTAATTAACTTTCATTAATTACATGTTTCATGGGAATTATAATTTTAACTAAAAGAATATGCTATGAGCTTCTTTAGCTATTTAGTAACTCAGAAAAGTCTAGATGATTTAAGATTTTAGATCATTATAACCAAATTAAACTAAGTCATGATGTAACATCCTGTTTCAGATCGTCCATGATTAGGGTTCATGGGCTGCAAACCGAGCATGAGGGAGTCTCGGGGTTGTGACGAGTTGCTAGGAGCTTAGGGCATCTCGTCACCTATCCGTGGGTTTGAGGTTCATGGGAATTGGGGTTATATCGAGGAAGCGATGACAGTTTGATGATTTGGAAAGATAAGTCCTTTAGTTGAAAATGATGATAGCGGAGTACGTTGGGCATACGTGTGTGTACGCTTAGCGTACTCATGCGCGTGACTATTAAGCTAAGCCACCTAGTACGCTGGGCGTACTAGGCACAGAAGAAAACCCTAATTGAGAAGAGTGTCCCTATATAAAGAATGAGATGGCCTCATTCCTGGCCACCATCCTCAGTCAATAAACCTTCCTAAACCCTAATCCTCGTTCTTGAGCTTATGTGTGACCATTGTGAGCTTATAAGTGTTATTGTGGGATTTTTGGAGTGAAGAAAGAGCATGGAAGAGAATAGAGTTGGAGTCCAGGCTTTGGATCTGAGCTTTTCTGTGGTTGGAGCATCATTTGGAGGTATAAAGCTCAAAGCTTTCCCATCCTTTTTGTTTTGTGCATGATATGGTCCATTTTAGGGCTTTTGGTCCCAAAGCTTGAGGCTTTATGAGTTGTTGCACTCCAAAGCTTAATATATGTCCTTTTAAGTGTTTCTAGTGGAGAGGATCCATAAAAATGAGGCCTTTAATGTGAGAATCAACCCATGCATGAGATTTGAGCATTTTGAGTTAAGAGAATAAGAGTCTTATGTGCTTGTGACCTTATCAGCCATGCAAAGGCTTAAAGTCACTAACTTTATAGAGTAAGAGATGATAGCAAGTCCGGATCTGTGAAATGAGTTAAGGTCTTAACGGGTTAAGACCAAGAGAATGAACTAAAGCAAAACTGGGTGTACACCTAGCGTAAGTTCCAGTACGCCCCCGCATACTGGGTTGGTGTCCTCGATCAGTTTCATGCATGTGTGAGTACGCTGAGCATACCAAGAGAGGTACGCCTCGCATAACTTCACTGTGGGCTTTTGGGGTGGATCTTATCATGGGCCGTGAGGGTTGGGCCTGAATCTTTGGGCTTGTGGATTAGAGACTATGAGAAGAGTAATATTATAATTTTGCCTTGGGACCTTGAGTTGGGCTTGCCATTTAGTTTTGAGAGTGGGCCTCGGGTGAGCCCATTTATTATTAGGCCTTGGTGGGCCCAATGAGTTTTAGGCTATTAATGGGCTGGTTAGTGGTCTTCCTTTAGACCTAATGAGTGAGATTCTGGACTTAGTTTCTAAATGGGTTAATTGTGGTTTTGGCTCAGAGTTAGAGGTCGGTGCGTAGCAGCAACATTTATAGGGGTTGTTCATCATCCGAGGTGTACTTACCTTGAGTGGTAATTTATGTGTGGCCAAAGGGTATTATGTGTATGTGCTATGTATTGAGATATCCTATTATTTGTTATGTGATATGCTTAATGTGTATTATATTGAGTTGTTGAGTTGAGGGACCAGATGGTCCACCTGAGTTGTGGGACCGGAGGTTCCCACTGAGACACATCGACCGGAGGGTCCTACAGAGTTATAGCCTCGAGTGGCAAATGTGTTGTATGTGGTATTTTGGGGAACTCACAAGCTTCGTGTTTACCGTGTTATGTGATATGTGTTTCAGGTTCTTCTCAGGATCGCGGGAAGGCGTCGGCTCGATTGTACACACCAGAGAAAGAGTTATGTTTTGAGGATCCTGGATTATAAATCAAACAATTATGGGGTTGTTTTTGTAAATTAAATAAATGGGGGTTTTGTGAAATGTGTTATGAAAATTATGTGATTTTTAAAATGAAAATTTTGTTCGAAAATTTACGGTGTTACACATGAGCGTTGCACCATACTATCTAATGATAATTAACTAAATATTTGTGTGATGAAAGCCAAAGTCAACCATCTTTCTCTCATTGTTTTAAATCAAACTCTTTTTCTTGTTGGAATGTAGTTTCCAAGTTTTAGTATAAGTTAGTTTTCTTAGAACAATCAAAAAGATTAAACCCTCATTTTTATTTTTATTGTTGTTTTTCGAGCTTTTTTGCAAAGAGATTTTATCCATGGATTCGATCCATTTGTCATTCATTATACACTATCTAGTGTGCAATTTCCATGGTTTATTTGTTGGTCTCGACAACCACCATTAATCTTTCAAAAGAATAAGTAATCATTAAAATAAAAATATATCTTTATTGGTATCTATTTGTAAGCAATTAGCATAGGTTAAGGAATATGAACCCAACAAGAAAATACGAACTTTGCAGCATAGCAAAGTTTGTTTGAAACATAATGAGTTCAAGATGTTATTCAATAAATTATAAAAGGTTGTTTGTCCATGAATTATCCAAGACTTTAAACAACATTATTACGTGCACAGTAAAATGCTAATGGTCTACCAGTAATATTCCAAATTATTCCAAAAAAAAAAAAAAATTACACATTCCATATAATCATTAAGTTCATTCGGTCCGACCATTGAATATGATACAAACGCTCACGCTAATGTGTTGTTATCTAAACTGAAATCTAAATTCAAATAAGAACCAAAAAGAGATGAACTGCAATGATTCTCATAGAAACGAAATGAAAGATCTCAGGTAGTTTTTTTTGCATAAGCAATTACAAATTCAACATAAACCTCCAACTATAAATACTAAAGAAAAGGACAAAAGACTTGGATGAAGAAGTTAAACATTCCCTCCCCACTACCAGTGTTTCTTTCCCTCACTAAAAGGACAGAATTACCCAGGGACTGTCCCCTGTGGGTAAATGGGTTGATTTGGGCTTCTTCTTCTTATGAGTGTAAACAAACATGAAGGAGTGGAGGCTTATCACAGTACTAATCGTTGCAAAACTGACGAATAGAGGTTAGACCGTTTACTGTCATTCATTCAGTGCAAAATAGAAAACACTATTTGTTTATAGTTACAACACTCTCTCCAAACAAAGTAACATCATTTATCCAACATGAACATGTAATGAAGAAAAGAAGAAACAGGGCTTTAAACTACTTGACATTTAACTCATCATCGAGTTATATTACAAATAAAAGCTTTGGTACTATTGAATATCCATAGGAACACGACATAAAGTTTACATACAACTACAAGAAGCAAAAAAGAAAAGAAGTAAAACTGTATATATATGTAGTTAAGAGTTTCTGGAAGATGATATCAACGATACATTGAACAAACATCACATAATTAAACTGGTCCTAAATAATGGATTATATATGATTTATGGCCTATGGTTACAACTTATAAAGGAGGATAGAAGTAGGATGACAAAGAAAAGCCAAGGAATAACAAACCACCAACTGTTGCAACCGTGCGTTGTGAGATTTTGGAGGCCAGCATGCTTCCACCAATCACTGCAACCGATGTACAGATCGTGTGCCCTATTATGGCCCCCACTGCAACCCCTACTGCATTTTTATGTGTTGCTAGCTGCACAAAAAAAAAACATAATTTACAATTAATCCACAACAACCGAATATTATGCCTATGGATGTTGTTTCTTTTTTTCATATATATATATATATATATATATATATATATATATATATATATATATATATATATATATATATATATATATATATATATATATATATATATACAAAGAGAAGAAAGAAAATGTTACAGCTATTGTGGCTATTTGGCTCCGATCACCCCATTCCGCTAAAAATGTCAAAATAAATGACTGCAAGTGTAACCACATAAGAAAAAATCAGTCCAAATAATAAGTTAACATATGAGAGAGAGAGAGAGAGAGAGGAGCAGATTTAGTACACTGGAAGTAAACATACATATATACATACATACCTCTAAGAATATAGGAGTACAGAACCTAGAAAAGAATCGCCGGACACTTGTTTTCCCTTGTCCAGACTCCAGTTTCTCCTCCACCTTTTTTAAAATTTTAGAAGCATTAAAATAGGTTTCATTGGATGACTACTTTATGTTGTTTTGAGCAACAAAAAAAAAACATACTTCTTCCATCTCCTTCTTCTGGGATGCTTTTGAATTTGATCTCCAAGCAATATAAAGCAACCGCAACCCAAAAAAGGCATAAAGAACTGCATCATAAGAATAAAAAATTAGATTTATGTCTGAAAAAGTGTTGTATACATAAAGTCTGTTCTTTTCTGTACTAAATAAACTGTCTGAATGCGACTAAATGATGATTTTACCCTTTAACTACCAACAAAATTAATTCACAATGTTCATCACTTTTACCCATTAAGTCATTCTATCCAGATTAAGTAAAAAAGAAACAGCCATGCAAAGTTTGACAAAACTAAATGCTTAATCCATAAAGCTAATCAAGTCTAAAAGAAACATCACCTAAGTGTTAACTAAACTAAAAGTTGTTAAAAATATTACTGTTTATCAAATACAGATAATCAAATATCTAAACAAAAACACAGCAGATTAGAGGCATGCCTGTGGCAGCACTGTTTGTATGCTTCCTGGATATCAGGTTTGGAACAATCCTACCAAGCCCCGTTGAAAGTATCTATATAATAAACAAATAAATAAATACAAAAACAGAATCTCAGTGCATTTTCCTTCTTTTAAACAAAAAAAAAACATTAGTAAGAAGAATACTGAAAGAAAAAAGACAGCATACCGTCATCACAAATAGAGCACTGAGTGCACCAGAGAGGACAATTGACTTTGGATGACGCATTGCCATGAGAGCTGCTATTATAAAAGTCTCATCTCCAATCTACAACATAAAATGGGACATTGGTTTTGTATCCTAAAAACAAATCTTTTTAAAATTTAAGCAACTAATTACTCACTCAACATAAACCACAAAACTAATACAGGTATATGGGAATTGGAAAAAAAAAAAAAAAAAAAAAGGAAAAGATGGAGGAAAGAGCACAAACCTCACTGACAAGGATCATTGACAAACTAGCAAAAAATGCATCAAAAACACCAAGACCAGAATCCAAATTCAGTACAGCCACAGCCTTTGGATCAATCTTGTCACCACCTATCACATTGTTTTTTAGTGTGTCCACAACCACCTGTACAACAGAAATATATGTGTATATTTTTTTAAGTGGTATTTTAGCATTTGAGTACAATCTATCCAAATTGAGTACAGCCTTTATTAGATGTCATCTTCATAGATTTCTCCTTGATTGTGGTCCATATGATATGTTTTGCTCAACTTTGTGTTATTAAGGGATATTTCAGCATTTGATCTTTCGTCAAAGACTCTATGTGTCAAATCAAAGTTGCACCTTTTTATAGGGAAGGATGAAATGAATCATGAACAAGTTAACAGAGTGATTGCTCATAGAAGTAGAAAACAAGTGGAAAACTAATGACAGTGAAGAAGTAGAAGATGGAGGACCTAGCTACAGAGCAAGTAACTGATTTAATTATGTTTAAATCCATTCATTTGTTTACTCTTTATATGTAATTTCGTTAACAAAACTCAACTCCAAAAACTACTTGTGTTTTTTTGGGTAATTATATTTCTACAAAAACTATAATGAACTTTAGCTTCTCTTCACATGATTAAACGATCTAAAGGATAACCTAAAACCTCAACTAGCACAAAACCCATAGACAAAAACACAAATTATCCGCACTTCCACTACATTTCCCAATTTCCCAATAACAAATAGAATAGAAGAAAAGAAAACGAAAGAGAGAGTACTAACTTTACTACGCCGGCCCAGATCTATAGTGGATCCAGTTGCCTCTCCGTTATCATTGTCAACAAAAAGGTCCTGATGAAGTCCAAACCATAGTCAGATCAACGCTTGAACACAAAGTACCAAAAAAAACACATTTGAAGAAAGCATACGCTCCCAGCTCACAAATCACAATAACAATACCTTAGCTGAAACGCGAGATGCAGCAAGGAAAACTAAAAGGCAGAGGAGGAACAGAGCGAAAGATGTACGCCTATTCATGATTTTCCCGATATGACGATCGGACTGGCGAAGATGTATGAAGTATCAGAGATCGTGTAAAGAAAGCAGCAGGGGAGGGGAGAGAGATAATCGTTGTTGTTCTTCGATTGCTGCCGCATGTCTAGCAATTTTCTTCACGGGATCATATCATAGATAGTATCATCGTTTCCATGGAAAAGAGAAAAAATGTGTGCGCGCGCGTGGGCCGCCGAGAAGTTCAATTGCGAGACACCGAGGAGATGGAAGCTTTCGTCACTTGTTTTGACAGCTTTAAAAGATATATCATAAATTGTCCCTCAACTATCAATCGTCTTGCATATTGGTCCTTACTCCAAAATACTTAACGTTTTTGGGTGGGATTAAAGTGACTATCCCTCAACTAATTAATTATCATCTTCATATTACTTGCATATTACTCAAACCGACAAAATCATTAATGCCATCTATCATATAAATTTTTAATATTACGTCAATATCCTTACAAATATTAAAATTACATATACGTCCATGTAAAACTATAAAATTTACGTCTATATCTAAACTCATATTTTAATTAAGATTAAATCAATTTAATATTAAAAACTTATCTAAATATCAAACTATCACGTAATATTACTAAACTATCCTTTTTATGCCTCACGAAATCCCTGTGTATATATTTCTGAAACTCCATCAACACATTTCTGAAACTCCATTTATTCGCTTTTTTCGCTTCATCCTTATACAAACATAAGAGATTTGTTTATGTATGTCATTTGATGATCCTTATCTAACATCAAAAACCCAAAAATGCATAAAAGCCCATTTGACACACAAATATCAAATCTAATTGACTTTCTTTTTCTTATAGTTTTCTCTTAGTAAATTAAATATCAATTCCCGTTTATTAAAAAGAAAAATATAATTTATATAAATTTTATGTAATTTTCAGAATTGAAGAAATTCGAAAAGAAATAGAATTTGGTATTTAGATAATAAGTTAACGTAAGTAGGAGTTGATATTTAATTTATTAATTAAGAGAAAACTAAATAAGAAGAAAGTTAAATTAGATTTATGGTGCGTTTAACTCTGAATGGTAACAAGCAAAACACGTACATACACATCTTTGTATGTGTATCGATGATGAATCTAAAAGAAAAAGCAGAGCCTCAATGGAGTTTAAGAATCATATACAAAGAGACAAAGAAATGGTATTTTAGTAATATCATATGAAAGTTTGATTTTTAAATAATGTTTTTAATATTAAATTGATATAATCATAATTGAAATATAAGTTTTGATATAAATGTTAATTTTATAGATTTAAAAGGATATGTACGTAATTTAAACATTTACAAGGATATTAAAGTAATATTAAAAATTTACAAGGATATATATATATATATATATATATATATATATATATATATATATATATATATATATATATATATATATATATATATATATATATATATATATATATGAAATTTAGCCTATTTTTATTTATGAAATGAAAATTTTAACTTCTAAACTATTCCAAATTTCATCTTAGATGGATTTTATTCATCGATTTTAAAGAAGAATAACAACACTTTATATCATCGAATTAAAAGCTCTTTGCAGGGCCGGTCCGTTGATTTTGAGGGCCCGATGTGCAAAATAATTGGGCCCCTATGTATTTTATATATATATATATATATATATATATATATATATATATATATATATATATATATATATATATATATATATAAAATTAATATTAAGTTGTCAATATTATTATTAAAAAAAATGATGGTGCAATAGATTATCTTACATAGTTATACCAACATTCATAACGCATGAATTGTTAATAGAAAGAAATAAATAATCGCTATTAATTTAATTAGACTAATAGACTCAAAACATTTAATTGTAATTTTTTAATGGAATAAAATACTTAGGTGGTGATGTCAGTTAATTGTTATGACAAGTTGGGACTAACCCACTTGGCTAATATGGTGGTTCTAATCTAACTACTAACTAGGAGGTCTTAGGTTCAATCACAGACAGAATATATATATATATATATATATATATATATATATATATATATATATATATATATATATATATATATATATATTTATTTGTCGTTCCAAAAAAAAATTAATTGATGTGGGTGACGACAATTAAAAAGAATGGGAACTAATTTTTTTTTAAAAAAAAACCGTCTAATTTGATTGTTTAATGGCTAAATTACTTTAGAGCCTTATAAATTATAGTCAATCGGATGGGTAACGTATATTTAGGGAAAAAAATCTAATTAATTTAAGGACAAAAAAAAAAAGGCAAAAATGAATTTAAGTATTTAAAGGCGATATTGCTTCAAGAAATCAAAGGCAATACTAACTTTAACAAAACGTCAACAAAGTAAGGTGGTGGCTAGAAGGGTTAATATTATAAAAGCCCTAAATTTTTAACGTGTAATTGGAAAAAGTCTTGATATTTTTTTTATTATTGTTGTGGCCACAACTTTATCGCAGAATTATCACTCTAGCCCACTTAACGAGTTTCATGGTTAAGTTTGTTAACTTTTTTGCAAAATTAGTCCTAAAAAGTTCAAATTTAGTCCATGAGGTTTGAAAAAAATTACACCACATGGTTTTTTAACTTTAATTTTCGTTTTTTGTATACTTTATTTATTTTCGGTTTTTTTATAAATATATGTACATTTTTTATTTTCTTTTATATATACTTTATTTATTTTCATTTTTTAATTTTATTTTTCAATAATTTTTTTTAACATTTTTACCCTTTTTTTTCTATTTTTTAGTGTATATATAGAGTATATTAGAGTTTTTTTTAGGTTTTTTCATATTTCTTTTCGTATTATATTTTATTTTTTTCACCTTTTTATTTTTTTATTTTTTTTCTTATTTGTTTTCCAATTATTTGTTTTTTTTGTTTTTTTTTTTAATTTTTATCTTTTTATTGACATTTTTCAAAAAATATAAAATGTATTAATATATTAGAGTATATTACAATTTTGATAATTTATAGTTTTGTAATTGTTTTTTTATTTTTATTCAAGTAAATAAAGTAGTTATGTTTATATTTGCAATTTCGGTCCAATTTATTTTCTTTTTTTTCTTTAGTGCTATTATACTTATGTTACGAAAAAATGAAAATTAAAAAAAAATAGTTTGTTTACTAAGAATTAGTGTTTCAATGTGTTATATAACTTGCAAATTAAATCATATTTCTATATGTGATATCAATAGATTAAATTCAAGATAATATTTATCAATTTGATAATAGACTAAAAAAACAAAAAATAAATAATAATAGTCGATCTTTATTAAAAAAAAACTTGTTATAGTAATTTATATTGAATTCAAGTTCGTTTACTTGAATCAAAATAAATAAAAACATTAGAAAAACCATAAACAACTCAAATAGGGAAAAAAATAGAAAACAAAAATTGTAATACGAAAAAACCTTAGAAAAAATATTAGAAAAACCATAAATAACAAAAAAATAGAAAAAATAATATAATATAATATAATACACAAATAAATATGAAAAAACCTAAAAAAACTCTAATATAATCTATATATACACTAAAAATAGAAAACAAAAGGTAAAAAGGTTAAAAAAATTGTTGAAAAACAAAGTTAAAAAATGAAAATAAATGAAGTATATATATATATATATATATATATATATATATATATATATATATATATATATATAAAGAAAATAAAAAATGTACATATATTTATAAAAAACGAAAATAAATAAAGTATACAAAAAATGAAAAATAAAGTTAAAAAATCATGTGGTGTAATTATTTTCAAACCTCTGGGACTAAATTTGAACTTTTTATGACTAATTTTGCAAAAAAGTTAACCAACTTAACCATGAAACTCGTTAAGTGGGCTAGAGTGATAATTTTGTGAGAAAGTTGTGGCCACAGCAATAATAAAAAAAATATCAGGGCTTTTTCCAATTACGCGTTAAAAATTTAGGGCTTTTATAATATTAACCATGCCTAGAATCGAACCCCGGTGGCCTTGAATGAAACAAGATACAACGTCACTTCTTGCCAACTGAACCACAAGTTACATTTCTAGAATGTTGCGTAAACTAATATATATACACATATTAACTATATAATTTAACCAAAAATCAGACCCTATTTTTTCCAGGGCCCTGTGCGGCTGCACACCCCGCACACCCTTAGGGTCAGCCCTGGCTCTTTGGTGTCATCTATGAGATATGGATTCGAATGCTGGTAGAATATGAAGATCACAAAACCACCATCAAGGTGGCCTAGTCATGATTATGAAACATTCCAAAATAGAGTTGGTATGGATTTGACTTTTACAAGCATCAATCTTGGGTTAGCAGGTTGTTTAAAAAAATGAAAGTAACGAAAATTAGAATATTGTGGTGCACATGGGATAGGACCTTGCTAAATATATCAGGTACTTAAGAGGTTACTATGATTGGGGAACTAAGTGGTTAATAAAGAAACATCAAAAAATAAGACAAATCACGTTCAAGAAAAAACCTTTGTATTAGGCCGGACAGAACGGTATGCGAGGAGGGGTGCGGGAAAGGGGGTGGGGTAGGGATGTCAGGTTCTCACTCTTCATGTTATTAGTCCATTATTTTTTTATTTTGTTTTTTTTTTTGCTTCAAACGGCTATATAGCCGTTAATATATATATATATATATATATATATATATATATATATATATATATATATATATATATATATATATATATATCCTTTTTAGTAAACTATAAATACCACAACATCCAGTCATTTTTTTAATCCATACCTTATAATTCTCTCCAAAAAATATTAATCAAAATGTCATCATCTTCATCATCCGATTCAACGACTCTAGATGAGGCTAAGTTTATCGGTTCCGTCATGGCGAAAACAGTTGCATACTATCAAAACCGACTAGGCAAAACATCACGTGCACGATCTAAACCCAGAAAGTCGCGGTTGCGTAGAAATCACAAAGCCGGACACGATCGTCTTATAGAAGATTACTTTACAGATGACGTCATCTACGTTGTAAAGTTTTAACGTCGGTTCCAGATCAGGAAGGAACTATTCTTACATATTTGTTGGCGATCTGGAAGGTCGTTTTCCATACTTCCAATGGACAATTGATGCGAGGCGGATAAAAGGTTTCTCTCTCATTCAAAAATGCACGGCTGCAATTCGTTAGTTCGCATATGGCATGGGCGCAGACAAATGGGACGAGTATTTTAGGATGTCAGAGCGTACCGTGTGGGAGTGTGTGTACAAGTTCTGCAAAGCGATACGTTTGGTTTACGGGCAATGATATTTGCGCAAACCAACTATCAACGATATCCACCAATTGTACACAATGCTTGAAGGCAAGCATGGATTCCCTGGAATGCTTGGTAGTATCGATTGCATGCATTGGGGTTGGTCATTACACCCCAACGCATGACGTGGTTAGTACATGAGAGGCGACCACAAAGAGCCGATGATCGTTCTAGAGGCTATCGCATCACATGATCTTTGGATATGACATGCATTCTTTAGTCCAGCTGGTGCAAACAATGACATCAATGTGCTAAACTAGTCGCCGGTATTCAACGATATCTACAGGTATTCAACGACATCTACCTTGGAAAGTCGCACGATGTACCTTTTCAAGCAAATAGGGTAGCATATAAGCATGGATACTATCTTACTGACGGTATATATCCTCCCTTGTCTGTTTTTGTGAAATCGTTTACATGTCCTAACGAACCGAAAAGGAAAAAGTTTAAAGAGGCGCAAGAGTCAGCAAGGAAGGATGTGGAGCGAACATTTGGTGTACGTAAGAGATGTTGGCAAGTACTAGCAATCGGGGCAAGGTCATATGAAGTGAAAAGGTTACAGCACGTGATGTATGCATGTATCATATTTCATAATATGATTCTTGAAGACAAAGGAAGAGCGATATGTCGGTACAACGAAAATGAAGTTTTGCCAAATGTCGAAGGAGTAGTCGTTGGTAGACAAGAGTATAGGGCGAATAGAAGAGAAGTACACAATCGCGACATTCATCACACCCTCGTGCTGATTTGGTGGAGCACATTTATAGGGCTCATATTCATCCCTCGAAAGAGTTTTCTCACGATGATGTGTTTGACGAATCAGACGAGGACTCTGATATGTTCGTCAAGAGCAAAAATTTCGATGACGAGAGTGACGTTCGGGAGAATGATGAAGACGATGAAGTGGATGACGAGGACAATGATTCCGAGTGACATATTTTGTTTTTTTTAAAAATTATGATATTAATTATGTTTTATATGTTGTGGGTTGTTTGATTTTTTGTTTGCGTTTTTTCTACTTATTTGAATATTAGGTTTAATGTAATTTTTTTTAATTAACGAAATGTTTTTTATTTTTAATAAAATATTATGTTTAGTATTAATTTAAAAATTATAAATCATAAAAAAAATTTAATTTTGCTTAAAAAATTTTTTTAAAAAAAATAGTGACGGAAGCCCTTCCCACCCATTCCTTGGGTTTTAGGCGAGGGAAAGGAAAGCGAAGGAAATGGTGGTATGGTCCACAAAAAGTGAATAAAGCTTCCCTCCCACTCCCTCCAGTCTTATCATTATCAAACCTCCCAACTGAGAACTTTTTTTATCCCATAGTAAAAATGATGTAAAATCCATTAGACTGGAGGGTGTGGGTGGGAAACTCCCCTCATTTTTTGTGGGTCACATTATCTTTTTCCTCACCTAAACCCAAGGTATGGGTGGGAAGCTTCTCTCACTATTTTTTTTAAAATAAAATTAATTGATTTTTATGATTTAAAATTTTTAAATTAATAACAACCAAAATTTTTAATTAAAAAGAAAATGCATTTCATTAATTAAAATAAAAATTACAATAAACCTACGATTTAAAAAAGTAGAAAATTAAAAAAAAAAAACACACACACACATACACACAAACAAAAAATCAAACAAACCAACAACAACCTATGGAAAATATTTTTTTCATAATTTTTTCCCTCTTCTTCATCACGAGCTCAAGAGTCGGTCCTAAAAGATGGTTGGTGTTTTCCATCAAGAACTTCATATCATCCATTTATTGTCTCTCCGTGCGCTCCTTCTTCCTTTCTTCTTCTTTTTCTTTGTCGAACGCCAAACGTTCAGAGAAATTAAGATTATATCGATTAAACGACGTTGTTATTTTCCACATTTCGTCAACGTCCATGCTGAAATCCGATGCACCCAAAGAAGTCCTTTTTCCCTTCCTCTTTGCTTTGTCCCTACCCATCGGTCAGACAATTTCTTCTAGCTCGAGTTCGTCCTCCTAATTTAAATCTAGACCGACCCAAGCATCAAAGGAAGTTGTGTAACCACTAGAGCCCGTTTTCGCTCGCTTTGATTGTTGTACTCCAAAAATAAAATATTGTTCGTATTTTTTCCACTTAGGACATCTAACCAATAATTTCCAACAATCGTGTCACTTGAATGGTTTTCCGACTTCCTCAAGGTAAAATTGTAAAGCTTCTTGAAGTATTTCCCCGTCGCCTTGGCCGCTTTTTCGTTGGGTTTTTAGGTTGTTATACAACCCGTTTATTTTTGAAACCCCCTTTGCTATTTCTCGAAACTTCGAATTCAGTTGGTGTTTCGTACGGTAGTCGTCATCTTTTTCTAGCTCCTCCTGAAACCGTTCTAAAATGTGAAACCAAAAATGCTCTCCCGGTTGTGCATTTCCCGTCTTCGAATCCTTAGAAATGTCAACTCAAGTTTTTACCAAAACTAGCTCTTCTTGTGGAAGCCATGATGTCGGCTTTTGTCTTTCCGGTTGTGCGACGCCCTTGCGCGTTTGTTGTTTTCATTTGCGTCGTTGTGGGGGTGGTGTGGGTTGAGTTTCGGAAACCATCTTTTCTTCTTTCGAGAAATAGCAAAGGGGGAACGCGACAACCGAACCCCTCACCCTTTCCCCGCGCCACCCTTCCCACACCGACGGTGCAGTGTTCCACTGTGCGGGACTCTTCCCGCGGCCTTCCCCGCTCACCATTCCGTCCAGCCTAATAAAACCCATCGTTGGTAGCCGTTTTATGTAAATAATTTCATTTCTATTAATGTGTCCCATTTTTTATTTTCATAAATAGGTTAAAAGGGACCGGCCTCTAACCGGTTAAACCAATCTTTGATATGAGTGACCACATTATATAAAAAAAATATTAATTCCTTTGGTGTGTTACATAAGACATGGTATACATGATGGCCTTGTTCTACCTTTGACGTACATTGAATTGAACTAAGATATGATATCAAAATAAGATTCACAATTTTAACCTCATCCTAAAAGGTGGGACAAAATCTTTCAATATAGGGGATGCTTAATATGGTATGACATAATGCTATTGATAGTTTGATACCATACAAAGAAATTTAATCTTACATTGATGGCGTCTTAAAGCTCTTTCTAGTGGCGACCAAACAGATATATGACCATGATGCTCTAATCACCATATAAACAACTGTAATCCACCATTAACCACGTTTGAAGTTATACTTACTCAGACCAAACAAAATGATAATTCAAACTTAGAGAATTTTCAATCAAGTGAAAACTCCTACAACATGGTCTTTATATAGGTCAATTTAGGGATGAGCAAAAGGACCGAACCGGCCGGAACCGGGAACCGGCTTCGGCCAAAATCAAGAACCGAACCGGCCCGGCGGTTCTACCGGTTCCCGATTCCTACCGGTTCTTGTCGTGTCTTCAAATGTTTGAACCGGTCCTTGAAAAATAGCATCATACGGTTCCGGTTTTTGCCGGTTATATCGGTTCCGGTTCCTACCGGTTCCAAAAATCCACAAAAATAACGTCCCGGTCCCGGCCCGACCGGTTCCATCGGGTTCCGGTTCCGGTTCCGGCCGGTTCCCCGGTCCATATGCTCATCCCTAGGTCAATTGGTTGGTTTATAGACTATATACAAAAGGACTCGACAATCAAAAGTTGTACAACTTCCAAACGTATTTGCAGGATGTTATTTCCTGGGTAAATTGCTGAAAAAAACAACAAACTTTACACCCTTTTTAGCAATATAGACAATGTACTTTATTTTTTACCCATAATAGCAATATAAATACATTTCTTACTGCATGCATTATAGCAACATACCTTGTCAACCCACACAATTTACATATTCCAGGAGAATAATTACAGGGATAATTTCGTCACAATAAACAGGGGAGGGCACAAGATTAAGTAGTCAAACATTGAGCTATGGTCTAGTTAAAATATTGAATTTTAAACAAGATTAAATCCAGTAAGTGATATGGTGTGTCTTATTGAGTTAATAGAAAATGGCAACTTAATAGGAAAAAGACGCTTTCCACCTTACCTTTTCCTTCCATTTTGTCAAATATCTGTTAAACATCATTTATCCAAAAGAGAAAAGACACGTAAATGAAAAAAGAGGATTACATAAAAGAAGAGATACAAGGATGTATGGATGGATGTAATGCAACATAGCACAATCTGCGGGATTAACGGCCTAAAAAGACCAAAAAGAGAGAGGGAGAGTAATAATAATAAACAACAACATGCAGCTTAGCTTATTCATAAGGGATTTGGATATAAGCGGCATCAGACACAAAGGGGACATCAGCATACATTCCAGCAAGAGCACAGCGAACACACTCCAAAACCGTAAACAGGAAAGCAAACGCGAATGCGGTCCAAAAATGCATCCCGATCTTACCCCAATACCAGGCGGTAGGCAACCACCGCCATATGGTTCCGGTCACCTGAAGCGCAATCTCCAACAGCATCCCCGACACCACATGAAACCGGATAAAGTGGGGCCACTCTTTTCTTCTAACAATTGCCAGATACGCGATTATGAAATACGCGATCAAGAACCAGCTCGGTAGGCCCCCGAGGGCGCTCAGAAAAGGGTAAGTTAGGAACTCGAAATCTTCGAGAAAAGGGTGAAGGTGATACGCGGTTTCTGCGTACATCCATGTTTCATGGAGCGGCATTAGGTAAGGCAGGCATGCTAAGGATCTCCAGTACCATTTTGGTTTTTTTTCCATTGGGGGGAATTTGTAGCTCAACGGTGTCGTGTCCTTTGATGCTTTTGGAGATATGGTGGAGTAGCGCTTTCCTTTTGGTTTTGTTTTTGGAGATAAGTTGGTTGGTGTCAAGTGGCTTACATCTCCACCAGATGATGCGGCTGACAGATGAACAAATGGACTGCCTCCTGCTGTTACAAAGATGACAAAAAAGGATTAGAGGAGAAGAAAAGAAACTTACAAAAAAGTAATGATTCAGAGGTACTATGGGCTTCAGTATATTACTCAAACATAGACCGTTACACTTCTTAGTTAGCCCTAAGGGTAATAACTCAATAAGTAGTAGTTATGTAATAAAAGATTTGGTGAGGGGGCAATTTGGTAACTCTCCTAGTTAGGTTGGTTTAGGTTTAGCTTATATACAAGTTTGGGTGGAGTTGGTCATCATCTTTTGAGTCTATACAGTGAGAATCAATCTCTAGCCACTTAAAAGCTAATTTTCCATTTGTAGCCCTTTGTTTCCTAGATTCAATCCAAACTGTATCATAGACTACTTAAAACTACATGATTTCAAACATAAAACAAAAGGGTTATATGCAAGAATTAGCAACATATTTTATTCATTTGTTTATTATAGCAATCTACTTTCATTTCTCCTTGTCACAACATTGTACTATAAAAAATCTACTGAAATTATAACAATTCCATTCACATATCAAGAATTTTTAAAATTTCAGAAGTACAATGTCCTGAAAAGAAAAAAAAAATTGAAAGTGCACTGTTATAATTGGGGTAGATTTTTCAAGTAAACCACCTCATTAAAAAAAAATGTTGGAAGTACAATGTTGTGGTAGAATGAAATGATAGCAAGATGCTATGTTGATATTTCTTACATTTAACCTTAACAAGAAAGAGTCTTTACTTTTGTGGTTTCATTTTACTCAAAAGTACATGATCATGAACATAAATAAGGAGAGACTTTATGATAACTCCAAGCATCCAAAGAAATATAAAAAGAAAACAGAAGCAAATTGTGTGTGAAACCTAGAGTTCAACTCCCAAGTAAATGTCCCAATTTTCTTTGTGAATAAAACACCATCTCTAATATGTCTGTGCCATAATCAGTTTAAATAAGGTCATCTTGAAGATCACATCTAACAGAATATGCGTAAGATCATAAAGCAATCATGCATTAAATCTGAAGAATGTTGAAAATGTCCAACTCTTTCCAGAAGTACAGTTTTCCAGAAGAAGAAGACTTCCAAAGAGAGATTGATTCCAGGGTCTTTTGAAGGAATCTGGAAAATGCAACTCTGAAGATGATGTCTCTGGAACACCAAACTCTAAAAGTTTTCATGAAATGTAACTGTATAGTACACATGTCACTTTCTTATTTGTTAGGGCTTAACCAACATGGCTGACACGTCCTATAAATTGTGAGCTCTTATTTACATACATCTTGTACATATTCTCATTACAAGCACTCAATGTAAATCTGTCTAGTAAACTCTCTGTGATAATCAAGCATTAGGGCCCTGTTCAACACTAATTCATTGGGTATTGTATTTGTGTGTTCTTGATAATTCTTAGCCTGATTCCGCAAGTGACTATTAATCTGGGAACTCTCAATATGATCTAATTAGTCTGATATAACAAACATGGAGGCACTCATTCAAACTTTAAAGACAAATTAAAGTAGCTTGAGAACGCACAAACCTTGCAAACAGAAAAATCCTGTCGCCTGATGAGATCTCAAAGAACTTCTAACCCTAGAAATTGAGAGTGTATATGGATGCAGAACACATTCAGACATTGACTTCAATGGTTTGGTCTTACATGCCTTGTAGTTCGTCCACTGCCCCCCATATAGGGAGTGACCATTTAAAATCATATTGGGAGACCTTGGTCCAGACCTATACAAAAAACAACAATGTATGTTCCAAGTTCACATTAGGAGTAAGTAAGTAACAAAAGCTAGAGAAGATCACATTAACCTACCCCATATTCATTTGCATAGACACATTAGAAGCTACAGTATTGGAAGATCAATTAGATTCAATTCCGACTAAAGAACTACATTGCAACTTTGTTTTGCACAAAGTGTTGTTATTTTAATAAATTTTGCAGACTGCAATGACTATTGAATTCAGTAACTGCTACAACGTAGAATGTAACAAACATTTTAGGGCTCATAGCTCATATCTTTTTTCTCAAAATGAGCTAAAATATGAAGTATGAAAGTTCAAAGACACCCAAATAGGCAAATAGATGGACGCTTTAGCATTTAACAAAACTTTTTTCGATTATTGCTTCCATCGATTATATTTGCTCGTTGAGTAACCCATTCAAACGTTGAACAAAGGCGAGACAACTAAAACATAAACAAACACGAAAATTTCCTAGGCAGAGCTACTCATACTTAAAATATAACTAAAAACAAATTGACAAGTGATGGAGTACTGCGAACCAATTAACGAAATTCACCAGCTGAATGTCTTCTTCAGCGGCAACAACGGTTGATTGATGGGCGACTGCGATCACGAACGATGGTGCACTGCCTCGTCTCCGAGTAGGGCTGAGGGTTTTACATAGAGAGGATAATGCACCGGAGCAGTTTTATCGTCAGGCATTTCCGAGTATTTACGGAAAGCACCCTGTAAATTTGGGTCAGGATAACATTAGTTAACGGTGATAGGTAACGGAATTAACACTAAAAGAATCGAAAATGGATCACAAATCACCTATTTAACATATAAAATTGCAAAAATAGTCATTGGTTTATATTTTCTATGGTTACTGTCTAAAAAATTTGCATTTATACTGATGGTCTAAATTTAAATATTTTTTTTTGGTGATTTTAGTCTTTCAATGTAATAATAGTTACCATGAAAGGTAACTTTATGCACCTAAGGGGTGTAAAAAAAAAAACTCGAACTTGGTTAACGTGAATCTCAAATCGAATAAGATAATTAAGGTTGGATTTAATAGGGTCTCTCTCAATACTTGATATCTACTTGGAGTTTGTAGATATGGGTTCACATAGTTGTAAACCAAAATGTATTTTTTAAAAATATAACCGTTCGCCTAATGACTATCATATACAGTCATTTTGAATGTCTTAAAATTCAAAACACCCAAAAATCAGTGAACATTCGGTATATTGGATGTAAAGTTGCACAAGATATTGGAATTAAGTAATCATCAAATAACATTATATTATAAATGACTATTACGTAGGTAATGTCAACGAAACATAATTATATTGTATCTCACTCAAACCACGCTGGGTAAATGGATGTATCAGCCATGTTACTCCAATCATATGCATTTGTGCTAAAAGTTATAAGCATAAACGTCCACTGAGCATCATCCGGTCTACGCTCTGTAACGCCCCAAATTTTAAACTAAAATTTTCATTTAAAATTTAAAAACATTTGTTCCAACTACAACTTCTAAGATCTAGTAAAACCATTTAATTCAAAACATTTATCAGAGTATAGTCATAAGAGTTATTTAGTGCGTAAAAATCTTCAATGAATGCGATACAATCAATTTGCACCTTTTCTTCGATATAAGAAAATCTTAAACAATTTAAACATAAAACTGTAAACACAAAGTTTAGTGAGTTCCCCAATATACCACATACAACCATACATAAAGTAACGAATTTATTTCAACCCCAAGTGAAAGTCGTGGGCCAAATCATAGTCTAACAATTACTTTGTGTCATGGGCCATATTCTGGTCTTTCATACAAGTGTCAGGGACCAAATCTTGGTCTTTCATACAACTGTCAGGAGCCAAATCATGGTCTTTCATACAGTCTATGAAAGAGTCACAAAGACAACTATCATCAAATGTCCTACATGGTATAGTGAGAAGACTCACCTCTTAGTCAGAGTAAACTAACACCACAACTCCCAAAAGATGTAAAGACTGGTCCTACATGCCACCTAAACATCAATAAGAGGTCAAACCTTAGTCTACCATCTAAAACCACTCAATTGACCACAAGTCAGCCGAGTCAAAAATCAAAAGGACAAAGTCAACGATCAGCCAACTGGTCATGGATGAAACCCGCCATCGCGTTGTGGCGAGTACACACTACGCTGTAGAAATTGGCCAAAACAACTTAATGGGTTAAGCTCTTAATCCGTTAAGCCTAACAATCATACTTTCCAGAAATCTTTTTTATCGCTTAAATGATCCATAAAAATCCTTGATTTATAGGTATGCATGTCACACTCCAATATATGTCAAAATGATGAGAAATGGGGTCAATACCCATGCATGGCATCAATACAAACTAGAAATGTAGATATGAGATATATAATACATAAGGGACTTCATTGATCAATAAAATTGCAAACTTTATTGAAACCATTCACTCAAAATCTTCCCAACAAGAAAAACTATCCTCATATCCTAGATCTATAAAGAAGTAACCACAAATATAAAGTCTTGGAAACTTATAAAGTTTCAGGAGATGCTCAAAGAGGTTGGGATGATGTTTTCTTGCTGATCTCTTGCTCCACAATTCCTTATTTCTTCCTTCAAAGGGCCAGAAACACCAAACGAAGCTCTAAAAACGGATATAAGTGAGTTACGGTTGGAAGGGATACTTATGGGGATGATAGAGGTCGAGGGTAGACGAAACCCTGACCCCCATGTTCCTTATATAAGACCTAAGGAATGAAACTTAGGGTTTTATGCACATTTTAGTGTCGTGCTGCGAATTCATTTAACCACAGTGTCGTGGTGATGTGTCACCACCATGTCGTGACAAACAAAACACCATGTCGCGAGAAGACAAATCTCCCAAATCCAAGACTTAAGCATAAAAGAAATTCAAAGAATAATACATGAAAATTCGAATGTTAAAACTCTCCCCCCTCCCCCCCCCCCCCCCCCACTTGTATCAGATTTCATCTGTAACACCCGTTTTCCAGGATGGATTGGTTTAGGGCATTAAGTAGTCAATAACTTGGTATTTGGGGAAAAACAGGTGTCATGACGTGACCATAGAAAGTTCATGATGTAACAAGCCAAAAGTGAAGAACGAGTATAGGGACTGTGCTCACGACGTGACACATAGGTGGTTACGACGTGAGGAAGGTTGTAGCCCAATCCCATGATATTTTAGGGTTTCTTTTGTATTTAAACCCCATTAGCTCGATTTTAGGGTTCATTATCAACCTCCATCACCATCAAACCTCAAAAAACTCTAACCCCAATCCCTCTTGGTGGTTCATAGCTCTTTTTGGTACTTTTGGTAGCTTGAAGAAGAAGAATAACAGTTCTAGAGTGTTGATCCAACAGAGAAAAATCATCATCATCCTCTTGTGCACTTCCTGGACCTTTGTAAGTGTCAAGGATTCAAACTTTATGCTTATAGGTTGCTAGATCTAAGTTCTTGTCCCTTTATCAAGTTTGCAAGTTGAAGGGATGGGATGCCATAAATTTGGCAACTTTATGGATCCTTGAAGCCTTTTCAATGTTATTTGGTTCAGATATAGAATTTGGTTGTGAATTGGGATCCTTACATGAGTTTTGGTTCATATTCTTGGCCTTTGACCTACATAGGATAAAGGACATGAATGGAGTATGTATGTCCATAAAGTTATCATTTTTATGAACCTTTTGAGTCCCTTAAGGCTTTCTGGAAAGTGGAAATGGAAGACTTAATGGATTAAGGACTCAAATCATTAAGTGGTTGTCTTAGACTGTGGTCAAGACGTGACAATGAGTATGTCACGATGTGCCCGGGGAGGATTTCACGACTATATTGTCCTTTTAACGCCCCAAATTTCAACCCAAAATTTTCAATTAAAACTTTAAGTTTTTATTCAAATCACAACTACAATATCTTAAAACATTTATCAAAGTATCATTTAAAAGTTATCATGTACACAAGTCCCCATTGATGTGATGCAACTGAGTCGTGCCCCTCCTTTATTATAAGAAAACCTGAAACGTTTAAACCATAAATTGTAAGCACAAAGCTTAGTAAGTTCCCAAAAATACCACACACAACACAACACAAATAAATAACTATGGGTTATCAGCAACCCTAGGGACTATCAGCAGTCCCAGTGGGCAAACAACATGCCCGGGGGGTTATCAACAATCCTGGAGACTATCAACAGTCTTAGTGGGCAAACAGCACGCCCAGTGTGTTATTAACAACCCTGGAGACTATCAGCAGTCTTTGTACACAATAGCACATATAATAGTAACAACAAGCAAGACCCAGTTGGTCGGCACACATATCTATATATTACCACACATGCTCATATAAACATTCAGGAGTCACAAAGACAGCTAGCATCCTACATACACAATTTAGTGAGTCTACATGGTGCCTTCGACTCACAAGCACAAGGAGTAGACTCACTTGAATCAAAGAACCCTGAAACACTACGACATGATCCCTTCTCTACACTTCTTGCACCCGTAAATCCACTAATACCAGAACCAGATAAAATCTTAATTAATAGCCCAAACCCCTCTAGTTTGACCCAAGTTCAAACTTGGTCAAAAAGTCAACGGTCAACGGAAGTCAAAGTCAACAAGTCAAACTTGAGGATGGGTACGCCTATCGTACTCATCTCGTATGCATGGCATACTCACCATCCAGGGGTGGGACTCCTCACTAGTATGCGCGGCGTGCCCAAAATTACTGTGTGAGGCCCGATATCGAGCGGGGCCCGATGACTGTATGGTATTCTATAGTCTTTTTGATTATTACATGTGCTAGTATGGTTATATGTCTATATGATTATATAGTTATACGGTTATGTGTGTACCGGGCAGGGCTCGACGCCGAGCGAGGTTCGATGAATGGAACATATGCTAGTGGTTATGATCATTTTATGTGTTAGCATGATTATGTGATATATTGTATGTGTCTAGTGGGCGAGACCCAGTGACAAGAGAGGCCTGAGAATAACATATTTGTAATCCGAAGGGGGGCTCGATGTCGGGCGGGTCCCCAGGCCGAGTGGGACTCAATACCGGGCGAGGCCCGATGGAAGGCGAGGGCCCAACATGTGATTTATGTATGTGTGGTGTGACATCCCCAAAATCACGGCCAGAAAAGACCGTTTGTTTATGCTTTGTTTAAAAATCAGAGTTACATTTTAAATGAAAGTGTTGCGGAATTTGTCCCAAAACAAAAATATGATAAAGATTTATCAAAAGCATTTCCATAGAAATGTATTTCATTAAAAGACTCGGGATGTCATGTTCGTACAGATCAAAAGCATAAACAGTACAATATAAGCCTTACTACATTATTTCATATCTACAGGCCTATATCCGTAATCCCTCGTCCAAAACATCACACCTATGCTCATGCGCCACTACCTGTAATACATAAAACTGAGTGGGTCAGGCTTGGGAGCCTGGTGAGCACATAGGGTTTTCAACCCACAATAAATAAGTTTATTAATTTCATCGATCAACAATAACCCGATTAGCCGTTCCCGTTATCCTCACTTTACGTCCCTAAACACCTATCATAAGGGACCTAGCCTAAGGATCATCATCGGGACGGACACTACTGCTAAGGGGATTCCTCAGCAATAAATGTCCTAAAGGCAACCATGTGGGGGATGGAGTACACCGGTGAACATATCGTTCACAAACACCTACAGGTTGCGAGCCTGCTAGTGTTCCACTGGACTGTCTAGAAGAGTCCGTGGTCGTCATCCATACTCCGCTAGATGACAGAATCAACAACATCAACATCGAGGCCTCTCATCATTTTATCACACATCACCTATTGCATCTACCCATGTTTTACCCCAACATTTTCGTAGATATAAAATACATATACAGTTTAAATCATTGAAAACATGTATAACAACGTTCATCTAGCATAGATAGCAAGTATTCAGATAATATGCACACATAGCACGTAATTTATATAAAATACTTCATATCTATGTGTAAGTTGAAAGTAACTATGCACCCACTTGTTAATGTGATGATTCCAAAATCGGGCAGCGCTTGCTTCTAACGATTCTATTTTCCTTCGACGAAACCTAGCATTATTATCGCTAAATTTTAGTCTAATATTTACTGTGACCAACTATTAGTCTTAGTATTATTATTATTATATAAGCGTTAAACAATATTTTCCAACCACTATGTACAGACAGGGGTCAGACATAAAACACCGGAGGGCAGGACCATTTTGGCATATAGCACTTCTGAAATCCAACAACCCTATGCGGCCCTTTAAACCAGATTCCCCGTACCGCGAGTAGTTAAAAAAAATATTATAACGACACTTATATAAGTTATAATAATAGCTCAAATATTTATTATAAGTTCATAATAACAATACTAATTTTAAATATAAGCTATATTAAAATAAGGTAAGCATAACTTACTTACAAGGGGGTTTTAGCTAGGAGTCGGGCTCTGCAGGGGTACAACTTCGTCGCTGAATCTTTCTAAGAAAGATTCGTGCAGCGCTTCAGCGCTCATCTTACTATACTAAGCTACAGAAAGAGAAGTCGAATCACGAGGGACCGAAATGCTCGGGGGATAAGGAGAGAAAGACTCTTGAATCAAGAGAATGGTGCAAGAAATATGAGAGCCCAAGGCTCTTATTTATACTAGTTGAATTTTCAAAAACTACCCTCCATAATTACTTAATGACCTTTTAGTTATATAAACAACTAAACACCCCTCTATAATACTATTATAAATGGATTTAATGATATTTGTACTAAACTAATGTCGAAAGAACTCAACATTAGTCTTATAATGACCGCATCGTCGATACCTTTCTAATGATATATACATATGTATATATATGTGTACGTATACATGATTTATACTTTATTTTAATACGTAAATATGCTATTATAACTTGTAACTCGTTCATACGAACTCCGTTTTTGACGTTCTTTATATCCACGCGTAGGTGAAGACGTACTCTACAACTTTCGTTTAGACTCCGTCGGCTAATTTTGACTTTATTTTTAAAGTTATATTTTTAACAAGCCGGGACAGGATTAGTCTGTTTAAAATCTCATAACTTCTTCATACGAAGTCAGATTTGGTCGTTCTTTTTATCGATGTTCTTAGTTTAACATATTCTACGACTTTCGTTTAGATCACTAAGGCTAAATCTTGCTCTATCGTAAATTCACTATTCACGCTTCCCGGTATCGTGCCGGTTCTGTCGTGAAACTTCGACGGGTCATAACTTCTTCGTTATAACTCGGATTTCGGCGTTCCTTATATGCACGGAAACCTTGAGACATATTCTACAACTTTATGTAGAGATATCGGGATTATCTCACACTTTAATTTTGACGCTCATTTTTATTCTTTATTAATTATACATTTATAATTAAATAATAAACACATATAATTCACATAATACTCAAATATTTCATCTTTATTACTTCAAAAAGAGTTACAAGAGTTGAACTAGACTATTACATTGACAAAAATGCTTAGCCCTGAAACCCGGGCGTTACAATTCTCTCCCCTTTAGGATGATTCCGTCCCGGAATCATGCATCAGCAAATAGATGTGGATAGCGACTCATCATGTCATCCTCTGTTTCCCAAGTGAGATTCGGCCCATTCGAATGTTTCCATCAGACTAGCACCAAGTCGACCATCTTGCGTCGTAACTTCTTAGTCTTACGGTCAACAATTGCCTTAGGCTCTTCGATCAACCTTTTATTTTCATCCATCCTTAACTCTGAGATTGGAATTATGTCGGGAACATCTCCTGTGAATTTCCTCAAATAACACACATGGAAGGTGTTATGAATACCATTGAGTTCTTCGGGCAATTCCAGCTTGTAAGCTTGGTTCCCTATCTTCTGAAGAACTTTGAACGGTCCAATAAACCTTGGACTCAACTTTCCTCGTTTCCCAAATCGTATGAGTCCCTTCCACGGTGAGACTTTAAGCAAAACGGAATCCCCAACTTCGAAAGTTATCGGTCGTCTTTTCTTGTCAGCATAGCTCTTCTGACGATCCTGGGCTGCTAACATCCTTTCCCTAATCACCTTCAACTTCTCAGCAGTCTCATGGACTATCTCGGGGCCCATAAACTGCTTCTCTCCGGCTTCAAGCCAACAAGACGGCGTACGACACTTCTGCCCATACAAGGCTTGATAAGGAGCCATCTTGATGCTCGAGTGAAAACTATTGTTGTAGGAAAATTCTACTAGAGGTAAGTGCTCGTCCCAATTCCCTTGGAATTCGAGGGTACATGCTCTCAGCATATCTTCCAGCGTCTGAATCGTTCTTTTGCTCTGACCATCAGTTTGCGGATGATAAGCAGTACTCAAACACAACTTTGTACCTAACTCCTCTTGTAGACTCCTCCAAAACCTTGACGTGAAACGACTATCACGATCTGATACAATCATAAGAGGGACACCGTGAAGTCTTACAATTTCCTTCACGTAAGCATTTGCGAGCTTATCCATAGACCACTTCTCGTTGGCTGCTATGAAGTGTGCACTCTTGGTGAAATGATCCACGACTACCCAAATCATGTCGTGACCGTTCTTCGTCCTGGGCAGTTTAGTCACAAAATCCATGGTGATGTCTTCCCATTTACCCATGGTTACAGGTAAAGGTTCCAAACTCCCATACGGTTTCTGATGTTGTGCCTTAACCCTCGCACATGTTACGCACTCGGCCACATACTTCGCAATATCGAGCTTCATCGTCGGCCACCAGTAGTAGGGTTTTAGGTCCCTATACATTTTAGTGCTACCGGGATGAATCGAGTACATGGTCTTGTGTGCTTCTTCCATCAGAAGATCTCTTATTCCTCCCGTCTTAGGTACCCAAATTCGATCTTGGAATACCTTCAGTCCTCGACTGTTTGTACCAAACACTAACGTTCTTCCCAAACGTTCTTCCTTTCGGTCATTTTTCTCTAAAGCTTCTTCTTGAGCTTTCCTGATACTTTCCACAATCGTCGAGACGACTTCAATTCTTAACGCTCTTGGCCTTTTCCTTTCTAGATTGACTTTCCGACTGAGAGCATCAGCAACAATATTTGCTTTACCTGGGTGGTAAAGTATCTCACAGTCGTAGTCCTTGAGAAGTTCTAGCCAGCGTCGTTGCCTCATGTTCAACTCCTTCTGATTAAAGAGATACTGGAGACTCTTATGATCAGTGAAGAGCTTGCACTTCGTGCCGTAGAGGTAATGCCTCCATATCTTTAAGGCAAAAACTACCGCTGCCAACTCCAGATCATGAGTGGGGTAGTTCTTTTCGTGCTCTTTCAATTGTCGAGATGCATATGCTATCACCTTTTCTCTTTGGGTCAGAACACAACCCAACCCGACTCCAGAAGCGTCACTATAAACCGCGAAATCTTCGACTCCATCGGGTAGAGAAAGTATCGGTGCTTCACATAACTTCTTCTTTAGCTTCTCGAATGCCTCATTGTGTTTCTCACTCCACGTATATGTAGCTCCTTTATGAGTCAAAGCTGTTAATGGAGCAGCTATCGATAATATCCGGCTAATCCTAGAAAGCTTCGAATCTCCGTGGGACTCTTTGGACGTTCCCACTTCATTACAACCTCGATCTTTGCGGGGTCAACCATTATTCCCTCCTGGTTAACAACATGACCCAAGAATTGGACTTCTCGTATCCAAAAGTCACATTTGGAGAACTTTGCAAAAAGCTTCTCCTTCTTCAACACTTCTAATACTTCCCGTAGATGCTTGCCATGCTCCTCTTGGCTTTCCGAGTAGATGAGAATGTCGTCGATGAACACTATCACGGATTTATTAAGGAATGGTTTACAAAACCTATTCATCAAATCCATGAATGCTGCGGGAGCATTGGTTAGCCCGAATGACATAACTAAGAACTTGTAGTGTCCATATCTCGTTCTGAATGCAGTCTTCTCAATATCCTGCTTTCTCACCTTTAGCTGATGATATCCTGACCTAAGATCGATCTTTGAGAAGTAGCTCGAACCTTGCAGCTGATCGAATAGGTCATCAATCCTCGGCAATGGATACTTGTTCTTCACCGTTGCCTTATTCAGCTCTCGGTAGTCTATACACATTCTCATACTTACGTCCTTCTTCTTCACGAATAACACCGGAGCTCCCCAGGGTGATGAACTAGGTCGAATAAAACCGTTGTCCAACAGCTCCTGAAGTTGCGTCATGAGCTCCTTCATCTCCGTCGGTGCTAATCGGTAAGGTGCCTTTACTATCGGTGTTGTTTCTGGTAACAATTCTATACGAAACTCCACTTGCCTATCAGGTGGTAATCCGGGAAGATCTTCGGGAAAGACTTCCGGATAATCACACACAACCGGTATATTCTGCACCTCTTTCTTCTCCTTCTTGGCATCGATTACGAATGCCAAGTATGATGCACATCCTTTGGACAAACATTTCCTGGCTTTCATCAGGGAGATGATTCCAGAATTCACTCTGCGTTTGTCCCCATACACCATAAATGATTCTTTTCCGGGTGGGTTTACCTTTACTATCTTCTTTCGGCATTAAATCTCAGCATCGTTGGCGCTAAGCCAATCCATACCTAAAACGATGTTGAAACCGTTTAACTCTATGGGTAATAGCTCTTCGTGGAATTCGTTTCCGTTTAGGTCAATGACGATGTTCCTAATACGATTACTAACAGGGACGAATTTGCCACTGGCAACTTCTACAATCAGGGCATTATCTAGTTTTTCTACAGGCAATGCTAATTTCCCACCAAATTTATGCGACACAAAGGAGTAGTTGGCTCCAGAATCAAATAGTATATTTGCAGGCAAACCATTTACAAGAAAGGTACCTGAAGCGACGTCTGCTGCC
Source organism: Lactuca sativa (assembly GCF_002870075.4). Lineage (NCBI taxonomy): Eukaryota > Viridiplantae > Streptophyta > Magnoliopsida > Asterales > Asteraceae > Lactuca > Lactuca sativa. Next base: position 3,393,957 of record NC_056630.2, on the reverse strand, counting down.
TCCTTTGCAGCCTCGAGCGTCAGCTGGAAGGCTCTCGCCTTCGGCTTCAGTGGTATGTTGGGTCTTCCTGTCTCCTTCTTCTTCAGGCAGTCCTTCAAAATGTGCCCTTCTTCATTGCACCCATAACAGGCTTTCTGGTTAAGGGTGCATTCATTGGCGTAGTGCCCAGGCTTTCCGCACTTGTAACAAGTGACCCCTCCGTCACACTTCCCAGAGTGCTTCTTCTTGCACTTGTCACACCACTTCGCTTCTGATCCTCCTCCCCTTGAACCAGACTTCGAGAATCTACTCTTCTTGTTGGACTTCGAGGATCCATTGAACTTCCGTTTCTCACCAACCTCAGCCCTCTCCAGACCTCTTTCCTTTTGTTGGGTCTCCACGTTCTTAGCTGCTCGAACAGCTGATTTCAGAGTGGTTTCCATCTTGACTGTTAAGCCAAAGTCAGCCGGCAGTCCGTTTGCGAATTTCTCAATTTTGGAAAGTTCGGTTGGCACTAGGTATGGAAACAACTTCATCTTTTCCGTAAATGCAGCAGCATAGTCATCGATGCTCATTCTCCCCTTCTTCAAATTTTGGAACTCATTGTTCAGATCAATCAGGTCTATCTCTGAACAGTACTGCGCCTTCAGTTGTTCCAAGAACTCATCCCATGACATTTTCAGAGCTTCTCCCCGTGGCATTGTATCTGCCAATAGCTTCCACCAGCTTAAGACTCCAGTTTTCAATTGTCTCACAGCGAAGACAGTCTTCTGCTTCTCGCTGCAGTCGCAGCTCTCAAACACCATCTCCATCTCGGAGATCCAGTCCATAATCTCAACAGGCTTTGGGCTTCCTGAGAGACTTGGTGGTTTCGCACCCAAGAAATTTTTGTACATCCGCCCATCCTTGTTGTTTCTCCCTTCTGGGCCATCCTTTTGCTCACCTTGAGTCCCTACTTGACTCACTTGGCGGCTATAGTTCCCTTCCTCATATGGCTCGGGAACTGGCTCCGTCGGTTCAACATGTATGGTAGGTTTGTCCCTATTTTCGTGGAGCATCCGTCTCATTTCTTCCCTTTGTTCAGCTAGCATAGCCTGAATCATGGCTTGAACTCCAGCCATGGTGACTGGCTCAGGTGCAACTTCTTCAACAACAGGTATTTGCTGAACCACTGGGGGTTGGTTCCTACCTCCATTTGCGTTCACGTTTCCGCTACGGGTCCTTGCCATCTTGATCTATACACCGAATAAGGTGAATTTAGATCTTTATTTAGGATAGACGTTTTAAATCGTCCTTATCACTCCGAAACGTTTACATGCTAGTTCTAATATCGTAGTCGTACGTTTAGAATCCTAAACACATAAGGTTTCCAGATCCGGTCGGCAACAGACCATAGATCCGAACAATTAACAGCATATTATGCACAAAGCATTTAGCACATAAAATCATTTTAGGCACAATTCCTAAAATAAGCTAGTTCTCACACCTCACAATCATCGCTTAGCATTCTAAGTTTAAGTCTAGAAATCCTACAAATTCCTAGTTCGCTTAAACTAATGCTCTGATACCAACTATGACATCCCCAAAATCACGGCTAGAAAAGACCGTTTGTTTATGTTTTGTTTAAAAATCAGAGTTACATTTTAAATGAAAGTGTTGCGGAATTTGTCCCAAAACAAAAATATGATAAAGATTTATCAAAAGCATTTCCATAGAAATGTATTTCATTAAAAGACTCGGGATGTCATGTTCGTACAGATCAAAAGCATAAACAGTACAATATAAGCCTTACTACATTATTTCATATCTACAGGCCTATATCCGTAATCCCTCGTCCAAAACATCACACCTATGCTCATGCGCCACTACCTGTAATACATAAAACTGAGTGGGTCAGGCTTGGGAGCCTGGTGAGCACATAGGGTTTTCAACCCACAATAAATAAGTTTATTAATTTCATCGATCAACAATAACCCGATTAGCCGTTCCCGTTATCCTCACTTTACGTCCCTAAACACCTATCATAAGGGACCTAGCCTAAGGATCATCATCGGGACGGACACTACTGCTAAGGGGATTCCTCAGCAATAAATGTCCTAAAGGCAACCATGTGGGGGATGGAGTACACCGGTGAACATATCGTTCACAAACACCTACAGGTTGCGAGCCTGCTAGTGTTCCACTGGACTGTCTAGAAGAGTCCGTGGTCGTCATCCATACTCCGCTAGATGACAGAATCAACAACATCAACATCGAGGCCTCTCATCATTTTATCACACATCACCTATTGCATCTACCCATGTTTTACCCCAACATTTTCGTAGATATAAAATACATATACAGTTTAAATCATTGAAAACATGTATAACAACGTTCATCTAGCATAGATAGCAAGTATTCAGATAATATGCACACATAGCACGTAATTTATATAAAATACTTCATATCTATGTGTAAGTTGAAAGTAACTATGCACTCACTTGTTAATGTGATGATTCCAAAATCGGGCAGCGCTTGCTTCTAACGATTCTATTTTCCTTCGACGAAACCTAGCATTATTATCGCTAAATTTTAGTCTAATATTTACCGTGACCAACTATTAGTCTTAGTATTATTATTATTATATAAGCGTTAAACAATATTTTCCAACCACTATGTACAGACAGGGGCCAGACATAAAACACCGGAGGGCAGGACCATTTTGGCATATAGCACTTCTGAAATCCAACAACCCTATGCGGCCCTTTAAACCAGATTCCCCGTACCGCGAGTAGTTAAAAAAAATATTATAACGACACTTATATAAGTTATAATAATAGCTCAAATATTTATTATAAGTTCATAATAACAATACTAATTTTAAATATAAGCTATATTAAAATAAGGTAAGCATAACTTACTTACAAGGGGGTTTTAGCTAGGAGTCGGGCTCTGCAGGGGCAGAACTTCGTCGCTGAATCTTTCTAAGAAAGATTCGTGCAGCGCTTCAGTGCTCACCTTACTATACTAAGCTACAGAAAGAGAAGTCGAATCACGAGGGACCGAAATGCTCGGGGGATAAGGAGAGAAAGACTCTTGAATCAAGAGAATGGTGCAAGAAATATGAGAGCCCAAGGCTCTTATTTATACTAATTGAATTTTCAAAAACTACCCTCCATAATTACTTAATGACCTTTTAGTTATATAAACAACTAAACACCCCTCTATAATACTATTATAAATGGATTTAATGATATTTGTACTAAACTAATGTCGAAAGAACTCAACATTAGTCTTATAATGACCGCATCGTCGATACCTTTCTAATGATATATACATATATATATATATATATATATATATATGTGTGTGTGTGTGTGTGTGTACGTATACATGATTTATACTTTATTTTAATACGTAAATATGCTATTATAATTTGTAACTCGTTCATACGAACTCCGTTTTTGACGTTCTTTATATCCACGCGTAGGTGAAGACGTACACTACAACTTTCGTTTAGACTCCGTCGGCTAATTTTGATTTTATTTTTAAAGTTATATTTTTAACAAGCTGGGACAGGATTGGTCTGTTTAAAATCTCATAACTTCTTCATACGAAGTCAGATTTGGGCGTTCTTTTTATCGATGTTCTTAGTTTAACATATTCTACGACTTTCGTTTAGATCACTAAGGCTAAATCTCGCTCTATCGTAAATTCACTATTCACGCTTCCCGGTATCGTGCCGGTTCTGTCGTGAAACTTCGACGGGTCATAACTTCTTCGTTATAACTCGGATTTCGGCGTTCCTTATATGCACGGAAACCTTGAGACATATTCTACAACTTTATGTAGAGATATCGGGATTATCTCACACTTTAATTTTGACGCTCATTTTTATTCTTTATTAATTATACATTTATAATTAAATAATAAACACATATAATTCACTTAATACTCAAATATTTCATCTTTATTACTTCAAAAAGAGTTACAAGAGTTGACCTAGACTATTACATTGACAAAAATGCTTAGCCCTGAAACCCGGGCGTTACATGTGGTATGTGGTATCTTGAGGAACTCACTAAGCTTTGTGCTTACGGTTCTCAGTTTATAATTCAGGTACTTCGGTTTCAATATAGAAGGGATCAAGATGATTGCAGAGTACACACCACATGTTTTCGCAGAGAATTACTCTGATTTAATGCTGTTTTGCCAAGTCTTGTCTACCTTGGTTTTATGAGTTGTTATGAATTAAAGATTTATTAATCTAAAAAAATAAGTTTTGTGTCATTATTTTGGGACGATACAGTGACCTTGTCTCAAACTATTGCCCAAAATACCCTTTGGTCAAACTCGGTCAAAACCTTGGTCAAAGGTCAAAGTGAACAAGTCAAGAAGTCAAACTTCAGGCTGAGTATGCCCATCGTACTCAGCTCATACGCATGGCATACTCACCATCCGAAAACGAGACTCCATACAAGTATGCGCAACGTACTCAGAAGTACACCCAACGTACTCGGTCAGATGACACTTTTTCCATTAATTGCTTATTTTCGTAAGTCCTTTCGTCCAAAACCTAGATCTAGTCCCAACACATTGCTCTAAGTCATAAAGTTTCCACCTTTATGACTTCCCATAGTTAGAAAATTTCTAAAAACTAAAACCCTAACTTAATAATCCATTAAGACATCATGACTCTTGCATGGAAGGGATATAAGGACCAAGATCACATTTTTATGGTTCTTAATAGCTCCATAATGGATAAAGTTTCCAACTTTATCCATTAGGATTATCCAAACAACCAAGATCTAGACTTTAAGTCTCGAAGGGACCCTAAAATGCATTATTCTCAACTTAATTCATTAAGTCCAAGTCTCCAACTTTCAAATATTAATCTACATGATGTATAGATGGATAAAGCTTCCAATGTTATCCATAATAATGTCTCAAGCTTTCAAGATCTAAACGTTATTACCCCAAAATAACCTAAATAGACAAGATAACTTGCATGGCTGAAAAGGAAGGAAAAAGATCAAAACTTTCCTTGTCCAAGAGGTCCAAGAAAACATTCTACCAATTAGTACCCCTGTATGACCAATGATTGGACAAAAACTAATAATTTTTTTTATGTAAACGCCAATCGTTATCAATGAAATGTGCGGTCAAACACATATAACATAAAATTTTTCCCTGAAGTCCAAGTATTTGTGGTTAGGCAAACTATGGAAGACAAATTTTTAACATATCTGTTAACTTTCTCCTATCATCTATAAAACAAGTGTAGCAATCATTGGTAAAGGTCGAACGTTAAGGAATGAGAAAATAGGGATTAACTACCTTCATAAATTCACGAAAACCCTCACGTTCCACAAAAGAAAATGGAAACTCATCAATGATTAGCATTTTAACTAAGGCTTTCCTAATCAGGTCTTGGTTGAACTCCCACAACTTAGGTATTGTTGCAGTTTCAACAGAACCATCATCACTTGCATCTGTTTTAGACTCGAGATCAATAAGCTTTTGTTTCTTATCAATATTTGGTTGGTATTTTTTGCAACTCAAGACATGATTTTTCAGAGGGGAAGTACCAAAAAAAAAGTTGCACAACCGATCCTACGTTGACAATGTATACACTCTGCAAGATCCGGAATGCTTGTATCTTGAAAATGACCCCACTAAATATATTTTCTTTTCTTCAAATGTATATAAGGGGATTCACTTGTAGAAGGAGCACGAGGTTGTTTTTTTTTTACCTTTTTTTGGGTTTGAGGTCTTTTTCTTTTGTTTCTTTTTCCCTTTGTCATTATTCGTCACCTCGTTTTCAGATACAAATTCAGATTCTGAGCTAACTTCATCAACAATTTCCATTGAGAAAAATCTGAAATAATATATGTTATTGAAGTTGAAAACATAAATACTAAATATGATCTAAAATGGAAACTTTTGAAAAATGAAAATTGTTATGACTTTTTGGAATCTATAGTTTAAATAGTTGAAAGTAATACATGTGAAACTGTTAGTATGTTATGTGTTGTGATATGCTAGAGAGGATGGAATCGGAACTGCAGAGGGGATCCGTATGAGTATCGTTTCCTATTATCACAGTTTCGCCTTTAAAGTCTCCCTTTTTTTTCCACAGGCTCTTCATCCTCATATCCCCATTCCGGCTTTGCTACATCAATCCGGGTATTCTGCTAATTTTCTGTTTGATTGTTCATCCTTTTCTCAACGACGGACCGTTACGGTAGATTCCCTACTGCCGAGGAGTTCCAATTTCTGCAAGATCGCTTCGGCTTCTTACCAAAGCACGGAGTACTGATTCCGACAAAGGGGGGCGTCAATCTACGACCGCCCTCAAGAGAAGGTGGGGGTTTCGATCCCTGTATTTGAAGCGGGATTACACTTGTCGACATCCAATTTCTTCAACATGATTGTGGACCAATATGGCTTTTCTGTCGACAAGTTGACCCCGAGCGTTGTTAATAAAATCCTCGGTTTTGAACGGATTTGTCGGTCTCTGGGTTATGTACCAACTTTCTGGGTTTTCAGTTACTTCTTCTGTTCGACTACGAATTTCGGGGTCTATACTTTAGTGAATAGAAGAGGCATTCGTCAGTTGATTTCTGAACAAGACACTCCGAGGAAAAATTAGCAACGTCAGTAGCTTTCGGTTAACCAAAACTTGTAGGGCGTGGATATCGTAGAACCCAAGATTTTGTTGATCGTCTCCTCAAGTTGTGTGGGAGTAATCTGACTCTTGGCAAGCGTATGGGAAACATCACCATCGCTGGGAGGAACTGGAAAGATTTCATTCTTGCAGCGGCCGGTATCAGTGCTGCCTAGAGGGCTTGCAGGGAAATGGCATAGATGTTCATTGTGAGATGCGGTATTAACCATTCTCCCCCCCCCCCTTTTTTTGAAAACAGAGTAAGGATAAGATATCTTGTTGGCTTGTGAGATCTTACTTTTGGTGTTTGTTTTCACAGATGCTGAGGCCGAGATTTCTTTGGAGATGGCCCAACGTGGTCACTATCAGGGCAAGCTTTGCCATCGGGAGATCGATCTTGTAGAGGCTCCTCCTCCTGTGTCTGAAAGACGCATGCGAGAGCTTGCTGGACTACCCTTGGTGGAAGTAGGAAATATTGGTTCTAGCGGGCCTGCGTTGCCTTCCCAGCCGACCGTTGGGGTCGTTTCTCCAGTTCTCTTGTCAGTTTCTATTCCTTTCGGTTTGCCTGCTGGGGTGCAAGCAGGAAGAGGTAGAGCTCCTACTCGGAAAAGGCGAAGTTTGCATGTGGTGTCGTCATCGGATGACGAGACAGAATCCGACGATGCTGGTCTTCGTCCTCGTAAAGCCCGTAGAATTGTATATGTGGCCAGGCTTCTTGGCGGTATCGGGGGTATTCTCGGCGGTAAATTTTTTATGATTGGGAAAAAAGAGGTAGTGGTGGTTTCTAGTTCTTCGGAGGCGTCACCCTCACCATCCGCTGGTTTGCCCTAGGTTAACCCTGGTTCCGACTCTATATTTGGGGGTGCGCCGAGTTCACCTGGAGGTTCTTTTTAGCGCGAGAAGCCTTCTCTGGTTGATGAAACAGGAACTTCATCTCACTTTGTGTCTTTTGAGCCCTACGCTCTGTGCTGGGCGATTACTAGAGACTCCTTACTGTCAGAAGACACTACTACCCATGAGTGGAGCAGATGCGCTAATCCTCCAGCCACGATGAGCTCGCTTGCGGGTCAATCAAGTGCTTGTATGGCTGGTGACCTTTGTTATGTTGCGGCCCAGACCTCTGCCCTTATGGTTGCAGCCGCCGACCGGGTTCTCCGTGCTGGTGAGAATCAGGGGCAATTGAAAATATTGCAGGGTGCCTTGGCAGGAATGAGCGAGGAGGTTCGTGAATCAGAGGCGAGTCGCCAAGTTCTTGTTGAGTAGAACAACATTGTGGCCTGCGAGAAGGCCATTTTAGAGGATCAAGTGGCCACTTTGGAGGATTGGTCAGAGCGACTTGAGGACCAACTGAGCTCTCTCACTCGAGAGAAGGATGTGCTAGCAAATAGACTCACAAGGTGTCAACGTTAATTGGCTCGAGCCCGTGTTGAAGGTGTCATCGCTTGAGGTAATTTGCAATGGGTGCTGGAGAAGGGGGTGATTCACGTAATCAACAAGGTTATCGAGAGCGCATAATTTTCCAGTGGTGTCAGGGGTATTCGTGAGGCATGTGAGGCCCTTGGATTTGAAAAGGGGAAACGACTGGTGGTTGCTCTACAAGTTTCGGAGAACCTGAAGTCTGAGATCCTGTCCGTGTTGCAAAAAGGGCTAAAGAGGTGGATGCCACTTTATCGTCCCTGGCTGAGACGGATTCCGTGGGCCTCTTTCACTTGGGGAATCTGTATTATGACGACTTCCACTAGTTTTGTGGTAGGTCGAATCCGGGAGGTTCTTTTTCAGACTCTGAGGGATGATTTGTGTCTTGCCCTTTTGCTTGTTGTGTAGTTGCCTTTTTTATGTACTATGTGTATAGTAAAGAATGTTGGCCATAACTAACCATAAACTGTGTACTTTGTTTAGTACTTTTGCTTGGAAGTCTTTTCTTCCGTTTTCTTGTAGGTATACACATTGTTGTGGCATGTTAGCACATATATTATGGTCTGTCATGTGGTACCTTTAAGCACACTCCCTTGTTCCAGGGTTTATGTTAATTGGCTAATGTGTGATTTAGACGTCGTATGGCTGCTATTATTGAACCATGCCCCGTTGATTTGTATGCTTAGTTAGGCTTATTATGTGAAGCCGTAAAATGTTAGTCACTGTTGTGGACTTGTATGGTCTATCTGCCAATACATAGGCCAAGATCGTCACCTCAAGGCCTTTTACTATTATGATATCAGGGGAAAGGTTATGAATCTTTTAGAACCCCTTGTATTGTGCTATTAATTTTGATTTATACATTCTCACTTCTTAGATGTTATTGGCACACTGTGGGTAAAGATTATGACTCTTTTAAGACATACGGTTGCATCCTTGCATGGATTTTTCTCAAGTAGCGTACGTGATCGGTCGTTGTTGCTACTTGGAAAATATGCACAACATCTATGCTTTGCGTTTTTGAAATACAGAATTTTGGAAAGTTTTTTCAAAATGAAAATTATATTATTTCTTGAAAAGGAGAGAAAGACATAAGACAATAGACCTTGAATTTCTAAGTGTCGGGGCGTATGCCTGATCTTCACTTCGACACCTGGAGTATGGTTATCTTGGGTGGAGTTCGACCACACTCCTTTTTCTAAGGATCAACTTTATTTTGGATTGAGTGTTCTGCTATGGCTACCTCACTTCGGTTGTGTTTCTATGCCTCATCTACAACAAGTGCTTCTTGATGGGGTTCCCTCCTATCGCTGTTGGCGGTGCCCAGTGTGAGAGAGATGAATTTTATGCTCATACTCTGGATGTGTCTGCACTTTTCTTTCTTCTCGACACAATACGGGACACAACCGTGGGAAGTGCCTCCCCGCAGCCTGGTGAGAGTGCCATTCGTGTTTTCTGTAGTGTCTTTCAGCCTTGCGTCTCATGTCATTGCCTGGGGTGCCATTTAGTGTGTCAGGGGCACTTGTTAGTTTTCTCACATAGGGAAGTTTGCGGATTGGCACTCTGCCCCTGGCTTCGGTGCTTCTGGTGCCCATTTCCTTCATTCCTCTGGGTTTTGGTTCATACTCTGCATTGGCCAAAATGTACTTTGAGTCTCGAATCGCTCTCTAGTCGGGCACAACTCGTCCATTGGTTATGGGCATGGTTGATGCCTTTACCTGTGAGTAGGCGCTATTTTTCTTTGCGATTTTCGTTTCATACTTTGGCTGATTCATCGTTAGGTTGGCGCGTTCTTTCTTTGGGGGAGATGTGTTGTGAGCCGGCTGAATGCACCTCTTTGTCTTTTCCTAGGGTCGTGGGTCAGAGCATTGTGCTGCTTTCCGCTGTGGCTTTTCCATTTTTCGGCGAGCTTCGCTCCGAGGCAATTGGGTTTCTAGTTTCATTCCTCGTTGGGCGTCACATCTATTACCCGACCTAGCTCCCACTACCGTTGCCGATTTTCCATCCGTGCTAAATTTGAGGACACCATGAAAGGTAGACGAGATTGCATGCAGCTGGAACACTATTGGACGGCCTAGTAGGATATTGTGATCAGTCAGACAGTCAACAACCGAGAATTCAAGCGCCCATCTTATTTGTTTGGTTCCATCATGATTGATCAATGTAAATGGGAGCGTGGCTGTTCCTGTTGGCTAGATGCCATGACCAGTGAACCCAACTAACTGGCCCTAGCGTGGTAACTGGATGTGCTTTTTCCATTCAATCGGTAACTACTGAAGGCAGTGTTCATAAATCATGTTGACCCTGCTTCCGGGATCGATGTATACTTGTTCAACATGGTTTTGGCTAATGAAACCAGTTATGTGCCGAGGATCGTTCAGATCCTTGTGCTCTGGCCATGGATCGTGCATTGAAAATGTTATATTGAGGATGTTTTGGTGGTATACATGCGCACCCACACGCTGGCTCGGTCGATTGCCACATGGTCGGGGCCCTGTGATGGTGAATATATCGACCCTTCTTTCGTTTTCCTTTCCCCCATCTTTTTGATTTTTGGGATGGTGCTTATTCCCATCAAATCTCGCCCTGAGGTCCTTCACTATGTCGACTATATTTCCCACTAGTTGTTTCTCATAAATCTCTCACTCCAATACTGTACACTCGTTGGTGTCGTGTGTTTTGCTTCGATGGTACTCACAGAACTTGGTCTTTTCTTAGTTTTCCTTGGATGGAGTCTTACTGATTGTGTAGACATCATTGTGGCTACTTCTGCTTTCATCCCTGTTGAATGGTCTATACCGTCGTGATATATGCATGGAATGACGATTGTGTCTCTACTGGTTGCCTTCTTGTTTTTCTTGCTGAATCGGGCTTGGTCGGGGTGTCATTTCCTTCTGTTTGAGGTAAGCGTTGGCCACGGCCTTGAGATTGGCCTCTTTTTGTTCCTCCCCCTCGATTTAACGTAGGTATTTTTCCACATGGAACTTGAGTTCATCCCTGGATCGGGGAACTATTCTTTGCAATTTTCTTGATAGGGGTCCAGGAAGCAGACCTTGAGCAAAGGCGCCTGTCACTAGGAATTCTTCATGTCCCAGGACATTCAGGGTAGCTAGCGTGAACCGATCATAGTAGTCACGGATCGATTCTCCTTCTTTTTGTTTGCGCGCCATCACGAAGTTGGCATCTCCTTTTCCTTTTATCAATTGCATGAAGTTGTTGTGGAAAAGGTATTTTAGCTGCTCAAAGCTTGAGACTGGCCTTAGAGACTTGAACCACTTGCCTGCATTTCCTGTTAAGGTGCAAGGGAAATATGTGCAAGTGAAGTGGCGATCCATCCTAAGAGATGTCATCATCCACTCGTAGTTATCGATGTGGTCATCTGGGTTTGTAGTGCCGTCATACTTTGGCATGTTTGGAATCATTGCATTGTGCGGGATCTTGTACTGCAGGAGTTCATGGCAGAAGTTGGAATTTACTCTTTGCATGGGGTTGTCCATGTATGAATATGGCATACCACCATAAGCCATGCGTTGCTTCATCTGGTAGGGGCTCGCATACATCTGGTTATGCATGGTTGTCTGCAAGATGTATGGCTGATACTGTTGTAGGTTTGGCTGTAACCCAAGGTTCTGGATTGCATATTGCCCTTTCGGAGGAACTAGATATGGGCTTGCTCCTGTGTACTGTTGTGTGTATGGGTTGAACGGATGACCGACTGTCATGAAGGGGTTGAATTCGGATGCTACCAAGGACTAGACGTCAGATCCATAAGGGCCAGGTCCATGGTTGGATGAAGTCTGCACGCATGTTACTTGCGGCTAAGAAGGTGCAAGGGTTGCACCTGGCGTCTGCTATACAAGTTGGTTGAAGCTCGACGGTTGCTGTGCAAATATCAAAACATGAGACAACCCTGCCATGGCAGCGTGTGGGTGGACCATTGAGGAATATTGTGGTCATGGTTGAATGGTGTGAGGGATCCAGGTTCCAGTGCCAAAAACGTGCAGGAAGGATTGTTGTTGCGATGCAGGGATCTCTATTTGTTACTTTATGATGATTTGTGGAGTTGTGGTTATGATTGCTATTTGTTGGGCTGTGCTGGTTGTTGGGCACCATAGATTGCCGACGTAAGTTGCCGCCGTTTTGGCTACAGAACGGGATGGTGTCTGTGAGACCGGTGTGCGGTTTGAGGCGTGCTCCTCCTAAACGGAAGTTTTCCTTCCATCAAGTGACTATATTGGGCACAACGGGCCTTGTACTTGTAACCTCTATTTGAGAATTATGAAATAAAGAATACTCTCCTTATGCCCATACATGTAGCTCACCTTGACCGAACCACGTAAATATTGTGTCTTTGGTGCTTTTAGTTTTGCTTGTTATCCACATTAGTACCTAACAAGGGTCATCAGAACTTGGCAAGTGGCATCATATTTGTTATGAGTCTTGACAAGTATCGTATGATTTCCTAACAAGTGGTATCAAAGTTGTGGTTGGTGTTCTGTTGATTGAAGATGGCATCTAACAAGTTTAATTTGGAGAAGTTCAATGGCTTGAATGATTTCATTTTGTGGAAGGTGAAGATGAATGCTCTTCTAGTTCAACAAGGATATGTGGTGGCACTGGAAGGAGAAGCGAAACTACCAAAGGACATGGTGGCTGAAAGGAAGGTGGATAACCTGGAAAGAGCGCATAACGCAATTCTTTTGAGTTTGACACACGAAGTACTTAGAAAGGTCATGGATCAAATGAGTGTTGATGGGCTTTAGGAGAAATTGTGTGACAAGTATCAGAACAATTCTCTGACGAACATGCTATACCAGAAGTAACGTTTGTATACTCTTAGGATGTCGAAAAGCACCCGAGTTAAGGATCATCTAGAGAAATTAAATAGGATCATCTTGGACCTACAATGTGTGAATGTAAAGATTGAAGATGAAGATCAAGAACTTATCCTCTTATGTTCGCTGCCGAATGCTTATGAGAATTTCGTTGATACCATGTTGTATGGTAGGACAAAGATCACTATAAATGATGAAAGGTTTTGAGCATTCTAACACTCCTCTGGTGTACATGAAACCCTAGATGCTTTGGATCTATGTTTTTTCTAATTATACATGCAATATTGTTTCCAAAGCATTAAGCCTAAAACTAGCATACAGATGACATAAACATCATAGAAAGGAGTTATAGAATTACCTCTTCGTTGTAGCTTGTAGTTTGGCCTTTAAGCGCTCAACACCAATAGTATGAATGCCTGAAATGGAATCACAACACACCTTTGGACAAAGGATGACTTTTGAGAGAATATCCTCACACCAAAATCGGCTCAATGATCTTTCAAGAACTGGTGCACAATTTTGGAGGCTAAGGGGCTTCTTATATAGTGTAGCTTAATTAGGGTTACACCATGCAAACCCTAATGTGCATGACTTTCCACATTCCTTAGGCTCCATGCGTTTTAACCTCCATGAAGTATCCATGGTTCACCACATGGGTTTAGCCCAACATAAAGAACTATGGATCACAAGCCTACTTTATAAGAATGAATGATTTACGAAATCAATCCCCATTTATTTAATTAGTCTCCTTTGATCACAAAATTAATTCAAAACTAATTCTTGATCAATACTAATTAAATAATATGATTTCATATTAATATATTAGAACTTATAACATAATAACAAATCATAAATAACCTCTTCTCAAAAGTCCATCCTATCAAATTGTCCTGGTGATATGCAACCCAAATGGACCATGCTACTCTCGGGTCAAGTACATACCAATTATAGTTATGGACTTAGACACTAATCCAATAAATGATGTGAAGGATTCTTTGATATCCAAGGAAATGAAAAGAACAATTTCAGTTAGAGAAGAGGTTTCCAGTTCCTGTTTGTTCGTAGACAGAGGAAGAACATCGGAGATAGGTGGATGTAACAAAGGGAATTCAAGTTCCGAATCTAAAGCCAACATCAAATGTTATAACTGCAAGGAAAATGGACACTTCGGAAGAGATTGTCCATTTCTGAAGAAAGGGAATAATGGTGTTGGACCAAGCAGCAACAATTCTGATGTGGTTCATGAAAATTCTGATGAACGGGATTATGGTGAAGTTTGGACAATATGTACATCTATTTTTGTTGATGCTTGGGCATTGGACTCTGTAGCATCCTATTATATGACATGTAATCATGACTGTTCCGACTCCTTCAAAGGTGGAATAGCACAGTCATGATGGGTGATGATTGGATGATCAATATCAAGGGAAGTGGCAAGGTGCAAATCAAGATGCATAATGGTATGGTCAGGAAACTGGATTGTTGGTTCGTCCTGGAACTTCGAAAGAATTTGATTTCTCTGGTCACTTTGGCTGTAACATCCATAAAATTCATGCCAAATTTAAACTTTTAAAAACATTTCAAATACCAAGAGTTATTAAAAATTTGTTTTCAAAATAGTTTTATATCAAAGTATCCCAACTTTCTTCTCAGTTGGTGGTTGCTCTCTTTGGTAAAAACCCCGACCAGTTTGCCTAAATTTCTCTTCTTTTTGCTTATTGTATTCATCGTAAGGCAGCCACTCCTTATTTGGTTTTCTCCAATCTTCATCGTATTTGTCCCCACTCAAATAGAAAACTTGAGCTTTCTTGTTTCCATATTCATCTATATTGCAATCCCTTGTCAAATGTGGGCCACTACATCTCTCGCAACCAACTCGAATTGCATGAATTGATTGGTCCATTTGGGTCAATCTTCTATCCATATTGCTGAGCATTGCCATCACAATAGCCATCTCTTCAGTTTGTGCACCTCCACTGCCTTTTATTCCATCACGCCCTGGGTTGTGATACTCACGAGAATGCCTTGAAAATTCTTCAATCAGCTCCTTGGCCTGATTTGGGTTCTTCTTTGTTAGTGGTCCTTGTGAGTCAAGGAGTTGTCTAGTCATGACATTCACCCCATCATAGAATATCGACATTTCTTGCTGAATATTGAGGTCATGTTGAGGACAATTCCTTAACAACCCCTTGTAGCGCTCCCATGCCTCGTACAATGACTCCCCCAGATTTTGCTCAAAGTTGGCAATCGCCTTCTTGAGTTTAGAGATTTTGGAGGGTGGGCAAAACTGGTCTAGGAATTTCTCACGCAATTGGGCCCATGTGGTGATTGTACCAGATGGAAGAGCCTTCAACCAGTCTTTTGCAGCTCCTTTGAAAGTGACTGGCCACGTCCTTAGCAAAGCTATCTCCCTTAGGATATTAGGAGTATTAAAATAACCCGCAATATCATTGACCTCGTCTAAATGCTTGAAAGCATCATCATGATCCTTCCCATAGAATGGGATATCCTTGAGTGCAGTAAGGATATGTCCCTTTAACTCGAATGTGGCATTGGTAGGAATCGTAGGATGTACTAAACCCAGCCCCACATCATCTCGAATGCGCTTCTTGTAATCCCCCATGGCCATCTCATCAATGATCACCATTTCGTTCTCCGGCTCGTTCTCGGGTTCACTAGTATAAAGTCCAAATTATGTTTCTGATTTGTACTCGGACTCATGTGGATTAGGAATTTGATCGAAGACTTCAAACTTGCTCTTTGAGGCTGAACTCAATTCTTCCGTTTTCTTTCCTGACTTCCTTGAAAAAACTGATTTCAGTTCTTGTAGAGGCGACTTCTTATTATTCTTTTTGTGCAGCGTAGACTCTGGATCTTCAAGCGGTGGCACCAAAGGTGTGTTCGATCCTCTGGTCATGAACACCTACAAAACAATCAAAATAAAAACGTAAATATGAACAAAAAAACTAAAAAAAAATTCCCTACTGATAGTCCACCACGACGTGGTAAAAGTTACCACCTCGTGTTGTCGCAGAAAAACTAACAGAAAAAAAACTAAAAAACTAAAAAAAAAAAAAACAAAACTCACGACGTGAACTTAAGGTTCACGACGTGATCCTAATACTGACTAAAAAAACTAAACTGCAAAAGTAACATTTTGCAGGTTTTACCTCACAAAAAGGATCGATCAATTTAAAGCAAACAAACTAATAATTAACTAAGTCGTTCCCTGGCAACGGCGCAAAAAACTTGATGTGCACAATAATACCCACTAAGTTTATAATTTATAACCTAACTACCTTAACTAACTAAAATGCACCTAGGCAGTGTACTTAGTCGAATTATAGAATAGTTGGGTAAGTTGGGTGTCGATCACAGGGAACGTTGTTAACTAATTTATTTATTTACTACTAAATTAACCTAATTTTAGAGCAAAAACGGGGTTTTATCTGATTTTGCAAGACCATACGAACTTAAATCACAGAATTCAATCAATTAATTAAAAACACTCATGTCTAGTTCGAATCCACTTCGTCCTTATGGCTAGCTAATAATTATGGATTATCAAGTTGGTTATTATTATATTAGTAATTTAAGTCTAACTTTACTAATTATTAATTAATTCATGTAAAACAATGTATGGTCCCACACAATTTAATTCTAGCAATTTAATATTCACTAAATCACTAGGTAAACAAGTTCATGCAGTTAATGGTCACTAAGCTACACAAAACATGTATTTAAGCAACTAAAGAAACAAACATAAGCATGCTAGGTAACGATAAATCAAACACAAGCAATTCACCAACTAAATAAATCCATGTAAAATTAAGCTATTCATAAGTTAGAAGCTTCATCTAGCTAGACAAGAGTAGCTAGATTCAGCTGCTCATAATAGCAACTAACAAACAAACACAAACTAAATAGGCAAACATGTTCATAAGTATCAAATAAGTAAACTAAATTATGAACCTCTACTCATTTGGTGTTGAAAACCTTTTTCCAGAACTTCTCCTCTACTAAAAATCATCTTCTGGAAACCCTCCAATTAGCCAAAAGTCTCCCAAGTCGTAATGGGCAAGGGAATTTATAGTTTTTTGATTTCCCGAGTTCACGCTGTGAATCATAAGGATTCACATTGTGAATATGAGATAAGCGTGTTAGACAAGGACTCTTTCACCCGCATGCATATCTTCTAGAATTCTCCACTCACGTCGTGAATCATGAATTATTCACATCGTGAGTGCGTCTTTTGGGTGATTTTCCGTTCTTCTTTTCTTCAATCCTCCAAAGTTCCATATTCTGTGAATTTCAGTCCCTATCTTCGAAAATGATTCTCTTTGGCTGCAAATAACAATTTAAACTTATAAGTACCATTATTCTATGGAATGACCAAAATATTAATAGAAATGTAAATAAATATTGCTTAAAAATATGTATAAATTGATGGATTTGAGCAACAAGAACTTTCCTATGTGCACATGCAAACCCTAATTGCTTGGATCTAGGTTTCTCTAATTGAACATGCATTGAATCCAAGACTTACAATACTAGATCTAATGTAAACAAGTGATTATAATCATATGAATTAGGATCTAGAACAATACCTTGGATTACTTGCTTGATACTTCTTCTTCTTGGAGCTTAGAGTCACAATTGTCACTCCTCTAATGACTTACAAACACCAACTAGCAACAAGATGATTTGAGAGAGAGAGAGAGGAGGGTGAGAAATCGGCCCTAGGGTTTCTTGCCTTGCATGAGTGCCGATTTCCCTCACCCTAGGGATCTATTTATATTATGGGATACTAGGGTTTCACCTTTAACCCTAATTGAATAACTTAGGCCCTAAGCAATCCAAGATCCTTCGAGATTTTAGGCTTGGACGAATTTAAGGTTCCCAAACCCAAAATTTCGTCCACCCCATTATCTATAAGGATACATAGCCCAAAACACAACTATCACACATTTGACAGTTTATGCCCCTTTATTCAATTAACCTCTTTAAGTCACCAAATTAATTCTTAATTAATATATGACTTATATTAATCAAATAACATTATTAATCCTTTAATATATTATTCTCATAATATATTAACAATAATATCTCTTCTCTCTTAACAAATCATCCTGTCAAGTTGCTATGGTGAAGGCAACCCAAAAGGACCATGCACAACCGGGTCAAGTACTTACCAAATATAGTTACAGCCTTAGACACTTATCCAACAGTGTCCCACTTGGATAAGTCTAGTAACTATATATGCAAGCACAAACCGATTAGCAATCGTAGCTCTCAAAGACGCTGTAAACTCTGATCTTATCAATCTTCTGTCCTTTAGATAAGGGATCGTACAATCCTCTGTTTAGATATTATGTGGACAATCTTATGGAACTTATTGTCCAGCATTTTGGTTTCTCGATCTCAGATTTATTTAACATAGAACTTAATTGAACACATCAATTCAGTCCTAACCGGGCCTGACACATAAGTCAAATCAAATCATCGAGCGGCCGTGATATCGTTTTTATTCTCTTAGGATAAAAGTAACAGATAAACTTCGACTTATATGCATTCACTATTTACTAATCAACTATATACAACAATGTGTTTCATAACATCAATTTACTGATGCGGTTTCGCATTGTCAATGCACAACTAATTAATAAACAATAAACCATATATCTTGGTTTTAAGACCATATGAAATTATTGTCTTGCGATCACTTGTGTCACATTCCATAAAGTGATTCCAGCAAGTGTGGGTTTATTCCAATGCTCAAAACTTGTTTATAAGCACTCACGAACGTTGTAGCAAACTTTTGCTATGTCTAATACCTTTTAGACAATCTACACACCAAGTCATGACAATCTTCATTCATATCTACTTCCAACATATGAACAATTGTGGACCATTCGAATAATTCGATTATTCTTAATAACTTAATTATTCAGGAAGTCAAAACATGCAAAAATGAAACAATAGTTAAACAATTAACATAAGACAGTATCTTTACTCATAAATAATACTCTTTTATTTAATCATCAAATGTCAATTACATTTATCTATTACATGTTTCAAAACTATCTAATCTAAACTAATATCGTCTTTCAGCCCAATGCTCCTAACGTGCTGCAAATGCTTAACCCTACTCAGTCCCTTAGTAAGCGGATCTGCTGGGTTATCCTTTGACGATACCCTCTTCACTACGAGGTGTCCTTCTACTCGATGTCTAATAAAGTGATATTTTCTGTCGATATGCCCAGATCTACCATGATCCCTCAATTCCTTGGTCAAGGAAACCGCTCCCTCATTATCACAGAAAATTTCCATAGGCTCCTTTATGGCAGCCCGATTGTGAATGGTAGTTGTCCCTATCGGTCTGGAAGCTGGCGTCACTATACCCTCGTACCTTTAAGTCATCACTCCCTCCGAGGACTAAGAACCATTCCTTGGTCTTCCGAAGGTACTTAAGTATATTCTTGGCCGCAATCCAATGAGCCCTGCTAGGGTTCCCTTGATATCTACTGACCATGTTCAAAGTAAAGGCCACATCAGGGCGAGTACAAGTCATAGC
This sequence comes from Lactuca sativa, assembly GCF_002870075.4. Taxonomy (NCBI): domain Eukaryota; kingdom Viridiplantae; phylum Streptophyta; class Magnoliopsida; order Asterales; family Asteraceae; genus Lactuca; species Lactuca sativa. The sequence goes on along the minus strand of NC_056630.2, from coordinate 3,374,507 downwards.
GTACATGATTGAGCCAATTGCGGAAGCGTAGGGTACTCGGCTCATCTCAGCTATCTCCGCTTCTGTACTCGGACTTTGAGTCTTACTCAATTTGGCATTACTCTGTATCGGTAGTTCTCCCTTCTTCAAGTTTTGCATACAAAAACGTTTTAGTACTTTATCCAAGTAAGTATTCTGACTAAGTCCTATTAGTCTCTTACTTCGTTTTCTCACTATCCTTGTTCCCAAAATATAGGAAGCCTCTCCGAGGTCCTTCATAGCGAAGCACTTCCTGAGCCAGGACTTAACCTCCTGCAAAGTCGGGACGTCGTTTCCTATGAGCAGTATGTCATCGACATACAAAACGAGGAAGCTAACTATACTCCACTGGCCTTGACATATACACATGATTCATCTTCACTTCGTACAAATCCAAACTCTTTGACTATCTCATCGAAGCAAAGATTCCATCTGTGAGACGCTTTCTTAAGTCCATAAATGGACTTCTCAAGCTTGCACACTCTATTAGGATGCTTCGGATCGACGAAACCCTCTGGCTGAGCCATGTAAACATCCTCAGCCAACTTCCCATTAAGGAAAGCGGTCTTGACATCCATCTGCCATATCTCATAACCATGAAATGCAGCAATGGCTAGCATCACCCTAATAGATTTTATCTTAGCAACTGGTGATAAGGTCTCATCATAGTCAACTCCGGGAGTTTGAGTAAAGCCCTTCGCCACTAGTCGTGCCTTATACGTGTGCACTTTCCCATCCACGTCGGTATTCTTCTTGAAGATCCATTTGCACCCAACCGTCTTACGTCCAGGCACATTGTCAACCAAATTCCAAACTTGGTTGTCATACATGGACTGCATCTCGTTGTCCATTGCCTCTTTCCATTTTACAGACTCTAGGCCTGCCATGGCTTCCTTATAGCTATTAGGTTCATCTAGATTTATTAGTGTACCATCACTAATATACGTATCCCCTTTGGTAGTAATATGAAAACCATAAAACTGGGGTTGAACTCTAACTCTTACGGAACGTTTAAGAGGTAAGGACTCGTCAATTGGTTCAACCGGAGTTTCTTCCTCGGGTTGAGTGCCAGCGTTAGAGGTTCCTTCATCGCTCGACTCTTGAATCTCTTCAAGATCGATATGCCTCCCACTGTCTCCTTGGCTTATGAGTTCTCGCTCTCGGAAAACCCCTATCCTCGCAACGAAGACAACACTGTCACTCGGTCTATAGAATAGATATCCAAAGGATTTCTATGGGCAGCCGATGAAAATACATCGCTCACTTTGAGGTTCGAGCTTGTCGTGAGTCTCTCGTCTTATGAAAACCTCACATCCCCAAACCTTGATATGTGCCAACGAGGGAGCCTTCCCTGTCCATATCTCGTGAGGTGTTTTTGCAACCTTCTTTGTAGGAACTCGGTTAAGGATATGGGTTGTGAAGTTTTCATAAGACGGTGATTTATATAGAGAGAAGAGATATTATTAATGTATTATAAGAATAATATGTTAACGGAATAATAATATTATTTGATTGATATAAGTCATAAACTAATTAGGAATTAATTTGGTGACTTAAAGAGATTAATTGAATAAAAAACCATAAACTGTCAAATGTGTGATAGTTGTGTTTAGGGCTATGAATCCTTATGGATATGGGAAGGGAAGATTTTAAGGATATGGATATCTTAAAAATCGTCCAAGGCCTTATCTAGAAGGATCTTTGGATTGCTTTGAGGCTAAGTTATCTATAGTTTAAATAGACCCTTAGGGTTGGAGAAATCGGCCAATCTATCTTTGAGGAAACCCTAGAGCCGATTTCTCACCCCTCTCCCTCTCTCAAATCATCTTCTTGCTAGTTGGTGTTTGTAAATCATTAGAGAAGTGACAATTGTGACTCTAAGCTCCAAGAAGAAGAAGTATCATGCAAGTAATCCAAGGTATTGTTCTAGATCTTAATTCATATGATTAGAATCAATTGTTTACATTAGATCTAGTATTGAAAGTCTTGGATACAATGCATGTTCAATTAGAGAAACCTAGATCCAAACAATTAGGGTTTGCATGTGCACATAGGAAAGTTCTTATGGCTCAAACCCATCAATTATACCTTAATTAACAACCAGTTTAAGGTAGTTAGTACAGCAGTAGTTACCATAATACAACACTACAATACTTTATTATTTCCCCATTGCATTCACATTGTGATCTTCTCACATAAACGGTAATGTAAACATTATATTTTTGGTTAATGATAGTCACACTTGGGAAAATACACACTTTTACAAGAAACAAACATACATAACATTTGATGCCTTGGTAGAAGGCTACATTTAGTAGAAAATATAGGATTTTCTAGGAGATACAAACATTTACTACAAACATTTACAAGCTTATACATCAAACACTTAAAAACACTTTCATACAAACAATGACACTAAACTGCTTATGAACTCACCAGCTTTAAAGCTGATCAACTATTTCAAAATAACTTGTATTCTCAGGTCATCAGTAGACAGGTACCGATGCCAGGTTTTGAGAAGATGGAGCTCGTTCAAGACTGATCTCTTATTTTGATTTACTTTTTTGGTGTCTTATAAACTTCAGCGAACACACTTGTATTAAATTATATTATTAATGCAATGGATGATGATGTTGCTTGTTTACTATTTCGCTTTGTTGTGATACTGTACATGACGTCCTCCGCCCCCGAACGATTCCGCCATTACGGTTTTGGGGTGTGATAGTACACAAGTGTACGCCCAGCGTACCAGGGCGCGCCTAGTACTCTCTACGTACCCTTATGTACGCATAACGTACTCATCCTGATCCCAAAATTGCAATTAAACCCTTAGACTTTTCATGGCTTCACCCTTCCATCCCCAGGGACTATAAATGACAAATTGTCACACCCCAAAACCGGAACAGCGGAAACGTTCTGGGGTGGATGACGTCATGTCAAGTATCATAACATATGCAGTATAGTAATCAAAGTACAACAAACATTGCATTAATAGTAATAGTTTTACATAAGTTACAATTCATAGCAACATCAAAGTAATACAAGTAATAATATAGGTGCAGCTTGGTACTAGGCTGTCTCCACAAAAGCTCCTGGGATGTACCTGTCTACTGCTGACCTGAGAATACAAGTTATTTTGAAAGCGAGTATCAGCATTTTTATAAATGCCGGTGAGTTCATAAGTATTTAGTGTCATTTGTGTAAGTAAGTATTTTATTCAAAATAACTTTATAAAAAGTAGTAGTTTAGAATCTATGGTGTATTAGCGTCCTTTCCAGAAAATCCTATATTTTCTAATTAAAAGCAGTCTTCTACCAAGACTCGACAGTGTTATGTTTTAAAGAGAAATTTTCCCTGAAATACTATCATTACCCAAAATACGGTATTTGACTATAAAGAAAGTAGGAGAATATCACTAGTAAAATACTAGGGGAAAATAACATATGCCTCAGCAGAAAACACAACTGACTAAGGCAAAAGAAATCATAGACTCCAGGAGAGTATCGAATGAATGATACGCCTGGCCCAGTCTAACAAAAAGAAACATAGACCCCAGACGGTATCAAATGATCCATACGGCTAGCAAGGTCTAAAACAAAGAAACACAGACCCCAGATAGTATCAAATGAACGATACAACTAGCCAGGTCTAAAACAAAGGATGGATGTGAACTCGTATGTAACCATGTTGATCGATGATAGAGTATTCGATGACCCTCCAGGTCACGCGTAGAGGTAGTGGCAGTAGTAGTAGTGGCTTTATATCACCCATGGGCCTTACCGGTGCGGACTGTAGCTAGTAGTCAGGGTGTGGGAGTGTCAGTCCCGTATAGATCTATACACATGATGTTCGCTCTCCTTCCCGGAGACTCTGGTTACATGGCATTGGCGCAATGAAGCACCGTAGAGGGAAATAGTGTGTCACATTGTAAAGTAAGAGAGAGAGAGAGAGATAGAGAGAGAGAGAGAGAGAGATAGAGTGAGAGATAGAAAGAGATAGAGTGAGAGATAGAGAGAGATAAAGTGAGAGATAGAAAGAGATAGAGTGAGAGATAGAGAGAGATAGAGTGAGAGATACAGTCTCCTAACTATTCATATAATAGTTAATAGGGTTCCAGGAACATGAATAATAGAGGGAGGCCTTTACTACTCAAGGCGATGTACTGGCTGAGAGCGAGCAAGCGAGCGAGAGAGAGAGAGAGAGAGAAAGAGAGAGAGAGAGAGAGAGCGTTTATGTCCATATATGTATACATGATATATAACTAATGTTTAAACGACCTTCGGACGGATATCCAATACCCACCAGACCACATCCCAACGAGGAAAAGGAAATAGGGCGAACTAGCCTTCCTAAGTCTTTTAAACATTATTTATATAACTATACAAATACAGGCATGCATTTAACGAAGTAAAAGCATAGAAGAAAACTTTGATGAAAACTTTGGAAAACCTTTACACATAAGAAATTTACGACTTGAAGTCAATTTGTAAAACAAGTTTGAAAACCGTTCATAAACACGTTTAGAATATAATTTGATAAAACAATATAAGTAAAGAAAACCTTTGTTTAAAACACTGTTGTAACTGGTTTAGAATTAAAACATACAGCACGAGAGACATTTTGAGAAAAGATTTAAACAAGTAAGGACATTTTGGAAAACCATCTATAGTGTTATACTTGGTAAAACAGCTGAAAGTGTGATCCTTGTGCATGCGGGTTATTAATCACATATGATTGATATGATAACTAGCATGTTTTAACTTGTATTCCCCCCATAAAAGCATGTAAAAACATTTAAAAGTTTAATTCAGGGGTATGAGCTCACCTGCTGTAAGTGGATCGAACGAAAGTGCCGGTTGGGTGCTAGGTGTCAAGTAAAGACTTGAACACACTTAGTGACCTATTAACATATGATGACATATGTTTACATACAATTAGTAAATATAATACTAATTAAACACGTATACGCATCCTAAAGTGCGGAAAACACTTTGGTTAAGTGCTAGGGGTGTCCCGGGTAGTATCTAAGGGTGTGTATGGCCTAGTTAGGGAGTTTACTCTTCAAGAGTAAACTCTTCATAGAGTTTTCGGCCCAAATGACCAACTCCCCATGAGTTTACGGCCGTAAAATCATGGTGGGGGTGTTCTAGGATGCTTAATGGTCTATCTCACTAGTGGAATTAGGCTAGGTCCAATTATATGGCATATAGAGGGGTTTAAGGCTCTAAATGGACCATTTGAGGAGTTTACGACCCTAAACAAGGAGTTTACGGCGGTAAGCTCTTATATGCTCATTCCTTTGATGTATTAAGGTCTTAAATGGTAGAGAATAAAGTTCTATGCATTTTTCCAAGCCATATAGGGGAGTTAGGGCATTATTTGGCCACTTTTTGGGAGTTTACGGCCCATGGACCAATCCTAGGGGGGTTTACGGCCGTAAACTCCTATGTACAATGTTTCTTTAATGTTTAAATCCCTTATATCAATTGTGGTAGATTCTAGACATTTTCTCGGTCCATAGGAGGTGTTTGAGGGCAATTCTAACACCTTTATAGGTGTTCATGGCCCTTGAAGAGGGGTTTACAGTCCAAGAGTGTTCTTGGGCCGTAAACTCATGTTTAATCTCCAAAATTCAAGGTTTTGGTGTTCTAAGCTCGAAGTTGTAAGTCCACAAGTCATATCTAAGCCCTAGGAGTGATTTGGAAGGGTTTTGGGGCTTCAAAACCCCACTTAAGGGTGTTCACGGTCCAAGAGTGTTCTTGGGCCGCAAACACATGATTTGGCCCCTATTTGATGTCTTAAACACAATTTTTCATGTTAACTAAGCTACACAACAAGTTAAGATAGATTACTTACTAGTTTGGGGCTCGAAACGGGCGTTTTGGATCGAAAGCAAGTTGTAGAGAGAGAGTGTAGAGAGAGTGGAAAGTCTCAAATGGAATCCACTCACCCTTATATAGGGGTTTGAGTTGGGGCTTAGTGGAAATCTACCCGATACTGACGTTAAACGGGGCTTTTGGTCGCACCTGATTAAATGGTCGTATTTTGACTTGGTTGAAACTAAAACTTTTCAAGGGATTTATGAGGGTGTTTCTAATTTGTTTCAACCCTTACTAAGTCATTATAAAAGTCCCAAATTAATTAACCAATCCAATAGGTTAACAGACAGTTTAATAAACGAGGTTTATTAACGGAAGGAGGGATTAAAAATGATGGAATAAATTTCGGGTTGTCTCACAAATCTTGGGATGTTACTGTTGGATTAGTGTCTAAGGCTGTAACTATATTTGGTAAGTACTTGACCCAATTGTGCATGGTCCTTTTGGGTTGCCTCCATAGCAACTTGACAGGGTGATTTAGAGAGAAGAGATGTTATAATTAATATATTATAAGAATAATATATTAAAAGAATAATAATATTATTTGATTAATATAAGTCATAAATTAATTAGGAATTAATTTGACTTAAAGAGATTAATTGAATAAAAGGGTATAAACTGTCAAATGTATGAAAGTTGTATTTTGAGCTGATAATCCTTATAGATATAGGGTTGGATGATTTTAGGGATATGGATCACCTAGAAATCATCCAAGGCCTTATCGAGGAAGGGATTTGGATTGCTTTGAGGCTATGTTATCCAATTAAGGTTTAAGGGTGAAACCCTAGGAGCTCACAGTATAAATAGACCCATAGGGTTGAGGAAATCGGCCACCATTGTGTGTGGAGAAACCCAGAGCCGATTTCCCTCTTCCTCATCTCTCCTAATTCACCTTCTTGCTAGTTGGTGTTTGTAAGCCATTAGAGGAGTGACATTTGTGACTCTTAGCTCCAAGAAGAAGAAGGTTTCAAGCAAGTAACTCAAGGTATTATTCTAGATCTCTTTTCATATGTTTTGTTCTTAGATCTAGCCATGAAAGTCTTGGAATTATTGCATGTTCAATTAGTGAAACCTAGATCCAAGCTATAGGGTTGTTGATGGGTTTTGGCCATATGAACATTCCTATATGCACATGCAAACCCTAATGCTTGGATCTAGGTTTCTCTAATTAAACATGCATTGAATCCAAGACTTCTAATGGCTAATAGAGTATAAGAACAATACAAAATCAGAGTTAGAAGCTTACCTTGAAACACTTGTTTGATCTTCTTGTTCTTGGAGCTTTAGAGTCACAAATGTCACTCCTCTAATGGCTTACAAACACCAACTAGCAAGAGGATGATATGAGAGAGAGGAGAGGGAATAGAAATCGGCCAAGGTTTCTTTGCTTTAGCAAAGGTGCCGATTTCCCTTGCCCCAAGGGTCTATTTATACTAGTAAGGCTCCTAAGGTTTCACCCTTAAACCCTAGTTGGATAATCTTTACTCAAAGCAATCCAAATCCTTTCCATGATAAGCCCTTGGCCGATTTGTGGCTTATCCCAAGCCCTAGAAATCGTCCAACCCTATCCAAGAAGGATTTATAGCCCAAAATGTAACTATCAAACAATTGACAGTTTATACCCTCTTATTTAATTAATCTCTTTAAGTCACCAAATTAATTCTAATTAATTTATGACTTATATTAATCAAATAAAAATATTATTATTCCTTATATTATTCTCATAATATATTAATAATATTTATTCTCTCATAATAAATCATCCTATCAAGTTGCTATGGTGAAGGCAACCCAAAAGGACCATGCACAATCGGGTCAAATACTTGCATAATATAGTTGCAGCCTTAGACACTATTCCAACAGTCTCCACTTGGATAAGTCTAGTAACTATATGCACAAGTACAATTCGATTTGCAATCGTAGCTCTCAAAGACGCTGTCAAACTCTGATCTAATCAATCTTGTCCTTTAGATAAGGGATCGTACAGTCCTCTGTTAGATATCATGCTGACAATTCTATGGAATAATTCCAATTCATCTGACATAGAACTTAATCGAACACATCAATTCAGTTCTGACCGAGCCCGGCACATAAGTCAAATCAAATCATCGAGCGGCCGAGATATCGCTTTTACCCTCTTGGGATAAAAGTAACAGATAAACTTCGACTAATATGCATTTACTTATTCATTAATCAACTATACACAACAATGCGTTTTATAACACCGAGTTACTGATGCGTTTTTGCATTATCAATGTACAACCAATTAACAAATAACAAACCATATATCTAGGTTTTAAGACTATATGATATTATCGTCTTGCGATTACCCTTTTATATCATATTCCATAAGGTAATTCCAGCAAGCGCGGGTTTGTTCCAATGCTCAAAACTAGTTCATAAGCACTCATGAACGTTGCAGCAACCCTTTGGTATGTCTAATACCATTTAGACAATCTACACACCAATTCATGACAATCTTCATTCATATCTACTTCCAACATATGAACGATTGTGGACAATTTGAATAATTCGATTATTCTTAATAAATTCAATTATTCTGGAAGTCAAAACATGCAAAATGAAACAATAGTTAAATAATTAACATAAGACAGTAACATTACTTATAAATAATACTCTTTTATTTAATCATCAAATGTCAATTACATTTATCTATTACACGTTTCTACTACTATCTAATCTATGCTAATATCATCCTTCAGCCCAATACTCCTAGCATGCTGCAAGTGCTTAACCCTACTCAGTCCCTTCGTAAGTGGATATGCTGGGTTATCTTCTGATGATATCCTCTTTACTACGAGTTGTCCTTCTTCTACACGATGTCTAATAAAGTGACATTTTCTATCGATATGCCGAGATCTACCATGATCCCTTGGTTCCTTGGTCAAGGCAACCGCTCCTTCATTATCACAGAAAATCTCCATGGGCTCCTTTATGGCAGGTACAACTCCAAGATCATCGATGAAGTTCTTTAACCATATTGCCTCCTTCGACGCTTCGCTCGCTGCAATGTACTCTGATTCACACGTTGAATCAGCTACGGTTTCCTGCTTGGAACTTTTCCAAGTCACTGCTCCTCCATTCAGGGTAAAGACCCAGCCCGATTGCGAACGGTAGTTGTCCCTGTCGGTCTGAAAGCTGGCGTCACTATACCCTCGCACCTTCAAGTCATCACTCCCTCCGAGGACTAAGAACCATTCCTTCGTCCTCCGAAGGTACTTAAGGATATTCTTCACCGCAATCCAATGAGCTCTGCCAGGGTTCCCTTGATATCTGTTAACCATGCTCAAAGCAAAGGCTACATCAGGGCGAGTACATGTCATAGCATACATGATTGAGCCAACTGCGGAAGCATATGATACTCGGCTCATTTTTGCTATTTCATCTTCGGTACTCGGACTTTGAGTCTTACTCAACTTGGCATTACTTTGTATCGGTAATTCTCCCTTCTTCGAGTTTTCCATACTAAAACATTTTAGTACCTTCTCTAAGTAAGTGTTCTGTCTAAGTCCTATTTGTCTCTTACTTCTATCTCTTACTATCCTTATTCCCAAAATATAGGAAGCCTCTCTGAGGTCCTTCATAGCGAAGCACTTCCCGAGCCAGGACTTAACCTCCTGTAGAGTCGGGATGTCGTTTCCTATGAGTAATATGTCATCAACATATAGAACGAGGAAGCTTACTATACTCCCACTGGCTTTGACATATACACACGATTCATCTCCGCTTCGTACAAATCCAAACTCTTTGACTTTCTCATCGAAGCAAAGATTCCATCTGCGAGACACTTGTTTCAGTCCATAAATGGACTTCTCAAGCTTACACACTCTATTCGGATGCTTCGGATCCACAAACCCCTCTGACTGAGCCATGTAAACATCCTCATCCAACTTCCCATTAAGGAAAGCGGTCTTGACATCCATTTGCCAAATCTCATAATCATGAAATGCGGCAATCGCTAGCATCACTCTAATAGATTTTATCTTCGCAACTGGTGAGAAGGTCTCATCATAGTCAACTCTGGGAGTTTGAATAAAGCCCTTCGCAACCAATTGTGCCTTATATGTGTGTACGTTTCCATCCACGTCGGTCTTCTTCTTGAAGATCCATTTGCACCCAACGGTCTTACGTCCGGGCACATTATCAACCAAATTCCAAACTTGGTTATCATACATGGATTGGATCTCGCTATCCATTGCCTCTTTCCATTTCGCAGACTCCGGGCTTGCCATGGCTTCCTTATAGCTATTAGGTTCATCAAGGTTTATTAGTGTACCATCACTAATATATGTGTCCCCTTCGGTAGTAATATGAAAACCATAAAACTGGGGTTGAACTCTAACTCTTTCAGAACATCTAAGAGGTAAGGATTCGTCAATCGGTTCAACCGGAGTTTCCTCCTCGGGTTGAGTGCCAGCGGTATAGGTTCCTTCATCTATCGACTCTTGAATCTCTTCAAGCTCGATTTGCCTCCCACTGTCTCCTTGGCTTATGAGTTCTCGCTCTCGGAAAACTCCTCTCCTCGCAATGAAGACAACATTGTCCTTCGGTCTATAGAAGAGATATCCAAAGGATTTCTGCGGGTAGCCAATGAAAATACATCGCTCACTACGAGGTTCGAGTTTGTCGTGCGTATCTCGTCTTACGAAAGCCTCGCAACCCCAAACCTTGATATGTGCCAACGAGGGAGCTTTCCCTGTCCACATCTCGTGAGGTGTTTTGGGAACCTTTTTAGTAGGGACTCGGTTAAGGATATGGGCGGCATTCTCTAAGGCATACCCCCAAAAAGAGATAGGTAGTGAAACACGACTCATCATTGAGCGAACCATGTCCAACAAGGTTCGATTACGCCTTTCTGCCACACCATTCAATTGTGGTGTCCTAGGTGGCGTCAATTGTGAAACTATTCCACATTCCTTGAGATAATCGTGGAATTCAAGACATAGGTATTCTCCTCCTTGATCAGATCGAAGCATCTTGATTTTCCTGCCCAATTGATACTCCACTTCATTCTTGAACTCTTTGAACTTTTCAAAAGTTTCTGACTTTTGATTGATTAAGTAGATATACCCATATCTACTATAGTCATTGGTAAAAGTCACATAGAAGCGGTTCCCATCCTTCGTGGTTGATCTAAACGGTCCACATACATCGGTATGTATTAGGTCCAATAGACCCTCACCCCTTTCACACGTACTTGTGAAGGGTGACTTAGTCATCTTTCCAAGTAAACAAGATTCGCATGTGTCATCTTCCCTAAGGTCGAATGACTCCAACACTCCATCCTTTTGGAGTTGGGTTATGCGCTTCTTGTTGACATGTCCAAGACAACAATGCCACAAGGATGCTCTATCCATACTATTGGAAGAATCCATGCATAAAACATCATTTCCTAAGTTATCTATAATCATAACGGTTTCATAAATTCCATTACATGGTATAGTTTCAAAATAAAAGACACCATTTAGATAAGCCAAAATAGAACCATTCTCATTATTAAAAGAAAATCTAAAACCTTGTCTAAACAAACCATGAAATGAAATGATGTTTCTAGCCATTTCTGGCGAATAGCAACAATTGTTCAAATCTAAAGATAAACCATTCCTAAGCACTAAAGGATACACTCCAATCTTGGTCACAGGCGACGATCTTCTATTCCCCATGATTAGATTTATTCTTCCATGCTCCACGTCTCTGTTTCTTCTTAGTCCCTGCACATTAGAACAAATGTGGTAACCACAACCGGTATCAAGAACCCAAGAAATAGCATGAGATGAATCGTTAGATTTAATTGTGTATATACCTGCGAAAGATGGCTTGATCTTTCCTTCCTTGATGGCTTGCAGGTACTCTGGGCAGCTTCTCTTCCAATGTCCTATCTTGTGGTAGTGGTGGCACTCTGCCTCCTTTGGGTTAGGGCAGGGTTTAGCAGGATCAACTTTGGTCCCACTAGAAGAGGCACCATCTCGGGGCTTAACCTTGCGATGGTTCTTTGACGAAGCCTTCCTCTTCTTTCCCCTTCCTTATCCAATAGCCAACACAGGAGCAGCGGGTGGATTAGGAGTTGGTGCAACAGACTTGTCCTTGAAGTTGCTCTCAGCAACCCTCAAGAGACCTTGGAGCTTGCTTAGGGTGACTTCTTCTTTGTTCATGTGGTAGGTCATCCTAAATTGATTGTAACTTGGAGGGAAAGAGTGAAGCACAATGTCGATCGCCAAGTCTTCCCCAAAGTCAATATTCAACTTGCAAAGACGGTCGACATACCTTTGCATCTTTTGCAGGTGCACGGTAAGAGACTCTCCATGACCCATTTTAGCGGAAATCATGTTAGTGAAAATCTCATAACGCTCTTGTCTCGCGTTTTGGTGGTATCTCTCCAACAAGTATTGGTGCATCTCGTATGGGTACATGTCCTCATAGGACTTTTGGAATTCGGAGTTCATAGTGGCTATCATGATGCAATGTACCTTCGTTGCATCACGCTCGTGAGTTTCAAAAGCGGTCATTTCAGCCAGAGTAGCGATTTCAGGGTTGATTTTCTCGAGCTTCTCATCGAGGACATACTCCTTATCCTCATAGCGAGCAATAGTGCGAATGTATCTTATCCATTCGCTAAAGTTCGTCCCATCGAAAGTGACCTTTTGACAAAGGTTCATCAACGTGAATGAACTAGCAGCAGCGTTGTTTGCGTTCGACATCTACAAGTAGAAAGGACAAAGATAGATTAGAATATGAATCCCTAATTATCACCCAATAAGAAAAATTAGGGCTAGGAACCAACAACAATATTTGCATATTAGAAAAAGGATGTTGTAATCTAACATGCAAACAATTTGAAGGTAAGTGAATGACAATTCACTAATTCTCCACCACAAAACATAACTCTAAGTTCTAAATTGTATTTGAGAATTCCTAGGTTTAGAAGAGATTCATTGAAACTTTTTCAATGGCATGTTTAAATCTCGATATGCCCCTCTTGTTTGTGACTGGGATACCGAGGATCACAAAGCGGGTATATATTACCATGCAAATTTACATGGTGCCTTCATTGTAACGATCACCTATTCGATGTGCCGGTAAACCACACACGCTTCATCGAACTATGATAAACAATGAATCATCCTTTGCCACCTTCGCTTAGAACCAATTAGTGTGCCGGTAAACCACACGTGCTCCACTAACTTCTTAGCAAGGTGCAAAGTGTAATTTCATGGGATTGCATCAATTCACTTTTCCTAAAGTAACTAAGATTGGGAAATTTAAAAAAAAAACATGTAGTTACTTTGTATTTCATATTATACTTTTAATGAGAGGATGAGGTTGCCCTATCCTACCCGTTCGGCTAACGACCCTCCACCGATCAAGCAAGCGGTGGGTGTGAGTGTACACCCATTAAGCGCCATTTTATAGGCCGCAACCTTATACCCACCTTATCGACCGGCTTCGTGAATGAAGCCTACTAACGGTAAGACTAGCATTTTAGTTTTATATATATATATATATATATATATATATATATATATATATATATATATATATATATATTAATCTTTTAATATTATATTAGTATAGGGTTGTATTTTAAACTTGTAAAATTCTAGGGTTTGAAATTTAAATTAAACTTTTAATCACAAAACACAAATTTCAAAACTTGAGGGCAAGTTTTAAACATTTAAAACATGGAGGATCAAATAACAAATAATCTTAATTAACAATTAATTCCATAATTATCCATATTTGATTTATTTCATGATTTCTTGCAAAATAATTTACCAATTTAATCAAAATAATTAATTAATTATCACATAAGGAAATTAAATATTTTATTAATTGATAAATATCTTTAATTAGATCAAGATTATAGTCATATATATCAAAAAATCGGATTAGGGTTGATCTAATATGATAAAGGCAAGTTTCGATAAGATAAATATCAAAAAATCCCGATTTGGCCCTTCCTGACGCTCGGACTCGTCGAGTTCCCAACTGGACTCGCCGAGTCCACCATGGGACTCGTCGAGTTCATGACACAGAAACACAAAATTCGAATTTTGCAAGCAAGAAACAAACAATCAAGCATCAATTTAATAGAAACCAATCTAGGCTCTGATACCATTGATGGGTTTTGGCCACATGAACATTCCTATGTGCACATGCAAACCCTAATGCTTGGATCTAGGTTTCTCTAATTAAACATGCATTGGATCCAAGACTTCTAATGGCTAATAGAGTATAAGAAAAATACAAAATCATAGTTAGAAGCTTACCTTGAAACACTTGTTTGATCTTCTTGTTCTTGGAGCTTTAGAGTCACAAATGTCACTCCTCTAATGGCTTACAAACACCAACTAGCAAGAGGATGATATGAGAGAGAGGAGAGGGAATAGAAATCGGCCAGGGTTTCTTTGCTTTAGCAGAGGTGCCGATTTCCCTTGCCCCAAGGGTCTATTTATACTTGTAAGGCTCCTAGGGTTTCACCCTTAAACCCTAGTTGGATAATCTTTACTCAAAGCAATCCAAATCCTTTCCATGATAAGCCCTTGGACGATTTGTGGCTTATCCCAAGCCCTAGAAATCGTCCAACCCTATCCAAGAAGGATTTACAGCCCAAAGTGTAACTATCAAACAATTGACAGTTTATACCCTCTTATTTATTTAATCTCTTTAAGTCACCAAATTAATTCTAATTAATTTATGACTTATATTAATCAAATAACAATATTATTATTCCTTATATTATTCTCATAATATATTAATAATATTTATTCTCTCATAATAAATCATCCAATCAAGTTGCTATGGTGAAGGCAACCCAAAAGGACCATGCACAATCGGGTCAAATACTTGCTTAATATAGTTGCAGCCTTAGACACTATTCCAATAGTTGTATGTGCACATAGGTAAAGTTCTTATGTCCAAAACCCATCAATTACATTGGAAAATGATGGATTGAAGTATTGTAGAACGTTTGATTGGTTAAGAGTATCCAAGGGTGCTCTTGTAGTTATAAAGGGAATGATGAATCCTCATGGGATTTATATTCTGGATGGTTGTACGATTAGGGGAACGGTGATTGTATCCCAATCCTTGGATCAATATGATGATGAAAGAATGTTATGGCATCATAAGTTGGGATATGTGAGCAAGAAAGGGTTGTTTGGTGGAGATGCAACCGGAAAAGCTAAACCTAATGAAGCCTATGTTTGAGATAAAAAGCATGGTGAAGTTTATTTTGGTTCAACACTCAAGCAAGGAAATTCTCGAGTGTGTTCACTTAGATCTAAGGAGTCCCTCTCCTATGAAGTCTCATGGTGGATGTCAATACTTTGTAACTTTTATCGATGATTACTTAAGGAAGACCTAAGTGTATTTTCTGAAGACAAAGGATGAAGATGAAGTGTTTGGGCGGTTCAAGGAGTGGAGGACAATGGTTGAGAAACAAATTGGGAACCATGTCAAGTCACTTAAAACATAAAAATGGGTTAGAGTTCGGCAAGGCTTCGTTTGACAACTTCTGCAAAATAGAAGGTATAGTGAGTCATCGCATTGTATGGCTAACACCACAACAAAGCAGAGTGGCAGAACATGTGAACCAAATACTCGTGGAGCATGCTCGGTGCATGCGATTATCTACTGATTTATCGAAGCAATTCTGGCCAGAAGTAGTCAACACTGCTTACTATCCGGCGAATAAATCTCCATCAACTGCAATGGATTGTAAGACTCCTTAAGATGTGTGGTCTGGAAAACCCTATGATAATTATGGTTTACAAATGATGGTAAACTGGAGCTGAGAGAAATGAAGTGAATGTTTATAGGATATACATCTGGAGGGAAAGGTCATCGTCTATGGTGTACAGAAGAACAAACTGTAAAATTCGTTATTAGCAGAGATGTGACCTTTGAATCTGCTATGTGTAACCATAGAGGAGGTTGTACAAGTGTTGCGGGGAACGATCAGGATGCAACCAGACGGTGGAGTTTGAAATAGAAACCCTACACAGTTTTGTGATAAATAAGGAAAAGCAGGCTGACATGGAACAAAATAGACATGAGGAATACCTTGTTCCACCTAGGCAAGAAGTGTCTAGTGATGTTAATGCCAAGAAAGACAACTTGAAGAAGCTTCTGCAAAATGAGCTTGTGATCAACGATTTAGGAGTTGAAAAGAAGATAATAGGGATGAAGATTTAGATATATAGAAGAGCAGGATGGTTATATATTTCTCAATATATTAAGAAAGTATTGTGGTCGTTCTATCATGATCATTCTAATCGTGTTGGTACTTCTTTGGCGGATCAAGGCAATCAGGGGAAAGCTCATTGAGAAGTGGTCAATTGGATCTTGCAACATTTGAAGGGAACGCTTGATGCTTTTCTGATGTATGGTGCAAATGCACGACATATGTACTTGGTTGGATTGATAGAATTGGACCATGAAAGTGATTTGGAGATAAGAAGATCATTGGTGGTTGGTCTTCTTCGGAGTCTTCTTTTGAAGTTGGATCCATAGGGCATGGTGACAAGGTCGTTGCCGACAATGAAGTTGAAGCTTAGCTTGGACTTGTTTGATGTTCATAGGAGGTAAGCCCTTTCGGGGCCTGATGACAGGAAAGGAGAGGAAGTTCTTGTTTGAGGTGGAGTTTAGAGGATGCTCAAGTCTAGATGGAGATTGTTAAATGTGACTTGAGCATTTGGAGCATTTGGAGCACTTGGAACTCAATGGAGTACTTGGGGTTCATGGAGCATGTGACAAAGGAACGGATCATCCGAAAAAGGAATGGATCATCTGACAAAGGAATGAATCAAGTCCCAAAAGAACGAATCATATAAAAGGGGGTTTGGATCATCTGGAAGAGGTTTGGAGCACTTGGAAGTGAAATGGAGCAACAAGGGAACCTGTTGTGCCATTTGGTAAAGTTTTGGGCCAAGAAGGATGCATGTTGCACCATGTTGGATCCCTATTGCGCCATGCATATCTCTCTTAAGCCATGGAGTATCCTTGTTGTGCTAAGTAGGTGGCTTGTTGCACCAAACATGTCATTGTTGTGCTAAGGTGATGATGTTGTTCCAACCTAGAAGTTCTTATTCCACTCTTGATGTCTATTGCGCCATCATGGTGAAAGATGGGCCATTTTGGTTCCTTGATGAGCCATGGTATCCCTGATGAGCCAAGTATGCTATGAAGTCCTATCTGATGCTCAAGATCATTCAAGGATGCTCATAAGTTGGTATTGCTCATGGATTACACCATGTTGTGCCACAGTGATGTATGTTGGGCCATTAGTGTTCATGATGTGCTACTTGTACATCATGATGCTCCACTATAGCACAAGGTGATCCATCATACGTGTTGATGATGCCCATGGGTTGTATGACATGGAAGAATGTTCCAGAAGATGATGCATGGCAGATTGTGATTGGTTGACACCTTTCATGGGCCTATGAGCCAATAAGTTTGGCCTATTAGGGTTTAAGGTATGATCCCTCAAGTATAAATAGGGATGTATGCTTAGTTATTTAATGTGTCTTGTATCTTGTATCCTTAGCGAGTAGGACAAATCTTCAGTGAATTGTAATTGTAACCTTTGTTTGAGAACTCTAAAATAAAGAATACTCTCCTCCTAACCGTAGACGTAGGTTACCTTGACCGAACCATGTTAATACTGTGTCTTTGTGTACTTTTAGTTTTGCTTGTTATCCGCATTAGTACCTAACAAAGGGTCGTCAGAACTTGACAAGTGGAATCAGATTTGTTCTAAGCCTTGACAAGTATCGTCTGATTTCCTAACAATTAAAAAACAAAAAATCACCCTCCTTTATTAATTTATTTTAGTGTAAGTAAGTCATTTTTTTTGTTTGGGGCCTCAAATCGGTTTGGAACGTCATTGGAATCTGGTATGTGTGTGTGTGTATATATATATATATATATATATATATATATGTGTGTGTGTGTGTGTGTGTAACATCCATAAATTTCACGCCAAATTTAAACTTTTTCAATCATAAATAAAAACTGTAAGGCATCGTTTACAAAATGTTTTCAAGTCATTTTCCATCAGAGTGTCCCAAAAATCATAACATAAGGATGAGGAGCGGTACGGTCATGCCTTCGCCTTTCCATGGACTCCTGAAGTACCTGAAATAATAAACTGAAAACTGTAAGCCTGAGGGCTTAGTGAGCTACCCCCAAAAAACCAATACCACACTGACAATACCACATCAATAATAATCAATGAATCATTATGCATACTGGGCCATCGGCCTGACTGGACCGGCCTACCGAGCCTACAGTCTGTCTAAATCTATCCTGAGCCTTCGGCATGACTGGTCCGCCACTTGGGCCTACAGTCTCCCCGTACCGCTCATAGGGTATGTTGGCCTTCAGCACAAAGCAGGACCGCCTCAACCCAACCAACAAGCAAATACCATGTGCGCATAGCTATCATATATTGGCATATACAAACATCAAGCATATCTATCTAACTAATCATAATCACAGAATTCTCCTGTAACTAGAGTACCAACCTATCAGGTCACTAACATATCAATCCCTACGGATCATAAAATCATAACATACTGTCTACCTCGATTCCAGACTAACAAATCATAACCACATGCAACATACCATAACAACAACAACTAAAGGGCCGGCCTTGGTGCCGTGAACCCTATCGATGTAGTGAGGATAACTCACCTCGCAGCTGTCGACACGAAAGGTAAACTCCAACTCTCAGATCACTTGACACAGGTTCCACCACCTATCATCATAGTACATCATACTCATAAGTCCTTAACCTTACAAGGTACTCCATAAACCACTAGCCAACCCCTGGTCAAAGTCAAATTCCTCAATCAAGGTCAACAGTCCGTCTTGACCTTAACTCGCCGAGTACCCTTGGCTACTCGCCGAGTTTCCTGAAGTACATTCCAACTCGCCGAGTCATCGAAGTGACTCGTCGAGTTCCTTTGATCTTCGATCAAACTTAAGCTCACACGTCGAGTTCCCTCCTTGCAACTCGACAGATACCCACACATACAAAATCTAGGGAGAACTCATCCGACTCGCCGAGTTGTTCAATCAACTCGTCGAGTCCACGACCATCTTCATATGACTCGCTGAGTCATCTTGCGACTCGCCGAGTCCATTCAGTTCTTTTTCCATACATACTTGATTTGAGCCATGCAGCGGCCCCAAATCACAGATCCAAGCTTCTAGGGAATACTTATCACGTAAAGTTGCAAACTTTACGTGCATGCATGGCTATAAAGGCTCTAAATGTATATTTTAAGTTCTTAATGAAGCTTCAAGTCTAAGAGGGACCTCAATCACAACCAATACAACAACTTTATGATTCTAGCATCCAAGGAGGGTCCAGATCTGAAGTTACAACCTAAGATCTAGCCCATAGCTCATCCTTTCAACTTAATACTTCACCAAAATCCCTAAAACTCAACAATGGAAGAGATTCACAAGAAGAAAGGTGATTTTGTTACCTCCAGAAGATGATGACCGAGATAAGAGATGATTTCCACACTCCACTTGCTCCAATACCCTTCTCCTCTAAGCCTTCCCTCTCCAAAGTCCTCTTTTCAAGCTTCAAACACACAATGGCACACACACACACACACGTATTAGGGTTTTAAGGGCTCTCAAAGACTGCAAGGAGGCCAAAGGAGGCTGAGGCTCCTTTAAATAGGGGTGCAAACCCCGAGATTTAGGGTTTCATCTACCAGCTCCTACTCGCCGAGTCCCAAAGTGGACTCGTCGAGTAGGTCACTTAACACGCGGTCCCACCCCGCTGCTACTCGACGAGTAGGTCGACTGAATCGTCGAGTAGGGCTTCATCTAATAATTCTTACGTAATGAATACCTAAGAATTGGGGCGTTATAACTCTCCCCCACTTGAACTAGACTTCGCCTTGAAGTCCGCTGGAATAAACAATGCTTGGTAATGCTCGCGCATCTCCGCCTTCGGCTCCCATGTCCACTCGGATCCCTTTCGATGTTCCCATTGTACCTTTACCAAAGGTATTTCCTTGTTCCACAGAATCTTCTTCTTCCTTTCCAAAATCACCACAGGCCTTTCCACATGGTTCTGGCGCTCATCGACCTGAATATCATCCAACGATACCACTGCCTCCTGGTCCATAATGCATTTTCGCAATTGCGAAACATGAAATGTGTTGTGGATCCGGCTAAGCTCCTCCGGAAGCTCCAGCCTATAATCCACCCTACCAACCCTGGCAATAATCCTAAACGGCCCAATGTAACGGGGACCCAATTTTCCCCTCTTCCTGAAGCGGATCACACCCTTCCAGGGTGAGCCCTTCAGAAGAACCATGTCACCCACCTGAAAATCCAGCTCAGATTGGCGTCGATCGGCATAGCTTTTCTGCTGGCTCTGAGCGGTCTACAGTCGTTGTCTAATTTGTTGTATCATTTCAGTAGTTTTTAGAACTACCTCTGTCCGACCCATCACTCTGTGCCCAACCTCGCCCCAACAGACTGGGGTCCTACACTTCCGCCCATACAATAGGTCGAAAGGCGGGGCACCAATACTGGAACGATAGCTGTTGTTGTAGGCGAACTCTGCAAGCGGTAGGTGGGAATCCTAACTCCCACAGAAATCAACAACGCACGCCCTCAGCATATCCTCGAGGGTCTGAATGGTCCGCTCACTCTGCCCATCAGTCTGCGGATGGAACGCCGTACTAAAATGCAGTCGTGTACCCAGTTCCTCATGGAACTTATGCCAAAAATGGGAAGTAAACCTGACATCTCGATCAGAAACAATAGAAACTGGAACCCCATGGCGAGAGACAATCTCCCTGACGTACAGGTCGGCCAACTTCTCTGCCGACGAACTCTCCCGTATGACTAGGAAATGGGCACTCTTGGTCAATCGATCTATGATGACCCATATAGCATCGAACCCCTTTGCTGTCTTTGACAACTTCGTGATGAAATCCATCGCGATCCATTCCCATTTCCACATGGGAATCTCCAGAGGCTACAACTTACCATGCGGCCTCTGATGCTCGGTCTTGACCATCCTACAGGTCAAGCACCTCTCAATGAACCAAGCGATATCTTGCTTCATGCCAGGACACCAATAACTAGAAATCAAATCATGGTACATCTTGGTGGCTCCCACTGCATAACCGCTTCCACCTTGGCCGTCGACCAGAATCCCCTCCGAGGAACTGGACCTCCTGTAACCAAAACTCGCATTTTGAGAACTTGGCATACAACCGTTCTCGCCTCAGAATTCCAGCAGCTCCCTGAGGTGCTCCTCATGCTGCTCTCAAGTCTTGGAGTACACCAAGATATCATCTATAAACACGATGACCGAACGATCAAGCATCGGTCTACATACTCGGTTCATCAGATCCACGAACACTGCCGGCGCGTTGGTGAGTCCAAACGGCATCACTACGAACTCGTAATGACCATAACGAGTCTGAAACGCGGTCTTCTCCACGTCCTCCTCCCTCACCTTGACCTGGTGATATCCCGATCTCAAATCAATCTTGGAAAACCAAGATGCACCCTGCAGCTGATCGAAAAGATCATCAACCCTCGGGAGTGGATAACAGTTCTTCACCGTTAACTTGTTCAGCTCCCTATAGTCAATGCACATCCTGTGCGAGCCGTCCTTCTTCCTAACGAAAAGGATCGGTGCTCCCCAGGGTGAACTACTCGGACGAATAAACTGCTTACCCAGCAGTTCCTGCAACTCAGATGACAACTCCTGCATCTCTGGCGGTGCCAGACGGTACGACACCTTGGCGATAAGGGCCGCACTCGAGACTAGATCAATCCTGAACTCAACCTACCTCTCCGGAGGTACTCCGGGTAACTCCTCCGGAAACACATCAGAAAACTCCTTGACCACGGGAACCTCTGAAACTGAGGGCTGCTCCCTAACCCGCATATCTACCACATACGCTAAATAACCGGCACACCCGTGCTGAATATACTGCCGAGCCCTGGCTGCCGAACAAAACCCTGATCCCAACCTGGTGCCCTCGGCATATACTACAAGTTCTCCCCCACTTGGGGTTCGAACCACCACCCGCTGTCCCTCACAGTCGATCATGGCGCCAAAAGGGCTAAGCCAATCCATCCCTACAATCACGCACACTTCCCCCATGGGGATAGGAATCAAATCTATCGGGAAGAACACCCCGAAAATCTCCAACTCGCATCCCCGGAAGACCGAAGTAGCAGAGACCCGTGCTCGTTGGCAGGGTATTATCGGAGATTCATTCGTGATTTCTCCAAGATTTTCGTACCCCTTACTCGTCTGACGAGGAAGGGGGTGGATTTCCGTTGGGGCCCTGAGCAGCAGAGGGCGTTTGAGACCCTCCGGCAATGTTTATGCGAGGCGCCAGTGTTGACACTCCCCGAGGGAGTGGAGGATTTTGTGGTATTTTGTGATGCATCCATCACTGGCCTGGGGGCAGTCCTCATGCAGAGAGGACGGGTGGTAGCCTACACATCGCGGCAACTGAAGCCGCATGAGACGAAGTACCCCACGCACGATCTTGAGTTGGGAGCTGTGGTTTTCGCTCTCAAGATTGGAGGCACTATCTGTACAAGGTCCGTTGCACTATATACACGGATCACAAGAGTTTGAGACACATCATGGATCAGCCGAACCTGAACATGAGGTACCGCTGGTGGCTGGATGTGGTCAATGACTATGATTGCGAGATCCTTTACCATCTTGGTAAAGCGAATGTGGTTGCGGATGCTTTGAGCCGCAAGTCAGCTGGGTCCTCGACCCCGGCCAGGTGTATGAGGATAGCGGTGGATTCCCCACTGGTGGGTTTGATCAGGGATGCTCAGATTGAGGGCGTGAGACTAGAGAAATGGAAGTTGGAGAGGATTAAGGGCGAAAGCGCCCGGTTTGTTCAGGATAGCCGCAGATTGTTGACCCGTTATGGTCGGGTTTGGGTTTCGATGTCCGGAGGGGTCCGGAAGACAGTGATGGAGCAGGCTCATAAGTCTCGTTTTTCGATTCACCCGGGAGATTTCGGGGTCTCCCACTGCATAAGTCTCGTTGTATGCCGAGCCCTCGATATCAGGGAGATTTCGTTGGCGATTGAAACTTGCAACGGACACTCAAGATCATCTATCAGCACACTGAACCCTCTAGAGAAGGTCTGAGATACAAACGATCGACTCGCCCCTGAGTCAAATAATACCAAAGCAGGCAAAGAATTCACTAAAAACGTACTTAATAACAGGTACAATCAATAAGCATAACACGAATACAATGACTGAGACAAAGAATAGAAACGTACCAGCAACCACATCTGGTGCTGACTTGGCCTCCTCGGTCGTGAGCTGGAAGGCGTGACCATGAGCCTTCGGAGGCTCCACCTTAACTGGCCTCCCATCTCCAATCCTCCCAGCAGCTGGCACAGAACCCTGCGCCGGCTTGGCGGCAAGCTGCGTACAGTTGGTCTTCACATGACCAACCTGATGACAATGGTAACAAATCCTCACATCTGCTGGAAGGGCAGACTGACGGCAGTCCCTGACATTGTGCCCCTCCTTGCCACATTTGTGGCACCCACCTCCTGCTCGACAAACCCCCGAATGAGCCTTGCCACACTTTCCACAAGTGCGACTCTGATGACCCCGGACCGTGTATCAGCGGTTTTAGACCGCTTAGGCACCGACTGAGACTGTGCCGATGCCTGACGTTGCTCCTTCAGCTGCAGCTCTATCTCCAACCCACACCGTCGCGCGGCTTCCTGAAGGTCCAGGACGGTATCACATCGCTAAGTAGACACAAACTGTCGAATATCAGTCTTGAAGATACTCAGATAATAAGTCATCTGAGACTACTTTGAAGCAAACTCCAGGCAAAACATAGCCCTCATCCTGAACATACAGGTAATCTCCATCACAGACTCCCCATCCTGTCTCAAAGTCAAAAACTCCTGCGCAAGCCGCTCTCGCTCAACGCACGGAACGTAGCTGGTGCGGAACATATCTATGAACTGCTCCCAAGTAACAGCAGCCCACTGATCATCATTATACAACCCAGTCGTCAGCCTCCACCGGTCATTTGCCCCAAGCCTCGGCAGGTTTAGGGCACACCTGACCTTTTGGTCAGTAGGACATGAGCACGTGAAGAAACAATCCTCCACGTCAGATAACCACGTCATAGCCCTAATCGCATCCTTTGTACCATCAAACGTCGGGGGCTTCGTATTATCGAAGTCCCGGTACTGGAAAGCCCTGCCGACTCCTCCTCCAACCCTTGCCGCGGTTACAGCCGAAGTGGCTGCAGCGGCAGCTGTCTCTGCTAGAGCTGCATATTGCTCATCAAAATACTCAACCATCGCGGTCTTAATCGATCCAAACATCTCTGGCAGCTACGCTCGAAACGCGACAGCAATCTTTTCGTGCATGATCACCCTGATCCTGGCATCCAACTCCTCTGTCCCTATCTGAACCACGGGCTCAGGTGCTACCGGCACCTCCAACCCTCCGTCTCCCGACCCCGATCCTGATATTGATCCTGATCCAGATCCCGAAGTAACACGTCTCGTCACCACCATACTGGAATATATACATACAAGTCATCAGATAAATAACATAATGTTGGGAGACCAAAACCCCAAAAACCCCAGGGGTTGTGATTTCCTTGCTACGCGTATGGGTCCTATGCTTTTAGTAGTACGGGCCCATACTACCTTCCACACCTATCCATATTTGTCTCAAGTATCATCACAGTGCCCTAACAATATCATCAACATAGGAATGCACCCAACCCTCACTTCTAGGGGAATACCAAATATCTCGCATCTAGCCTCACCACTTATCATAACTCTCACATCCATGAAAGTTCCATCATCACATGCAGCAACGGTGCACACTAGCTGCACGTAACGCTGGACCCCATAGACTTTCGAATATCTAATCCTACACTAAGGTCGAATCAGACATTCTCAAGCTATAAGATCTTGATTATACATAGTCGTGATGCATACACCAGACATCTACAGTTATGATGTCAATTCCATATACAAGAAACCCTAGGCTAATAGGCATCATATAATCAGGCAAGGCTATCATGCGATTCCTGAAGATCCCTAGCCTAGCACTAGCATGCTGTTCTAACATATCAGAATATCAAATAACCGTATGGTATTTTGGGGTTCACTTACAGGCTCTGGCTGATCGTACCCTTTGCATCCTCCATCCTTATTTTGAAAACCAATTTAAAACTTATGTTACGAAAATCTCCTTGATTTGAGACTGGATTCACACGAGTGTTCCTCCAATTCACTCAAACCAAGGCTTTGATACCAACTTGTAACATCCATAAATTTCACGCCAAATTTAAACTTTTTCAATCATAAATAAAAACCGTAAGGCATCGTTTACAAAATGTTTTCAAGTCATTTTCCATCAGGGTGTCCCAAAAATCATAACATAAGGATGAGGAGCGGTACGGTCACGCCTTCGCCTTTCCATGGACTCCTGAAGTACCTGAAACAATAAACTGAAAACTGTAAGCCCGAGGGCTTAGTGAGCTACCCCCAAAATACCAATACTACACTGACAATACCATATCAATAATAATCAATCAGTCATCATGCATACTGGGCCATCGGCCTGACTGGACCGCCCTACCGGGCCTACAGTCTGTCTAAATCTATCCCGAGCCTTCGGCATGACTGGTCCGCCACTTGGGCCTACAATCTCCTCGTACCGCTCATAGGGTATGTTGGCCTTCAGCACAAAGCAGGACCGCCTCAACCCAACCAACAAGCAAATACCATGTGCGCATAGCTATCATATACTGGAATATAAAAACATCAAGCATATCTATCTCACTGATCATAATCACATAATTATCTTGTAACTAGAGTACCGACCTATCAGGTCACTAACACATCAATCCCTACGGATCATAAAAGCATAACATATTGTGACATCTGATAGGTTTTAGGCATAAGAACAATCCTATTGCTCATACAAACCCTAATGCTTGGATCTAAGTTTCTATATTGTACATGCTTTGAATCCAAGACTAATAAACTTAGATCTAACATATTATAAACTGAATTAGGGTTTATAGAATTACCTTTGATTGTTATATAATAATAATAATCAATTCCTTGCTTTGATTGGCTTCAAAAGCATAGTGCCTCAAGTGTAGCACCTCTAATGGAGTCATAAACACCATATACAACTTGGATGAAGAGGAGAAGAAAGGAGGCTGCCCAAAAACGACTAGAAACCCTAGAGAATCAGTTGTCCGCGTTTTTGGAGCCTAAGGGGTCCTTTATATACTTGTGTGGGTTGCTAGGGTTTCAGTCAAAACCCTAATGGACAGCTTAAACTCTAAGCAGCCCATGGAACCTTCTGGATAAGGCCATGGACGAAAATATGATGGGCTCCCATCATAATTTCGTTCACCCCTTGATCCTTTAGCATTCCTTAGCCCAATAACTCAATTATCCAATAATTGCAGTCTAGTCCCCTAAATTTAATTAACCTCTTTTAGCCACAGAATTAATTATCAATTAATTATTGACTAATATTAATTAAACAATATGATTTCTCCTTTAATATATTATTCTCATAATATATTAATAAATCATATTTAAACCTTTCTCTCCTTAAATCATCCTACATATTGCTATGGTGAAGGTAACCCAAAAGGACCATGCTCATAATCGGGTCAGGTACATACCAAAATAGTTATGGACTTAGACACTAATCCAATAGTCTCCCACTTGGATAAGTCTAATAACTATTTTCCGTATGACTTCAGAACCTGATCAGCAATCGTAGCTTTCAAAAGCCGCTGTCAACTCTGATCTTATCAGATAGCGTGTCCTCTAGATAAGGGATCATATATTCCTCCATTCTCAAGATATCGTATAGACATAAGACATGAATTTTAATCATTCTCTCTATACTGTTTCCCGACTTCTGATTTATGATGACTGATAACAGACTACAATTGAACACATCAACTTAGTCCCGGCTTGGCCAAGCGCTTAGGTGTCATCATTAAATCATCGAGAGGCCCACATATATCGCTTTTATCCTACTTTGGGTAAAAGGAATGGATAAACTTCGACTCAAATGCTCGCTTGCATTTACTGATCGAATCACACACAACAATAACTTTTATAACACCAAGTTACTAGTGCGTTTACTTATTATCAATGTGCAACCGACCAACAAATAACAACTCACACGTCTCGGTTTTAAGAATATATAATATTATCGTCTCACTAATCACTCGTGATAAAACCATGAAGTGGTCCAAGTGAGCTTGGGTTTAATCCAATACTCTAATCTTATCAAAGCACTCATGAACTCTGCAGCAAACTTGTGCTATGTCTAAACCTTTCAGACAATCTACAGACTCTTCATGACAGTCTTCCTTCATACTTACTTCCAACGTATGACCGACTGTGGATGTTTGAATAACCTAGTTATTCTGGAAGTCAAAACATGCAAACTGAAACATAACAATAATGCTTAATCCTATATGGCCCCAAACTTGTGAGAGTAAATAAAACACTTCTATTTATCCACCATATTGATTACTCATTATTTATCATTTAATGTTTCGGATAATCAACTCATTACTTGAATTACAACAACAATTGTCCCATGCTCTAAGCATGCACACTTTGTTTCCTATGGTCCATGCTTTGTGAAATAAACCTTTTCAATGATGCTCATTTCACAATTCCTTAATCCCCATTGTTAGTGTAAGAACACAAAGTTCTTGCCACTACTAGAATATGCTAGATTCTAACATTTTACGCAACGATCCTTTCGCAAAGTCATAGCACAAAAGTCACCAAGACTTGGCCAATCAAATTACAAAGTACTCTATCGCAAATTGTTACAAGACAATTCTATAGACGTGAAGTCTCACATTCAAAGTATATTCCTTTGAACATCCTTATTGCATAAGAGTTTCTAATCTAGACATAGATTCTTAATATGCAACTCCCAATATGGAAACATTTCCACATTTGCCATATGACAACTCATTCTTAATAGAATCTTATCTATTCATAATAATGTCGATATGGTCCATCCAATACCATACTTCCAACTACTTACAAGCGACCAATCCTCAGCGAACTTTGGATCGTCCTTTGATAGTTGTTTAATTATTTTAGTCAAAACCAATTCTAGTCCTTTTTCCTTCTTAATGCGCTAGACATTTGGAAAATTTTAGAATGGTAAAATATTATAGCATTTTCAATCGATCCTATACCCAAAGCGTATGGGACACGATGCATAATGTCTTACATAAAGATATGATACTTTACCAATCTTTTGCCATAGTATTTTATGTGTCATGTTCTCACAATTCGAACTATGAAGAGGGATGCCGTAATCATAATCGAAATTTGAGAACACACAATGTATCCTTTGACTAAGAAATATCAAAATTTCTCAATCTAAGCTTTAGATTTTGAAACGAAATATAATATTCTCTCCCTTAATTATATCAAAGCAACTTTTCAACCCATGCAACTTTGCAAATTGAATCTTTGTTTTTCTATAATTAATATTGCTAACTTGCAATACTCGCCATAATAATCATACAAGCATAACACTTATGCTCCCACTATCATGATGATTATCATATAATCATAACATTTATGCTCCCACTAGCTTTGACATGTATTCAGAAAACAAATGAACTTCTAGAAAACAATGCCTATTGAATTTTTGAAATTCATATTTCTAATACCAGATGCTTCGATAAGCCTTTATCTAAGCTTCTTAAACTTATACACTTTTGCCTTAGATAGCTCATATGTGTGTTTAAACAATCTAGAACTTATGTTACTAAGTTCCAAATGTTCAAACTAATTTCCAAATCTCACAATTCGAACTATGGAAAGGGATGCCGTAACCATAATCGAATTTGAGAATACAATTTTCACAATCACTATCTTCTTAAAACCTCTCTTAGTGAAAACATTTCCTCACAGTCATTTTCATGAAGGAAGGAATCTTATGACACTTAGATTTTATGGTATATGAGTTCCTATCCATGTGAATTTGCCAAAACCAAAGTTTGTGACAAATCCAAACTCATATGGATTGAACTTTCTTAATCTTGATTTCTTGCCTTATGGTAACACGAGTGCCCACCATGTCTTCCAAGTAGTTTAGTAATTTGTCCTTACATATCAATGTACTTTCTATCGACTAAGGCTCTAGTATGCATTCAAATGAGAACGCATAGAACTCACATACACAATTAACTCAATTGGAATGGCATAGAAACAAAATAATGTCAGCACGATAGGTTGTAAACCTCAAGTCGTGTGCTAGTGATGATCGATAAGGTTTATTCTTGATTTGTTCTTGAAACCTTTCAAGACCATTAAGACTCCCACTGACTCCTTGATATATAATATTCTCTTGTCAAGAAACATTTCTTGACAAAGCAAATATTCAAGAGTTAGTGTAGTTCTTATCAAGACAAAACACTTCACATAATTGGTCCTAGTTGGTCTTTGTCTTATCCAAGACAGCACAACTTACCAATTTCAAATGTGCAAGAATAAGAAAACTTTTCTAAATTCCACATTTGATGAGTGTTATAAACCTACTTAAGACTTTTCACTCAATGTCACAATCTTGACTCTAAGACTTGATATTGGAACGAAGTATGATTGACTTCTTTATTTAACCATTTCCACAATTCTCGATTCCTCTTCTTAGACATGCAATTGCACTAAGACTCACTTAGAGTATCAATTGAGACATGGTTCTTAATCATAAAGACTTATCATAAAACACAATAAAAGGTACTCTCCCTTCTTCTTATAATAGAGAAACTTTTATCTTTCTGCCTACTTGATTCTTCTTTATTCGTTCTACTATTCATTGAAACTCTTTCAATCAACTTAGAATTACACTTAATCTTATAAGTATAATCATATTTACTAAACTTTAGTAAATCATGACGAATATCTTTGTCACTCTTGTGGTGGACTTGATCAACGCACAACCTTGTGTACTTGATCTCCTTGTCCTTCAATTGACACTTTGCCAAAGAATTAGTCTAAGTTTCCCAAATGTGAAAGTTTTTCATTCATCATACAATACATATTGCATGATTCCAAGTTTTTGTCCAATTGAAACTTGGGCGATGAGAAACTCTCCCTATTTGGTAAACTTTTGATATTTCCACAAATAACATAATTAAGAATCATATTCATTTTGCTAATAATAGAAGTACACAAACATCAATTTTTCATATATATTTCATTGCAAGGATAAACAAATAAGATAAAACCCAAATTTATTTTATTCATAAAACCAGCGGAAAACATGTCCTTACAATGCAAAATTCAAATGAAAAACTATGTAATTACATATTTCTTAACAATTTATTCCAACTCCAAGTAGTAGCTCAAGAGTCTAATCTTCAAGCAATGCGATCGAAATCCATTTCTTTACGATTAGATTCAGCTCACTTCTTCCCTTAAGCTTCCTCTCTTTTATTCGATCCTACAAAACATCAAAATGTAATCTTATCACATCATGTATTAAGAATCTAGAATAGGAACTTAAAAGAGTCAGCTAATGGATTTTACCTGAAGTAGAGCCATTCGTCTTGACTCTCCCATCTCTTAGATCTCTCAGGTAGTTAGGGCAGCTTCGTCTCCAATGCCCCTTCTCTTGGCAATAAAAGCAAATGGACTCCTTTGGCACAGCACATCGGACAATCATAGACTTAGTTCTTTCTGGACTTCCAATGTTGCCAGTGTCCACTGAAGTTTGGGAGTTTAATTCACTACACAAATTTGCTTGACCAGCACGCCAATTCATTGCTGATTCAGCAGCTATAAGCAAATAGGTGAGATTAATGAGGGTCACGTTGTGGTCCATCATATAGTACTCTCTAACGAACTCACTATATGATTCAGGAAGTGACTGAAGAACCCAGTCAACAGCCAACTCACTTGAAATCTTGACACCCAACATCTTTAACCTATCAATGCGTGACTTCATCTCTAAGACGTGTGCACACACAGGTTTCCCATCTTTGTGTTTACTTGCCAAAAGAGCTTGAGTGAGCTTGAATTTTTCAAGCCTTTGAACTTGTGGGTCAGGGAGAATAACGGGAGGAAGAGGAGGAAGTGAAATCAAGCTAGTCCACATTGATCCTTCATTTTGGATCAAGCTTCCACTTTCATTAGGAACACCTTTTCCTTGGGATTCGGGAATACCACGGCTAGAGTCAGACATCTACAAAACAGGAGAAAATTCAAGTTATGTTGATTAGAATTCTTGATGTAACACCCAAATGAAACATCAAGCTAGGATCCAACACAATACTCTACAACCTAGAAGAGGGATGCCGTAATCTAGTTGCAGAATATTTGAAGGTAGGTAAATGATGATTTACCAATTTCCACCATGAAAAACTAAAAGGAAGATTAAGTTTTAAATGAATTGAAACTCCTAGATCTTTTGAGATTCATTGAACTTTTCAATGACATGTTTAATCTCGATTATGCCCTACTATTTGTGACTGGGATGCCTAGGATCACAAACAAGGTGTGAATAACCATACGAATCACGTGGTGCACCCAATGCTACAATCACCTAATCAATGTGTCGGTTAGCCACACACGCTCCATTGATCTATGACAAACATCGAGTCACCCTTCGCTACCAATGTCATCCCCAAATTAGTGTGTCGGTTAACCACACACGCTCCACCAACGTTTGACAGGGGTACGAAGTGTAATTCTATGGATTAGCATACAATTTCACATTTTTCCTAAAGTAACTATGATTTGGGAATTTGAAAAAGCATTTAGTTACTTTGTACTTCGTTATACTTATAATGGAAGGTTTCTGTCCTATCCTACCCGTTAGGCTAACGACCCTCCACTAGTCAAGAGTGTGGTGGGTAAGAGTGGATACCCATTCAATCGCCATTTTATAGGCAATTTCCTTAAACACCCCTTATAGACCAGCTTCGTGAATGAGGCCTACTAACGGTAAGACTGACTGATTACTCATACATATATAATATTAGACTTTTAATGTTATATATAGTATAGGGTGTATTTTACACTTTTAAAATACTAGGTGGTTTAATTTAGTGAATTATACTTTTAATTTAATTAAATGTAAACCAAAACTTTATGGATTTATTAAATCACTTTTAATTATACACGTTAATTAATTAATAAAACCATAAAAGTGAGATTTGAACTTTTCAAATTACTAGGGTTTTAGAATTTAACATTTCAAAATTAAACTTTTAATCAACTTTTAAATCCCAAAACTTGAGGGCAAGTTTTGAGACATTTCAAAACATTAGAGTTCAGAATTTAAATGTTTCAAAATTAAACCTTTTAATCAAAATTTAAATTCCAAAACTTGAGGGCAAGTTTTGAAACTTTTCAAAACATAAGGGATCAAATAACAAATAACATAAATTAAACAATTAATTTCATAATTATCTATATTTGACCTAATCTTATTTTAGTCATTAGATAATTACCAAATAACTTTAAATAATCCATATTTATCACATAAACAACCAATATTTAAAAGATTTGAAATTATCTATTGTTTTGGCAAGGATAATCACTAATTTAAGATAAAAATCGGATTTTAACTTAAAAAACGAATTAGGCATCAAATCCAAGTCAAAACAGCAGTTAAATCCCGAAATTCCCTCTGTCTGACCCCTGGACTCGCCGAGTCAGGGACTGGACTCGCCGAATCAGACAGACTCGCCGAGTTCATCCACTGACTCGCCGAGTCAGGTCGGGCAGAGGCCAAAAAATCATTTTTTCAGTAAATAATTCAACATAGCATTACATACAATTGAAACCAATCAAGGCTCTGATACCACTGATGGGTTTTAGGCATAAGAACAATCCTATGTGCTCATACAAACCCTAATGCTTGGATCTAGGTTTCTCTATTGTACATGCTTTGAACCCAAGACTAATAAACTTAGATCTAACATATTATAAACTGAATTAGGGTTTATAGAATTACCTTTGATTGTTATATAGCAATAACAATCAATTCCTTGCTTGGATTGGCTTCAAAAGCTTAGTGCCTCAAGTGTTGCACCTCTAATGGAGTCACAAACACCATATACAACTTGGATGAAGAGGAGAAGAAAGGAGGCTGCCCAAAAACGACTAGAAACCCTAGAGAATCAGTTGTCCACGTTTTTGGAGCCTAAGGGGTCCTTTATATACTTGTGTGGGTTGCTAGGGTTTCAGTCAAAACCCTAATGGACAGCTTAAACTCTAAGCAGCCCATGGAACCTTCTGGATAAGGCCATGGACGAAAATATGATGGGATCCCATCATAATTTCGTTCACCCCTTGATCCTTTAGCATTCCTTAGCCCAATAACTCAATTATCCAATAATTGCAGTCTAGTCCCCTAAATTTAATTAATCTCTTTTAGCCACAGAATTAATTATCAATTAATTCTTGACTAATATTAATTAAACAATATGATTTCTCCTTTAATATATTATTCTCATAATATATTAATAAATCATATTTAAACCTTTCTCTCCTTAAATCATCCTACATATTGCTATGGTGAAGGTAACCCAAAAGGACCATGCTCATAATCGGGTCAGGTACATACCAAAATAGTTATGGACTTAGACACTAATCCAATAGTCTCCCACTTGGATAAGTCTAATAACTATTTTCCGTATGACTTCAGAACCTGATCAACAATCGTAGCTTTCAAAAGCCGCTGTCAACTCTGATCTTATCAGATAGCGTGTCCTCTAGATAAGGGATCATATATTCCTGCATTCTCAAGATATCGTATAGACATAAGACATGAATTTTAATCATTCTCTCTATACTGTTTCCCGACTCCTGATTTATGAGGACTGATAACAGGCTACAATTGAACACATCAACTTAGTCCCGGCTTGGCCAAGCGCTTAGGTGTCATCATTAAATCATTGAGAGGCCCACATATATCGCTTTTATCCCACTTTGGGTAAAAGGAATGGATAAACTTCGACTCAAATGCTCGCTTGCATTTACTGATCGAATCACACACAACAATAAGTTTTATAACACCAAGTTACTAGTGCATTTACTTATTATCAATGTGCAACCGACCAACAAATAACAACTCACATTCAATTACACTAATGATTTATATCTCCTTTAAATCTCTCTGTGAAATATGTCTTCATATCGATACCTGTGATACAAAGAAAACTGAGTGGGTCAGGCTTGGGAGCCTGGTGAGCATATAGGGTTTTCATCCCACAATGTTATATCATATATTTATAAATATAGAACATTCAAACTTGTACAATTTCACCACATAAAGGCAACTCTTATCCCACCCCATCGATCCTCACAACGACACGATCTAAACTCTCGTATCTAAAATTTTCCTCTTTACCTGATCCCTACTCACGGATATAAAACTATCCTCTTCACCCGATCCATACTCACGGATCTAAAACTAACCTTTTCACCTGATCCATACTCACGGATCTAAAACTAACCTTTTCACCTGATCCATACTCACGGATCTAAAACTAACCTTTTCCCCTGATCCATACTCACGGATCTAAAACTAACCTCATGATCTGATCCATACTCCCGGATCAATAATTGTACCCATTCCATACTCCCGGAATAGGGACAATTAACTATACCCGAATCCTGATCTGATCCATACGCCCGGATCTATAACTGTGCCCAATCCATACTCCCGGATTAGGCACAATTAACTTAGTCTTAATCCATACTCCCAGACTAATAACAAGTTTTATCACTTTACCTTACCCATACTCCCGGATCTAAAACTAACCTCTTGGTCTAATCCATACTCACGGATCTAAAACTAATCTCTTGATCTGATCCATACTCATGGATCTCATCTACCCATGTCCCACCCAACATATTTATAGATGTAAAATACATATACAGTTTAACTCATTAAAACCTATATAGTCCATCCATTCCACCAATATCTCAAATAAACAACATATATAAACACATAGCACGTATTTTGTAGCAAATACTTCATACTTATGTGTTAGAAGAAAGTAACCACACACTCACTTGATTATAAGATGATCGGACAACACTACGGCTTGTAGAAGTAGTATTCTTCGGTAGATCTGGAAGATCTTTACAAAAATTGGTTTCTCGCGGGCAGAGCTTCGGCTCGGGACTCGCTTTGGGTCTCGGGATGATATTGGGGCTTCGGGGGGTTAAAATAGGGCTTAGAGAGTGTAGCCGGAGTGGGAGAGAAGAGATAGAGCAACCAAAATCGGATGACCCTCGATTTCTATTTATAGGGTCATTTTTCAGCTCTCACGTCGTGAATTTTAAGTTCTCACATCATGAATTCAATAGTCATCAGGTGCGTCATCGCCACTTGCGTCTATCAGGCTCCATAAGTCATAAATACTGAGTTCACGTCGTGAACACTGTATTCACGTCGTGAACTCTGACAGTTTTGGGGTTTCGCGCCCTGAATTTCAGAAATTCATAACTTTCGCATACGAACTCTATTTTCGACATTTTTATATCCACGCGTAGGTGAGATTATGTTCTACAACTCTCGTTTAGACTCCGTTGGCTAATTTTGACTTTAATTTAAATATATTATTAATATATTATTTTTAGTAGGCCGGGACAGGAAAACTCCGTTCGAAATTCATAACTCCTTCATCTGAACTCCGTTTTCGTATGTCTTTTTATCGTTGGACTACTATTGATGAGATCTTAAATTCTCATTTAGAAAGTTTTGGCTAAATATCACTCGACCTCAATCTCGAGTTTCGGGCTGCATACTGCTAATACTGAAACTTCGAAAAATCATAACTTCCTCATACGAAGTCAGATTTAGACGATCTTTTTATGCACGCTCTCGGTTTAATGTATTCTATGACTTTCATTTAGATCTCTAAGGCCAAATATCACTCTAACGTAAATTCACTATTTACATCACGCTGTGTCGTGCCGGTTTTGTCGCAAAACTTCGACAGGTCATAACTTCTTCGTTATAACTCGGATTTCGGCGTTCTTTATATGAACGGAAACCTTGTGACATATACCACAACTTAGTTAAGATTAATCCTTCTAAATAATCTTCCATCAAAAAGTCATTTTTTATGCTTATCGTCTCTAATTGACTAGCCCGGATCTACAGGCGTTACACATACTGTCTACCTCGATTTCGGACTAACAAATCATAACCACATGCAACATACCATAAAAACAACAACTAAAGGGCCGGCCTTGGTGCCGTAGGCCCTATCGATATAGTGAGGATAACTCACCTCGCAGCTGTCGACACGAAAGGTAAACTCCAACTCTCGGATCACTTGACACAGGTTCCACCACCTATCATCATAGTAAACCATACTCATAAGTCCTTAACCTTACAAGGTACTCCATAAACCACTAGCCAACCCCTGGTCAAAGTCAAAGTCCTCAATCAAGGTCAACAGTCCATGTTGACCTTAACTTGCCGAGTACCCTTGGCTACTCGCCGAGTTTCCTGAAGTACATTCCAACTCGCCAAGTCATCGGAGTGACTCGTCGAGTTCCTTTGATCTTCGATCAAACTTAAGGTCACACGTCGAGTTCCCTCCTTGCAACTCGACAGATAGCCACGCATACAAAATCTAGGGAAAACTCATCCGATTCACCGAGTTGTTCTTCAACTCGTCGAGTCTTATGGTGATCTTCATCGGGCTTGTCAAGTTGTTCATTCAACTCGTCGAGTCCACGGCCATCTTCATATGACTCGCCGAGTCATCTTGCGACTCGCCGAGTCCATTCAGTTCTTTTTCCATACAGACTTGATTTGAGCCATGCAGCGGCCCCAAATCACAGATCCAAGCTTCTAGGGCATACTTATCACGTAAAGTTGCAAACTTTACGTGTATGCATGGCTATAAAGGCTCTAAATGTCTATTTTAAGTTCTTAATGAAGCTTCAAGTCTAAGAGGGACCTCAATCACAACCAATACAACAGCTTTATGATTCTAGCATCCAAGGAGGGTCCAGATCTGAAGTTACAACCTCAGATCTAGCCCATAGCTCATCCTTTCAACTTAATACTTCACCAAAAACCCTAAAACTCAACAATGGAAGAGATTCACAAGAAGAAAGGTGATTTGGTTACCTCCAGAAGATGATGACTGAGATAAGAGCTGATTTCCACACTCCACTTGCTCCAATACCCTTCTCCTCTAAGCCTTCCCTCTCCAAAGTCCTCTTTTCAAGCTTCAAACACACAATGGCACACACACACACACACGCATTAAGGGTTTAAGGGCTCTCAAAGACTGCAAGGAGGCCAAAGGAGGCTGAGGCTCCTTTAAATAGGGGTGCAAACCCCAGAATTTAGGGTTTCATCTGCCGGCTCCTACTCGCCGAGTCCCAAAGTGGACTCGTCGAGTAGGTCACTTAACACGCGGTCCCACCCTGCTGCTACTCGACGAGTAGGTCGACCGACTCGTCGAGTAGGGCTTCATCCAATAATTCTTACGTAATGAATACCTGAGAATCGGGGCGTTACAATATATATATATATATATATATATATATATATATATATATATATATATATATATATATATATATATATATATATATATATATATATATATTCAATTTGTGAGCCTTCTCTTTGCCCTTCAAATTGGTGATACTTCTTGACTACCACATCTGTTTGTAAGGTTTCTAGTTAGTTGGTGTTGAATTTCGCACTTAGTTAATACTTGTCTAAAACCTTCGTGGATTTGCAAGTCCGCGTTATGACTACCCCCTCTTCAAGTTTGGTGTTGTCCCTCCATTTTGAATTCTATCTTCATATTCAAATGTATGTTGTTACTTTAGTTCTTTCGTGTTTGTCTTCATATTTAGTTTAGTTAGCTTGGTTTAATTTGCTCACGTAATATCTTGATGTTGGTTTTAGGTTGTACTTTGTATGTTTTTGTCCAATTTTTTTGTTGGTTGTGTATATAAAATGTCTTGTCGTTACAAAATGACACATGATGAAAGTGTTTAGAAAATGTTTTGTTTGCTTTCAAAAATTTATATAATTAGTAAATGGACTTTGAAGAACTAATTTTAGTATAGATGGGCCAAACCCATCAAAATGATGATAAATCAGAACATATATTTAGGAATGATCTTTAGGTTGATTTCTAGTTAGAAGTTCATATGAGTATACAAAATCAGTGATAACAAAGGCTATGGATACATCTATTTTGATTTTGGATATGTTTAAAAATATGTTAATAATAATGTATTTAACCGGATATCCGGTAACAAAACCAGTTTATTTGATTTTTATCTTTCTATAAGAACGGGGGCAATATTACTATAAGATCATCAAGTATGTTTATCATGAAGGAATTCGTGGTCTACATGACCACTAACCACGAATGTAAACACTATCTCAGGTGTTTGTGGTAGCTAGTGGTGGGATGTTTTCATCGTCATTTATGGTGGAGAGCACTAACCACCGCACACAATTATCTTTTTCTCTTTACCTCTCTCTATATTTTAATTAATTTTAAAAAATATTTTTTATTTTAATAATAAAAAATTAATATATATATATATATATATATATATATATATATATATATATATATATATATATATAATGATAAGTATATCAATCTTTTAGTGGTTGTGTCTGGTGATAACGTGAAACTTATCATATTAATTGTTAGTGATTGATATACCGAATCACCTAAACTTCTCACTTGATAAATAAATTTCAAAGTTGCATT
This sequence comes from Lactuca sativa, assembly GCF_002870075.4. Taxonomy (NCBI): domain Eukaryota; kingdom Viridiplantae; phylum Streptophyta; class Magnoliopsida; order Asterales; family Asteraceae; genus Lactuca; species Lactuca sativa. Next base: position 3,335,771 of record NC_056630.2, on the reverse strand, counting down.
TATATAAAACCAATTATATTTGTTGTTTATTAAAGAGAGCTCATGTGTTTACTAGTAATAAATTTGGAGCTCAAGTGTTTACTGTTGCATTTATACAAAACCAATCATATTTGTTGTTTATTAAAGAGAGGTCATGTGTTTACTAGTAATAAATTTGAGCTCATGTGTTTACTGGTACTAGCACTAAATTTTATACAAATTTGAAAGTGGGGGAGGGGGTACAGGTGTCAGTCGGGCGGATGCAAAGGGGGTTTGACGCATTCATTATCCAATCACTTAGTTTAAACCTCACGTTGCCGCATAATCACATATGTCCACGTGGTGGCTGTTTTCACCATGAGTTAACGGTGCGAATGATCTAGTAACGTCAAGCGGCCTGTGCACGCTTCCCGACGTCCCGCGAATCCCCTTTATATACGACTCCTCCGCCATTGAATTCCATTTTCATCATATTTTTCAAGGAAGGGGATAAACAACAAGAAACACGTCATCTCTGCCATTAAAAACTCATCCCATTTTTGTTCATACCAATCAAAATCAAAACTAATTGAATAATCCGAGAGTGGTGTGCTTCAATTTCAAGTAATTTATTTAATCCGGGTCTCATCTGTTAATTTCTTCTTGATTTCTTCTTCCATCTTCCTTCCTTGTTATATGATCTGTCTGGGAATAAAAAACGCATCTGTCGTTGTTCATCTCAATCGGTTGCATTTCAGGGTGCAATCAAAACCCAATTTTCTATCACCGAGAAGAAAATCACCATCAGCAGGTGTTTTCTATTCCAGTGTTTATCGTAAAAAATCTGTGATCGTTAATACAATAGATCCATTTCTAATGGCCAAAGGCGACGCCGCCGGAGAAATCATGCTGACTTCAGGAGCCAGTGGGCGTGTAACCGCGCTCCTCTCTATGCAAGTTTTGAAGAGCTTTTTGATGCTCGTGAACGCCTTTCTTCTGTTGCTATTTTTCCCATTTCGGGGACGGAAGCGGTGTCATTCCGGGCAATTGCCTTTGTCAGAGAAAGGTGGGAAGGAGGAGAAACAGGATGTCGGCGGTAGCGGATGCGGGGTAAATAGTAATAACAACAACAATCGGAAAGTGGGGGTGCCTGTGATGAGAGTCCCGTCGACGATCGTGTCATGGAAGAGTAGCACATCGGCGGCCGTGGCTGTAGACCATGAGGTGGCGATACGTAGGGCACTTGCAATCAGGAAAGTGACGGACGGCGGCGACGTTTGCCGACGGGAGTTTTCGCTTTTTGTGACGCCCAGAGGTGAGACGATGTTCACCCAATCGTGGACCCCTATTTCGGTCAAGACCAGGTGAGTTTAATTCCTTATTTTAGTATTGGGTTTTATCCAAAGCTTTATCCTTATCTGTTGTATCTCACCTAAAAGTTTAAAAGAAGCCGATTTCTTTAATATGTGACTATAATAAGGATTTCGATTATTGATCATTGATTAGAACCCAGAAAAAAGTGACTTTTAGAGGGTATCTTGAAAAGTTTCAGTTATACAAACAGTTTTTAATCTCTTTTTGGATCTAGGAATAGTTTAGAGTTCATGATTTGGTAGTGCGGACCACTCACTTTTGGTTTTCTAATTGCTTGTAGTAATGGGTGGTCATAGAATACTGTATATATGAATTTAATTACAAAACGGTAAAAATTGGTTCTCTTTTGATCTGTTGTAAGAAGGGTAATCTTTTGTTTCTAGTACTTTTTGAGAGAAGAAGTGATAAGATAATTTCATGAGCTTGTGAACTTTCTGCATTTTCACTGTTCTTGGGTGTTGGAATTTGTAAATTATGTATGTATATACTAATGTCAGGTTAGTATGAAACAGTTGAACTATGTGTGATTCTTTTGGTGTTTTTTATTTAACTCGATAATAATGAGTACGTGCATTTGTGGTGACATGGTTGTTATTCCTAAGATAATAAGATGATGGATGTTGGGATGGAGTTCAAGACAAGGGCATAATTTAATAATTCCGCATAAACAACGATTTAACCAATTGGATTGACTAGAATAAAACGAGCAAATGGGACAAAGGAATATATTCTAATTATATGACTGTTAAATTCAATGTTATTGTGTGCACTAGGGTTGCTTTCCAAAACGTTAATTTCAAGTAATGGATAAAGGAATATCTTCTAATTATTTAGCTATTAAACCCAATCTTATTGTGTGCTTTTTGACCGATAATTTCAATGTGATGTGGACTTTTCTTATTGTCGTTGTATGAACTAACCATAAAAATTATGTCATCACTTGTAGGGCACTGGTTGTTCTTTTGCATGGACTCAACGAACACAGGTGTGTAGGCTTAGGCCTCTGTCTCTTTTTGACTTAATTCAGAAAGAATAACTTTCTAAAGTCAGAGGCTTTCCACATTAAGTCCTGACTTTTTACAAACTTACTCTCATTTATTTTTTTTTAAACATCATCTATCCAGACAAGACAAGGCTTAATGGGAAATTAACAAACAAGCCTTTTGTTTTGTTCTCTGTTGGTTAATCTAGAGTTTTTGAACAGTGGCAGGTATGATGAATTTGCAAAGCAGCTGAATGCACATGGATATAAAGTTTATGGGATGGATTGGGTTGGTAAGTACTTAAAACTAAACATCCTTTTAGTGGTGGATTGTTTTCTCCAATTTAGTTATTTCTCACTTTGACTCTTTGAGTATGGAAGGCAAGGAATTGAACCCATCTTTTCCTCATGCTTCTTGTTTCTTTTGCTCACTTGCTTCACCTGTATTTACTCACATGCTTGTCTCCAATTCCCTACATTTTTGTTTCAAAGTGTCTTAATGGCAACAATCTAAACTATGTAGTTTGGTTCAAAAGTTAAGAACTGATTTGATGCTAAAAAAGTCAAAATGTAGGCTGTTTCTTGGGGTATAGGAAGTTCTAGTTTGTTTACTTTTGGTCATCAATTAAGGGTTAGAAGAGTTGTTGTTGTTCAACTACGCATCTATATTTGGATGTTATGTTGCAGGGGTTGAATTTGAAATATTTTGGATGCCCATGCCCATGCCCATGCCCATTGGCGCAAAAGCTCGTCTTGTTAAGTAAGCATAATGCATATTATTTGAGTCATTCCATTTATGAAAATGGTTGAGCAAATATGAAATCTTTCTTGCAAATATAGATGCCCTCAAGATCATTTTTTCCATCCCATGACCACTATGCCCTTGGAGAAGACAAGTTCATCCCTATGGTCATGGGGAAGATGAAAAGGGCGTCTTTGATTTTTCTTTCTGAAAGGCTCTTATGATGGAGTTCCAATTTTTGGGTTCTTGTTGTTCTTTTTTATCTGCTGGCAAACATAAAGTGTTCGTAATTACAATGCATTCAAATAAAGAAACCTGTTGACATGAACTTACATCACATGAGATATATATATGTGTTGATTTCTGTATTGCTACTGTTTCGTTTAGGACATGGTGGGAGCGATGGGCTTCATGCATATGTACACTCTCTTGATGACGCTGTTACTGATGTGGTAAGGTCTAGCTATTATTAACAGTCAGCGTTGTTGATTTTGACATCTGATATGGATTCAAATGTTATGCAGAAAGCATTTATAAAGCACGTCTTGGCTGAAAACACAGGTCTTCCATGTTTTTGCTTTGGGCATTCAACTGGTGGAGCCATCATTCTTAAGGTAATGTGCTTAAGAATGATAGGGTTCCCAATTCCAGCTTCTCTCCATTGAATTGGTTCTAAAAGCTTTCTTTCTGCAAATTGTGTTGATTACTTTCAGGCTGCGCTTGATCCAAAGGTCGAGAAGTCAGTATCTGGTATTGTGCTCACATCCCCTGCCGTAGGAGTTCAACCTTCGCATCCAATCTTTTTGGTAAGACTAACTTCTCCTTATTAGTTATTAGTCATTAGTATGCTTCCTTTGGAGAGTTTGTCTTCGTTTCAGTGTGTTCTAATTTGATGGAAAAATGACAGATACTCGCTCCTCTTTTCTCCCTCCTGTTGCCCAAGTTTCAACTGAGTGCTGCGAACAAGAAGGGTACGGCTGTCTCAAGAGATCCAGAAGCACTAGTGGCAAAGTACTCCGATCCGCTTGTCTATACCGGATCAATCAGGGTTAGAACAGGTCACGAGATTCTCAGGATCACGTCCTTCTTGCAACGCAACATCCAGAAACTAAAAGTGCCCTTCTTCGTTCTCCATGGCACTGCCGACACCGTGACAGATCCAGACGCTTCATTTAAGCTATACAAAGAAGCATCCTCGGAAGACAAATCGATCAGCCTTCTTCCGGGTTATTTACATGACCTACTGTTTGAACCAGAACGAGAAGAGATCAAAAGGGAGATCATCGACTGGTTGAACAGCAGAGCGTGAAAGAGCGAGCGGAGTATGTCGATGGTGGCGTCTGTTGGAAATTATGTATTGGAAATAAAATATGGCTCAAAACGTTGAAGAGACATTTGGGTTGTAAGCTTTCATGTGTAGAGAGAGGGAGAGAGATTCTGCAATGAGTTTTTGATGATTTCTCATGTCAACTCTAGCAGAAACTGCTCCAAGATACTCGCTCATTGTTAGTTGACAGCATGTACTCCGTATTTTGTACATTTTTAGGAGATACCTTCGGTTTCCTGGATCAATTATGTTTTGCGATAGTTTTTTTTTTTTCCTCTTTTAGACTCGTCAACAGAGTGAGTTTTGACCCTGATCCGCTTCAAACTCGTGCGAGCTCCAAACTCGTGCGAAGTGAATGGGTTTGGATCATATTCACATTCCTGTTAACCTTTTTATTAAATAGATCAGGTGTGGATCACTATTGATCCGATCCGTTAACCTTTTTAATTAAAAGGGTCGGGTATGGATCACTATTGATCCGATCCGATCCGTTTATGATCCACTCGTCTAAAATTTAAAAAAATAAATTTATTAATTATAAATTATACATTTATCAATCACCGACATAGTACATACTGTTTAGTATATGACTCGAGGAGTTCAATCGTTCCACTTTTTGACAAGTCTTCTATCCCCTTATCTCCTTGAACGGTACACTGTTTATTGTTAGTGCACATATTCTTAATCTGGTTGTTCAAAATGTTTTGAAAGTTATTGGTGAATTCATTTACAAAGTAACAGAAAGCGTAAAATATTTGAAGCAATTTCCATAGGCGATACAAAAATTTAATTCCGAGAAAGTTTATTTTGGAATGAATGTTGTCTATTTTACTGATTCATGTTATATGTGTTGTAGTACATAATTATTACTTATTTTTAATATTGTAAATGGGTCGGGATAACCATTTGAAAATCCATTGATCCGATGGATAAGCGTATGAGTTTAATTATTTAAAACCTTACGGGTTATGGGTCAGGTTTGGATCAACATTTGAAAATTGTTTAATGGGTTTGAATCAAAGCCAATCCGCTCTAAACCCGTTCATTTGTCAGACCCCTCTCTCTCTCTTTCTCGTGTGAATCAAGGCTCAGTATCCTGGTTAAAATGGAGCCCAAGGAAAAGTGGAAAATTGTAATGTCGCGAGAAGAGTGAACGGACCATTGTTATACATAATTCAAAAAAGAAAGTTAAAAGTGAAAAAAAATCTTTATTATGACGATGAAGGCTAAATGTCATTTTTGTTAACTAGAGGGGCTTATCGGTAGATTATGTGGCTCAAAGAATTCCTCTCTTGATTCTTGTCTATTAAGCAGAATTCATGGCTTGATATAACCCATTATCATGCCCACCTTGTTTAGCTTAAGCACAATTTGTCTCTAAGTTGAATTGTTTCGAGCTTTTGCGACGTTCCATTAATTTGTATGTTGAGACAGTAAGTTTATTTTTCACTTTTTTAATGAGTTTATTGATATCTTGGAGATTCCTTTTGGATACTTTTTGCTTTGTTTGTTCATAGATGGACATCATGTTCTAATTACTTCGTTGTAATTTATGAAAAGTAAATTTCCTAGGGGAGTCTTAAAGTGGAGCAACTTTGATTTGGTACTTCTAATCAGGATGGGCCCCTATTGACCAAGCAACCATTGTCGGGCATAGAAGTAATTGTTGGCTATGTCAATCCTAATGATGATGAGTGAGAGGATATCAATACGGGGAACAAGTTTAGTCTGGTTAATGAAACTTCTAAATGGTGATAGTTCTATTGATTCCTTCTTTTGTTTTTAGAGTATGTCTACTCAGCCTGGGTCGTGGTGATATGAATGTGTAGATGCTATAATGTTTTTCTTATGAGAACGGCTATGTTGTTACTTGGTTCATTTGTCATCTTTAGGTTTCATGACATTTTAATTATTTCAATCCGCAAGGTCCAATGTAGGACAATTTGGTACATGTAACTAGACTATAGGGTTTCACGAAGTGGTCCGGCAAAAAGCTTCACAAAAGTGATGTGGCTTCGGCGTGGTGATGGTGTAATTATAATGGTGATGTGTGTAGACTAGACTAGCAATGACTATACTTAGTGTTGTTAATCTAGTCTACACACATCACAATTATAATTACATGATACATTTGAGATGACTATTGTTATTAGTCCATAAACTTATTATACAAGACTTTCTCCATTACAACTAAGAATATGTATTACGAGCTCACTGACATTCTAAGGTCATCTCCAATGGGAGTTCAATGAAAGGTTTAATAGGGAGTTTAATCTCATTAAACCCAAAATCCTCATTGTAGAAAAATGACTAGGATTCAATGGAACGGGGAGTTCAATCACGATTGAACTCTATATTCTCTCCCCTCTCTCTCTCTCTCTCTCTCAAACACAGACACATATACCGCATATATCTGACAAGAGAGAAAAGGGTTTTGAGTTGAAAAGTTACAATTATGATCCCTAGAAATTCTCTTTTGCTTCAATTTCTATTCCAAACTTAAATTGAAAGTACTATATTTACTTTCAACTTTATAAAAGTTGACATTTTCATTTATTCTCTTTCATATTTAATACTTTTTATTAATTCAAATAAACCCCTTTCATATTTAATACCCAAAAATATAATTTTATTCTATAAAGTTCATAAAATATAATCAATCTTTTTATTCTTTTACCCAGAAATGTCGGTGCTCATCATTAATTTATTTAAATTGATTATCTTTTATATAAATTAATTTTAGTTTTAAAAATATAGCATGATAAAAATAATTTGTTTGAAGTGTTTATTTTTAATATTAATTAATTTTAGGAAAAAAAATAACATGGCAAACGTGGCAAGTCACACCTTGTATATGACAAATTTTTTATACGGTGTAACAAATCTTCAGTGGTTCTACGTGGACTGTGGTAAGCGTGGTAGCTTTTTGTTAGATAGAAACTCTAGGTGTGATAACAACTTAAACATGAATGTGTTCCCTGTTTATTTTCATAAATATATGATGATGAATAGTTACTTCTTGCCAACTCAAATGAAACCGACACACTTTCACTTTTTCACTTAAGTTGTTATTGGAACAAGAAGTATTCTTTTTTGGATATTAGGGATCTTGTTATCTCATATGTCATGTTCACGCTTCAGACGACTTCAATTCACTTTTTAGTTCAACGGCAACCCGATGACAACATAACAAGTTGTTTTTTTTTTGCTTTATAACATATACCCACTGCATTTCACTTGATCGTTCTAAGCAACCCACAAAGCTAACTCTAGGACTTCTGAGCATTTGCCCAATGAGTTAAACGGACACCCTCATGACATTTTTTTACCATATAGCAAATCTTTGTTTGGTAACAAATTATATGGGAAAAACTTGCTTTCAATGATTCAATCACTACACATTTGATACAAAAATATTTGTGTAATATGATATATACGGTTATAATACTTTCAACACACACACAAATATATATATATATATATATATATATATATATATATATATATATATATATATATATATATATATATATATATATATATATATATTCCACGACATTTAAGTAAATTTGAATGGCTTGTGCAATATTTAATACGAAAGTATATATATGTGTGCAATATGAAATACAGTTATAATGCATGTCACATATAATATTGCCTTCACGACCTTTAAGAAAAATTGAAATGATATGTGCATCTGAAACCATAGAAACAACTCCAATACTAAAATCTGAAAACTTATGTTCAAAGTTTTTACCATCTTCTCGGTTTTGATCTTGCTTTTGTTTGCAAAAACAAGTTAGATACTCATAACGTCGAAATTGAAGATTTTGTAAAAAAAATGTATTTGTTGTTAGAAAAGCATCTTTGAACCTCACAAATGAGTTCGAAACAGACAACTTTCAAAGATAATGGTTGTTTTTTTTATTTTTCTCATAACGATGATTATTTTTATATACAAAAATTGTTATTTTTGTGATTATCCCAAACTTTTATGTGTTATGATGATTTGCCAAGGTTTTAATGGATACTTGGATAAAAGATGAAGGTTGTTTCTTGATCCGCCCAAAACTAAACCTCTGCGTTGCATTATCCCCTTCATCTCTCTCTCTCTCTCTCTCTCTCTCTCTCTCTCTCTCTCTCTCCATGGAAAGCGTTGTTCATAGCTTCGTATCACCTCCTGACCACAGGCTACAATCACAAAACTTCTCAGCGATGAGAACTTCATCGATGTCACCATCACCCACTGCACATAGAAGCATACCGTCCTTTCGTTGCCGCGCAGAGAAGCCCATCGTAGCTGCTGCTTTCCCTTATTCACATTCAGTCTTCCCTTTGTCTACACCCCTCTCACTACCTTCTTCTTGTCATTCTAAAGGTAACATAATTATCTTTTAGTATTGAAACGTCTTAAAGGGAATTGTGTTTTTGCAATTACAATCTGGTAATGGCTTCCACACGAAGATTCTTCTTCTATGAGATTGAACCTTTAATTTTAACTTGGGGATCATTTAGTTCGTTTTTGGAAGTCCCTCCTTTCTTCAAATTCACGTCTATCTGGTTTATTCGTCCGTAACTTTTCATGATTGCTAATTGTGTTTCTATTTGTTTGGCATTTGGAATTAGTTCAGTTTTATTCGCAACACCAGATGCAGGAGTGAGCAGTGAAACAGGTGTATGGGCGATGCAAGGTAATGATACAGTGTATTATTCCTACTTGCATTAGCCATTGATTTATAATATTTTGCGACAGATTTCTATAGTTTGAGGAAGGATGTGGAGGCAACCTCCAAACGTGTTGAAGAAATTAGGGCTTCTGCTGGTTTAGAGCAACTAGGAGAAGAAGTTGCTAAATTGGAAAAAGCAACAGGAAGTGATTCTTTTTGGGATGATCGTAGCTCAGCTCAACAAACACTAATGGCTCTCACGGATATCAAAGACAAGATGAATCTTCTCAAGGAGTTCCAAGACCAGGTTCGATCTTTTTATTTCCGAATTCCAATCAAGCATCATGTTGAAAAAAAGAAAGTTTACACTGACATGGTACATTCTACATTGATATGTTAGATTGATGATGCAGAAACTATAGTTAACCTTACAGAAGAGATGGATTCAACTGATACTGCACTTCTTGAAGAGGCTGCTACGATCGTGAAAGAACTGAATAAAGCGTTAGATAAATTTGAGCTGAGTCAGCTTCTTTCTGGGCCCTACGATAAGGAAGGTGCTGTTATCAATATAACAGCTGGTGCTGGTGGTACGGATGCACAGGTAATGTAACACTAACACACCTCTGGATCTGGATCAACTTAAAACCATAGTGAAAGTTTATGGCTTAGGTTATGAGCATTGATTGTACTTTGAATTGTTTTTTGTTTAGGGTTTGAAGGATTTACTGAAAATTGGTTTGTTGTATAGGAATGAGATTGTTATAATTAGGTTGGGTAAGAGTGTTTTAAAGTAGAAAGGAATAGTAGAATAAGATGATGATGATGATATTTTGAGTTGAGTGCAGGATTGGGCGGATATGCTTCTGAGGATGTATGTAAGGTGGGGAGAGAGGCAACGATACAAAACAAGAGTGGTTGAGAAGTCAATGGGGGAAGAAGCCGGGATCAAATCAGCGACAATAGAGGTGGAAGGTCGATATGCGTTTGGATATCTTTCAGGAGAAAAAGGAACACATCGAATTGTTAGACAGTCTCCTTTTAATTCAAAAGGTCTTCGTCAGGTACATTCCTCCATCCCACACACTTTGTATCAATGACACTATTACTAAATTAGCCTTTGTCTGGATCCAGACAAGTTTTTCCGGTGTAGAAGTGATGCCCCTTCTTCCCGAAGATTCTTTAAACGTGGAGATCCCGGAAGAAGATCTGCAGATTGGGTTTTCAAGAGCAGGGGGGAGTGGCGGTCAGAATGTCAATAAAGTTGAAACCGCGGTCAGGATCACGCATATTCCCACGGGGGTAACCGTCCGCTGCACGGGTGGGTATATTGATGGATATCTATTTATAAATGAATAAATAAGGAAATAAATAAATAAATTTGTTTTTAGAGGAGAGGTCACAGCTTGCGAACAAGATCAAAGCATTGAGCCGTTTGAAGGCGAAGCTGCTGGTGATTGCGGTGGAGCAACGGGCGAGTGAGATAAAGCAGATAAGGGGAGACGCGGTGAAGGCGGATTGGGGGCAGCAGATAAGGAACTATGTGTTCCACCCGTACAAGCTGGTCAAAGATGTGAGGACTGGGTATGAGACCACTGATATTGTCTCTGTAATGGATGGTGAGCTGGATCCTTTTATTAAAGCCTATCTTAGATACAAATACACCGAGTCCATGTCCAATTAATTGATTACCAAACCTTCTATTAGGTTTTGTTCCCTTCTTCTTCTTTATTATGTATATGAGTATATGTTGTATTTCTTCAGCGCCCATGCTACTTCTACTTTAACTGTAAGGTACCGACATTCATTAACTCTTGTAACCAACTGATTTTAGGAAGGATGGCTTATCAACAAAATGGCTGCTCGCTTCTTGGTTTTCCAATCCAATGCTGAATAAAATCATCAAAAAGTTTCAATTTATCTAGGAAAGAGCTTATTTGGGTTATGTTTTTTCTATGTAGATTTGGAAATAGATAAATCTACTAGAACAAAAAAAAAACAAAATTGTTTCAAAAAATATATAATAATGTACCATTTTCTTAATGCACGCAAAATGCAATGGCAACCACTTTATTAAATAACAGCTACTAATTATTGTTATGGTTTTGGTTACTAATAGAAGCCAATTCGAGATAGTCAATCTCCCAAGAATTAAGATGAAGATAGATGATAAAGCTGATTATGGATGGCTAGTCCTCAAGAACAAGATTAGAAATTAGACTAAAAACATAACTTTTCCATTCCATTCCTAATCCAAATACATTCATATAAATAACCAGTGTTGTAAAAATCCCGATTAGGTTCCGATTAATCTATAGTCGCTACCTGACCGATTAGAGTGTGTCTAGCGATTAATCCCTGCAAAAAAATGGCTGAAATAGTAGAAAACGATAAAATTTTAACACTTTGAAGAAATTCTATTCAATAGAAACCATTTGTGGAATCATTAATGTTGTATTAATCATATTAATGTTGTATTAGCAATTAATGGTCCCCGATTAATCTTCCGATTTATCACCGCCTAGCCGATTAATCCCTTAACCCCAATCCACCGACTAGCAATGCAAAATAGTGAATGTGGTCTACTAACTAAATGGAATACGACATGTAACATTTGGAAGCTTTCATAACTATAGGAGGTGGTGTTGGACTCTTTCTCATGCAACGTGTTGGTCATGTGTCAACCAAATAAACAAACCAGTTAGGCTATAGAGGCGGCCAGTGATATGAATACAAACACACATCAGTTATCATATGAATTAGACATCAGAGGTGGCAACTCTTGACAGGACATAAACAAGTTTAACTTGTACTCGTTTCGGATGATAAGTTATCATATGAATTAGACATCAGAGGTATTAGACTTCAGAGGTGGCAACTCTTAAAAGGACATAAACAATTTAACTTGTACTCGTTTCGGATGATAATGTATGTACCATGCCATGCATGAATATGGAGGGTGTTTCTAGTTTTATTCCAACAAAAACAAGATGATGTTTCATGGAACATAGCTACTACTATTTATATAGTTCAATCCAAATCCAAATGCTACTAAGGCTGCTTGGTATGTAACCTTTTTTACGCATGATAATCTACATGGATGTGATGTGGGTTTTCAACGGTGAACCCCAAAAGCTAGTGATTGTATTGTGGAGTTGAGGTTTGCACTAGTGAACACCGTCCCAGGGTTAGTAAACATGTTGTAAAGTGACTATCTTGATAATGTGATATGCTCTTCACCACCTTTTCACCGGTGCTGATATGAGATAGCCTCTTATACTTTCCCACCCCACCCACAATAAATGCAATCCTTATTGGAACTTAAACTTACATATTATTATTATTATTATTAAAAAAAAAGCAACTGATATTATAGTACACATTAGTCATCCCTCTTTGAGTTGAGATAATTTCATATAACCATCCATCTTACTCGATTTGATTGAGATGGATGGTTAAATCTTCTTTACCAGCACGCATATTCAATCCATAATAATATACTAGTACTAGTTATGAAAATTCATACTTTTACAAAACAGAGTACATCTCTTCTCTATCTCCTCATGCTATTGCTAGTTTTTGTGTTTAAACTTCAAACAGCTTGTTTTGTTTCCCCCTTCCCCAATCCCCATGTTTGGCGTGTGGGGCACCCTTTTCTTAACCACAACTCCACAAGACATGGCCCAACACTCACAATTTAAAACTGTTTATATATTAATATTATTATGATTCATTCATAAATACTAGATAGCAACATTCACATCACAACATTCAAATATTAGATAGCAAGAGATACTTGACCATCAACCGAATACCACCATCTTAGTCATGTCAAAAGATGGAGTTGAAGGTTAGTTAGCCTTGCAACCATTTACATTTATTTATGCGCAAACTGGACCTCTTTTTTTTAGAAGCCATCGCCCACATAATTTTTGAAGTTTAAAAGGATCATCATTTTGGATATACTACTACATTACAATTCATGGAGGATTCGACTACTTTCCATTACTTATAGGTCACAAAACAGATAGATAGATCTTAATAGTTTGTTGTTCCATTTGCTAAAAACAAACTACAACGTTGATATAATTAATTTGCTATATATGCAAAAAAACAAACCGACCGACCTGTCGGACTCGAACCGACAGCCAAAAGGATTACAAGAATGAGAACATATATTCAGATTTTACTCATCAAAGTTATCCTTCTACTCTTCCATTTGAGCTAAGGTCGGATCAGATCCATTAGGTTTGGTTACTTTTAAACATATATCATATCATGTTTACAAATACAAATTTTTCAAAATCAGTCTAATAATACTACAACTCCATGTTCATAATACCAAGGAAGCTTATTCACCCCACTAATTCTCCCCATTTGTTTCACAAAACAACAATCTCTATCTTACTAAATTGCCATTCAATAAGTAATAATGGTTTTGCTTTTGTTTTGTTGTTTGGATGAGAGAATAAATACACAAATTAATAACCATTTCTTATCTTCTTGTACAGACGAGTTAGTAGTTATAGATTCCACTCACGTTTCATTAGCGGATTCAAAAGAAATAACATATACTTGGGCCCATCCCACACTTGACTTGAACTTGTATTGATCAATGTAGTTAGTTAGTTGAGATGCTCAACAATATGGACGACCCATCTTCTACTCCATAACATGTCAGTCATATTACGTTCCGGGACTAACAAAATATTCAAATTTTTTCTAGGACAAAGACTTGTCATCCATCTCTCGTCCTACTCGACTCGTATAAAATTTCTCAAAAAAGCTCATCATGTCCCATTAGGCCATATCTTGTAAGCATAACAAAATCGGTTGGTAGGTGTGATTGTGTTTTGATCTCTACACTCGGTTGTTTTGATACTTTTGTTTGCATTCAAATTCAATTGGTTACTTTTATCATGCCGCCATGTAATCTTTTCTCTTTTTTTTTTTTTTTTTTTTGTGAAAGAGATCGGTAACCCTCGGGAAGCATAATAGTATATACTAGGAGAGGATGGAAAAAAATGTTGCAAGAGAAATGAGTAATCATACCAGACGGTTGGTTGGTTGGTTGGTTGGTTGTAAAACACCAACTTTGCCCCCGAGGTTGAAACGAAACCAATTTTATGTCTCCGCCTAAAAAAATTCAAGCAAACAAAAAGAAAAAACTAGGAATTACTATCACATCAAACAACAACTTGCTCACGCTGGTAAATAAAAGATAACATCGCTACTTTATTTGCACTTCTGCTTTCACCAAAAACTATTCAAGAAAAGAACGTTCTCAGATTTATTTCCGAATACACCAATTTTTTAGTAAAGACAAAAGGATGGTGAAATAACGAAGGAATTTTATATTGTTATTTTTTTTAATCATTTTGGGGCTTTGATAAGCTGGCATGTGATCGAAATAAACTTTTAGTAAGATTATTCATGAACAACATATGAAAGCCCACTTGAATGAAAGAGGTTGTCCGATTAGAAATAAACTCAAAGGTTAAAAAACATGCCAAATGGTAGTTTTTTAGTTTGAGAATATTATAGCGATTTCTTTGTTTTATTCTCATCCTACCACAAAATTTATCTAGTTATACATGTCATCCACTCCCAAAAAAACAAGCATACAAAAAATGAGGAAAAAAAAAAACAAAGAGTTGAATCATCTAAAGAGATTATATTTCGTATCAACTATCAACTGTGATGTGATGAGTCATTTTTTGAGGCATGTCTGTATGTACAAAATGGTATTAGAGTGTAAATAAAATATATAAACACAAAATTAATTGACCAAAAAAAGAATTTGACTTGACTGACTATATTTACAGAATTTAAGAAGAGAAACTCATCTGCAACCGAGACATATATGCACATGAATCGGTTGTCCATCTTCTACTTCTAACAAAAAAAGAATTATCACCGGCTCGGCTTGTAAATTGTCAGTTCATTGATCCACGGCATCTACATTCACAGATAAATAAATGAAAAATAATTTATATAAATTATACCGTATAATTCACTTTAAAAACTTAATTGATTACCTTCTAGAGCCACAGTTGCAGGGGATCTTTTTCTCTTCCAATGGGAACTTATAATTGTATGTAATTTCTTCTCCTGTCACTATCGCCCTTTTTGCATAGATAAATATCTTTTTCTGACCATCCACACTTATAACTTTAGTATAACAATTAGGCTGCAGCAATTAAAAAAAAAATCATATATATATCAAATGTGCATGCAATTCTAGTACATCATATGTAGTAAATTAATAATACAAAAACCATGTTACTTACCTCACATGAATGGTTTATAAACCTAGCAATTCCCCCACGCTTTGTCGCATCAACCTATACACAAATTGTACCTACCAGTATTAACTACCAAGGTATACATACAATAACATAAGACTAGATAAACAGAGTGGAGCAAACTTTTGGTCCCCAAGTAAAAGTATAGCTGATTTTTGCAATTTTGATCCTTATGCTAGTGGTTTTTGCAACGTTTTTGGTTCTGGTACCTGTTCCAAGTAAACTGACTATAGTTTTGGGAACAAAATTGCATAAATCAGCAGTCATTTTACTTGGAACAAGGACAAAAACAATACAAGAACCTCAATACAGGACCAAAATTGCAAATATCACCTATACTCATGGACCAAAAATGTAATATCTTACCACATAACCATCATCCAATCTGAAAAGATAACTACTACCAATTCCCATCCTCTCATAATGTTGTTCACGGATATCAGAAATCTGAAAAAATAAAAAAAAATGGAATTACAAGGTAAGAATCAAATTAAAGAAAAAGCGAAAAAGATATTTAATGGCAAGCTTACTCGAGAACGAATTAATTCTCCAACATATTCAATAACAAAATCTTCTGCTTCAATTGGCTCAAGTGCAACAAGACCCCAATCATGTATCTTACTTCTTTGAAAACGTAACCGTTTTTTCCTTGCCTGAAAAAAAAAATCACAACATAAATTTTTTAATTTTTATGGTGATATAAGCTTGAAAAGGAATTGTGATTTGTATCCTATAATTACATTTAGCTGATTAGCTTTTATCAGGTCAGCACCATCTGCAGCAGCAAGAAGGCTTCTCATTTTCACCCTGTTTGTTCTGGCAGATAACCCTTTCACATTTGATAAATGTGCCTCTGAAGGGGTATTTTTGTAAATTCCTCGAACACACGCCCTTTCAGAAGCACTTGCATGTAATGACCATTTATGCCATTGCCAGCCGTCGATTGAAGTACGTGCACATCCAAAAGATAAGGGATACGTTTTGGATTTTTTCAACTTTTTATTTTGAATCTGCTGTATAGCAAGTGGATCAGTATCTGCTGCTGCTTTCTTGGAAGCAGTACCACTGACGGATAATTTGGGAGCTTTCACAGAGCATTGTTCTGCCACGTCATCCAAGCTCTTCCTCTTTAGTTTACGGAGTTTAAGTGCTGTTGTAAAACACAACACAAGATCAACAATGTAGCAGATTAAAACAAGAAAAGAAGCATACACTTACATTTTGCAACATTTTTGGACAAACTGCCAGCCTTTTGAGCATTATAAGCATTCGCAGTGAAATATGGATCATTCTGTTTCTGTGTGTTGAATTTTACACCATGGACACTTGTGCCATTATCTAGGGAAATAAATAGAATAGAATAATTGATCTTAGTGTATATAACAATAGTGATCCTAAACACTGCAAATGACCAGACCAGAATTAAATCAAACCAAGTACCTTGACTTACAGTAGAAACACCCTTCAAAGACTTATGAAATGACATACTACTACTATATGGTGATTGAACTCCATGAAAGTTGGGAACATGGTATTGTTTAGTAGCAGCAGATAGATCCTCGACCAATCGTTCAGCTCTCAATTGCCCGGATAAAGATGCAAACTTTCTTTTCGTTGACTTTCTTGACCGGGAATAAGTATAATTTGCATTGGCAATAGATGGTTCAGAAGATCTTGAGGTTTGACCATTCCTTGACTGCTCTATGTATTTGTCATATGCAGAAACAGACTCTACAGCCTTCTCTTTCCTTCTATTGTTTGTCATATGCACAGGCTTATTATGTTTATTAATACCATAATTCACCGAATCATTATGTTTATTAGTAGCATAATGATAATCCACCGGCACCGGTTTTTTATGTTTATTAATACCATAATTCACTGATTTATTATGTTTATTAATAGCATAATCCACCGACACCGATTTATTATGTTTATTAATAGCATAACTCAAAGATATGGATAACCATTCCCTGAGAACAATATCATGCAGCTTCTGTCTACATGCTGCCATGATAACATAAACCTCCATCTTAGGTATAGATTCCATTGCCCTTGAAGGGCGAAATTTGCATGCTTCCGGAACAATGATTCTAGAATTCTCCTGAGCAATATCTTCATGTGAATATACTTTCTTGAAAGCATTTGCGAACCAACTGGATGAAGGCATTCCAGATGCCTTCATTTGAGCTTTTCTTTTTTTCCTCACTTCCTTATCCACAATCTTCTCAATATACTGATGCAAAGACATCCTTGCAGATAAATGGAGGTCATTTTCTACACCTTCCATTATATGTTGTTCCAAGTCATAACACCTTTCATCTTCCTTTATACAATCAGCTTTCGAAACAACTTCTTCAAAACCAGGGGGATATTCATTCTTAGAAGATGAAGACTCTTGTTCTTCCTGCAATTTTATAGATATTTTGATACATGACTTGAATGGAACAAAACAGAAAAGAAAAGCAGTACATAAACATTTTTTTAAAAAAAAAAAAAAAAAAAAAAGAGAGAGAGAGAGAGAGAGAGAGAGAACTTACATCTTCTACAGGTAAAATCTCAGTCAACTCGTGACATTCATCGAGTGAAATTTGATGTTCAACAAGTTCATTAGAGCTGGAGTTGGACCCCAGTTTTTCCTTCCTCCAGACAGATACTCGATCTTCTACTGAATCATACACAACTGCATCCCAGATGACTCTCATGCAGGAATCAAAGAGCTTTTTGCAAAAAACTTCTAAAATTCTAGAGTTCTTGCATCCAAGAGGCTCATCATGATTTGAAGGGGATGTTTGTGTGTGAACACTGAGAGATGCTGCTCCCTCACTCTCAGAGTAGTCCCCCACTTCCTGGTTTGTATCATATTGTTCAGATAAAACTTAGAGCCAAGCATATCATGCAACACTAAAACAAAGTGGATAAAAAAAATTACCATTATGCCATCGCGTAAGCAGGTTTTGACTGTCTGCCTGGACTCTTCATCCTTATGATGAACAGTAAGAGATGCCACTCCTTCACCACCACAACAGCCCTCCAACTCCTGGTTTTCAGGTACTTCTTTACTGGGAGCAAAATCCATAGTTTTGACAATCTGACTGGACTCTTCATGCTTAAGAGGCCTCTCAGATTTCTTTGCAGTCACATACTCCACAATTATGTTGCTTATTATTTCATCCAAAACAATCTTTCTTGTTGCTTTCATTATTCCAGAATGTAACTGGGAGCAGACCTCCTCAGAGATATCAGAAACAAAATCCGTTAAAGAGCCGTTGTATTTAGAATGATCTATTTCACGTCCAGCAGTTACCCATGAGTTGACAATAGATTGCAAATTAGAGGGCTTAACTTTACTCTCAGAATGATGTACCTACAGAATGTCGATATCAACATCAAAATTAGATTACATCAAGCTTTGCAATCTTGTTAGGCATGTCTTACCATCACTGAACCATGGAGATATCCATAATGATGCCAAGAATAAAGCTCCATAAGAGAATGGGGACCATGTTTCTTTCCCTGATCATCTTCAAAAAGCCAGCATGATTCTTCACCTGTCTGAAGTCTCCCAACAACACATAATAGATGAGTAAGTTAATTCATTAGAATCAATATGAGATGTTTGGAGAATCAAAGCATTAGAATCGTTTTTTAGTAATACCAGTGATGGATGCAATAAAGTTGAGTTAGCTGCTTCAGATATCTGCAACTGCTGGATGGATGTGGAATTAACTGCATCTTTATGGGCCTCTTCTCTCTTACCATCTGTGCTAATGTTCCCATGATACTTATCAGAATTCTGATTAATAATTGATGAAGAAGCATTTAAATAAACGAAGCCTGTGGCAACATGATCAGGAAATTGCTGAAAGTACTTCAAGGGCACAGGTTTGGCTAAATTCCCATGCAAGATGGGATACACAGGAAGATCCTCTGGCAAGAAGCTAGTGGATAGACCATCATAGAGCTGTTCCTGTATATAGGGACCACAATATTGTCCTTGTTCATTGATGTACATCCACCCACTCACATATGCAGGCTGGGCATACCCAACTTGACTTTTGTTGGTACCATCGTTAAGGTGGAGAGCATTTTCTTTACTGCCACTTGTCTGGCAGGTCGTGTCCATTGCAGACTGCATATATCACCTTGTGTCACAGATGGAAGAATATCACAACTGTTAGAATTCAAGAGCTCATACAGACATGCATAATACTATGAAGCAATAGTGTCTTGAGACGTTTAACTCTTTCTAGAAGAGTATTTACACCCAACAAATTGCATTACATCTGGGGTGGGTGATTCTGAGAGTATGTTATAGTTCAGTTAAAATACAATCAAGAAGTTACATTGACAACCACAAACAAAATACAGGAAACGCTTCCCTCCAGAAATTAAAGATTGCACTGCAACATTTTTATAACTACGGCAGCAAAGGCTATTCATCTCCAACATCAGTGGTATGGTTCAAATGAATTTTCTTACCCTCCAACGACTCAGATAAGTACAGAGCTTTACCAACAAAAATGAAGCAAGTCTTACTTTTAATTTCTCTGTAATAAATTAAAAGACTGGAGTAACGTTCAACTCATACATAGCTACAAATTTTGAATCACGTATGATTAAGTTACACGTCTCCAAGAAAACCAATCTAACCCTAATTTAGTTCTACAATAAAATCCAAAGAACTGACATTGCAAACATCTAGCTGTTATGGTCAATACTTGAAACCGTAAGAAAACCTTTTCGATTACAAAAACCTGCCATTCGATTACGAAACTTCTGTGCAATCATAAAAGAAGTTACGATTAGTTAATTGACTACAAACAGCTACCTCCTTCAATGGATCAGCCTCGTCCAAAAGATTCTATCGCTAGAATCGGCAAAAGCTTTCACAATCTTCACGGATCCAGCGATGATGTCGATTGGGGTAAGGCCGAAGAGAAACGGAAGCGATGAGAGAAGCATGTAATGTATTGTGGATTTCAGAATTTGTGATGATTGCGAAAAAAATTATTGGGTTTTTTATTCAAGCCCAGCAAACAAAACCTACCGCCCAAGTATTTGATGAATTTAACTATTTAAGAGTATGTTACATAAATGGTCCTTATATCTTGTATTATAGTGGAAACTAGATTATGACCCCCGTATAACGCGGGGAACATATAAAAATGTAAATGTAAATGTATAAAAAAGTTGACACTATAAAAAAATAAAGTAACATAAACAGACTTAACATTACTGCTAACATTTAAATGTTTGAAAAAAAACAAAGAAACACTTGAATATCTATAATAATTGAAGGACCTCTTTGTAAGCATAACTTTTTGTTTTATTAGTTGGATAACCTTCCTCGTAATATATGAGTACCTTCAATCCCTTTTCACTTGTGACGCGAGAAACAAAAAATATATAACTGAAAATGAGTGAAGACAAGCTTATGCACGTATAATCCAACATTTGATAATTATTGTCATTGATTTTTATTAGTGGCGATAACAAAATAAACTACTATAGGGAATTGCCTCCGCTGAAAACAGAATAAGATTCTTTCATTGGACGGAGTTAAATTCATGCAAGGTATATAAATAGTCTCCATAAAGAATCTATCATATATGATTCAGGCTTCAATGACGTTTCTTCCAAGCCTAACAATCTATAATCTAGTACAATTGCATAGTCCTTTGGTTTGGTCGATATTACAAAGTAATATGACAGGAACACCTACTTTTAGTCTAAGTTTATGGTTGAAAATTCTAGATGTCCAACACAACCGAAGAGTAAATTGATTCCTAAAAAAAACCTAGTAACTCTGTATCACATAAAGAATTTGAACTCATATGTTTTCCCTTCATCTTTCATCAATCCTAGAATGTAGTCATTGGTAGCATCAAATTCTTCATTTGTAGGGACCAAAATAGCTTTATCTTGAAAATATGATTGATCATCAAGATGATTTTCAAAGGATAGATAAATGATGGATACAATTTGAACTCATAAGTGTTATATATATATATATATATATATATATATATATATATATATATATATATATATATACACACACACACACACACACACAAAATAAATTAATATATTGTTATCATTCTACTTTTTTTTTTTTTTTTTGCAAATTTCAATACTAAAAACAAATTTTCCCTATAAAATTGTCATATTAATGACCTACTAATTAACAATTAAATTTATATATTACATAAATGGTTCACATGTGAACAAAAGTACACAAATGGTCCATATTTGAAATATTTTTTTTACATAAATGGTTTATTACGTAAAAGAAAATGAAAATGTATTTTCCATTAATAAAATGTTTTCAAAAAAATCCTATTAATTAGCTCTAATGTAGAAAAAAAATTGTTCTAGATATGGAAAAGTCATTTTTTGAAACTACGATGCTATTAATGAACTTTTTTGCAAAGTTTAATGCTATTAATGATTTTTATTCCAGAAAACAATCGTTTAAATGAGCTTCAATATACAAAAAATATAACTTTCCATATCAACCAAAAATAATAAAAAAAAAAGTCATTTTTAAGAGTATGATGCTATATATGAACCTTTTTTTCAAAGGTTAATATTAAAAGCAATTTTTTTTCCAAAAAAGATCCTAATATAAGGTTAAAAGAACATATTGTAAAATATTTATCGATTTACATGAGCAAGAATTAAACGTTCCATCAATACCCAATAAAGTAAATAAATCATGCCTCCTTCTGTAATGAATTCCAACGCCCCACAATGTGGAATCCCCTCAGTCGCAACATTCCATAACTCAAACCACATCCGATAATCAATATAAAGAGAAGTTGCAATAAAAAATAATAATTGTCATCATCTTATACGAATGTTAGAGATTATTAGGGTGTTAGATAGTGTAATAGCTTGCAATTAAATATAATTTTCAAATAAAACTTAGTATGAGAAACTAACCAATGTGATCAAGGGTCAAAGAAGACATTATAACTAAAACATAAACAAAGAACTATTATGGATGAAACATGAAACTTTAAGAAGAAACATACAAATTTAAACCGTGAAGGACAACAAAAATCGACAAGTATATTTTTTAAGTAATTTAAACCAATATATTTTTAAAGTAATTTAAACCGGGCCACAAGTTTATCCCAATATTGTTCCCTTAAGCATTTCATCAAACAGGTAGTAGACAGGTAGACCAAACAAAATTTCCAAGTATCCAAATCAATGTCTTAAATCCTAACACATCAAAAAAAAAAAAAAAAAAAAAAAAAAAAAAAAAAAACAAACAAATTTGTGATTTTAACAACCAAAAGCAAAGGATATGACGTACATTGTGTATGAGTCTATCATTTATGATTTGATTGCTTAACTTATTGAACAATTCGTCAAAAGTATGAAAAAAATGGGGAATCTCATAGAAAGATCCGATTCAAATTTCTAAATAACACAACTGTGACAATTAATTTGCTACCACAAAATTTGACACCCTCATAACATAAAAATCAAAATATATTTTACTTACGTTCACAAGAACCCAGATGAATTCGACCATTCTTGTTGTTTGTCAACTCCAATTTCGACCTACAAGAAATCTAAAAAAAAATAAAGCAACTTGAGTAACAATCATTTTAATGTTGTCACAACTTTAGCATAAATATCGATAAATAGTATAAATATTAGTTATCAAGAAATAAGCATATATGAGATGACTAAAAAGTTGTCAAGTGGAATTTGAGTTACTTGTTTTCTTACATTTATCTGATGTATTTATAATTTCAGTCGTTCAACTACAAATCTAAATCGTTAAGTAAAAATCAAAACAATATGTTTTCCTCAATTTTCTTCTCCACTACAAAACTTAAGTTAGATATATTATGTAAAGAATTGAGGGAGGCGGGGTATTTTTGTAATTTATTTGTTGTGAGATTTAATTGTCATTAATAGAATTCCTAATTTAATTCATTTTATTTTTGGTGATATTTAATTATCATTAATAGAATTCCTAATTTAATTCATTTTATTTTTGGCGAGATTTAAGTGTCATTAATGGAATTCTAATTTAAAACGTAATATACGTTTTATAAAATCTATTGACAAAAATAAATGAGTTGACAAAGATGATGTCATCAAATAATCCAAAGGTGGAAAAAATATGATTGAAATGCAATCAATGGTCCTGATTTCTTCAGTTTAGAATTAAAGGTTCTCTTTTAATAATATTTAGAGATTACAATTTGGTTCCATTTTATTTTTTAATTAATTAGGTTTGTTTGGGATTGCTTATTTCACAAACTTTATGTTGTTTATTAAGGTGTTTATTAATTTATCTAGTGTTAAAATAGAATTATAATAAAATCGTTTGGATTGGTTTATCTGCTATTATAATTTAATAAGTTGATAAATTGTTTTTTAGTGTTTGAAAACACATTTTATACATGTAAAATGATCGAAAATGACATCTTAAATATTACTTTATTTTTTATATAATTTATATCCTTCATCATTTATACAAAGAGACTATGTAAGGGACCACAATATAACTTTAATGTGTGGGGTAGCTTCTTTGTAATTCGTAAGTAGAATGTGATTTACAAATATCAACAATTATTATTATTACTAAGTTCGGGTCACGAATAAACTTCTGAGGATTTTGAGTCATCTAATCTTCTTCATATGCGATTCTCACCGTATAAACTCCATATTTACGATTTTCCATGGCAGTTCGCCGTCGCCCCACGTTCTCAACCATCGTCGGTTGTCTCCTCCAACAAGCATTCAATCGGTTAATCAGTCTCCTTCAAAGAGTGATTTGGTTATAGCTTCAACCTCCTCCCATTACATCTTTAACCCCCACTTCTCCATAATCCCTAAACATCACGTAGTTTTAGTAACTGCTCTGTCTATATAAGAGGTCGCTTCTTTGAATGCAATCGCTATTCCATCACTTGAAATCTATCTATTGGTTGATCAATCATGAACGAGAAATTGGCTTTTCCGTTAGAAGAAATTTCACCGAAGGTAAAATTTCTTGAATATATGCTTGGATTTAGATTCCCGTGTTTGGAATATTATACTTTTTTCTGCTTAATTGTAGCTATCTCAATTCAAAATTGATTCAATCGTTGGTTTTATTATATTGTTCAATCTAACTATCGTTTATTATTGGCCATTTGCTATGTTTTTTTATATATGATTTTAATTTTTTATCATTGCATAATGAAGAACACTGAAGTCGTTCATGAAATTGCCGACCTTCAAACAATATCAACCAAATCCATTAATTCCGAAAGTGACTCTACTGAGATTTCACCGGAGCTAAAATTTCTTAAATAGATGATTGGGTTTAGATTCCCATGTTTGGGAAATTATACTTTTTCTGCTGAATTGTAGGTATCTCAATTCAAAATTGATTAAATCGTTGGTTTTATTATATTGTTGAATCTAACTATCGTTTATTTTTTGCCATTTGCTATGTTTTTTGATATATGATTTTAATTTCTTATCATTGCATAATGAAGAACACCGAGTTCGTTCATGAAATTGTCGACCTTCAAACAATATCAGCCAAATCCATTGATTCTAAAAGTGACTCTATTGAGATAATCGAGTATTCTCATCTCCTCGGTCCTTATAAATCCATTGTGGAAAGGGTTATTACGGAAGAGGTAAAAAATGCTCACTTTTTCATCAATTGTTAATAGTTTATGATGTTTTATTTTTTGTTTCAGGTTGTTGAAATTGCTAAAGAAGATCAACAATTCGAAAGAAAAAGAAAAAGGGTTTTAGCTCTAACACAGTGGAAGTGGGATGAAGTTGTGGACCTCTGTTCAGATGATGATGAGAAAGAGGATGTCATACAACCAAAAAAGAAAGCCAGGGTTTGCATTCACAATCGAAATCGAACCATGAAACTCCTTAATGAGTCGGATGTGGAGGCTTGATGTCTATATAAGTTGGTTTTAGTATGTTTGTGTTAATCTATAAAGGTTTTCATATTTTGGGGTTTAAATGATTAAATAGGTAATGTTATTTTCTATAAATTGGTTGTCGTATTTCCATATAGAATTCATTCCTTGGCTTAGTCAATTTATGAATGTATTCCCAAGGTATATACAGAAACAATACATATTATCTTTCATCAATTATACACTCATGTTTCTGTTGGGTACAAAGTTATCCATGTATGACTTTGTAAATGGTTTGACTTTTGTAGACCCACTTGCATGTGGTACATTAGCCTTGTGACATGAGAGATAGATATATAGATAAATAGATAGATAGATAGATAGATAGATAGATAGATAGATAGATAGATAGATAGATAGATAGATAGATAGATAGAGAGACATGTAAACACCTCTATATAAGGTGGGTTCATACCACTTGTAAAGGTGTGCTTGAGAGATGTAGTTCATAGTGATTAGTGAGTGAGGTATTTATGGAGTTTTGGATCTAGTACCTTTTTTGTACTCATTTACTATGATCGAATACACCTTTTAGCACCAAAATCGTCGTGTTCTTTGTGTGTTCTTTAATTACGCATGCCAAACCAATGTTCATAATTCACATCAATTGGTATCAGAGCGAGTATTCGAATATCAACATGATTGTTTGAAGAAACTGATGGGTTTGAGCAACAAGAACTTTCCTATGTGCACATGCAAACCCTAATTGCTTAGATCTAGGTTTCTCTAATTGAACATGCATTGAATCAAAGACTTACAATACTAGATCTAATGTAAACAAGTGATTCTAATCATATGAAATTGGATCTAGAACAATACCTTGGATTACTTGCCTGATACTTCTTCTTCTTGGAGCTTAGAGTTACAATTGTCACTCCTCTAATGGCTTACAAACACCAACTAGCAAGAAGATGATCTTGAGAGAGAGGGAGGAGGGTGAGAAATCGGCCCTAGGGTTTCTTTCCTTGCATGAGTGCCGATTTCTCTCACCCTAGGGTCCTATTTATACTATGAGCTACTAAGGTTTCACCTTTAACCCTAATTGAATAACTTAGGCCCTAAGCAATTCAAGATCCTCCTAGATACTAGGCTTGGACGAATTTAAGGTCCCCAAACCCTAAATTTCGTCCACCTCATTATCTATAAGGACACGTAGCCCAAAACACATCTATCACATATTTGACAGTTTATGCCCCTTTATTCAATTAACCTCTTTAAGTCACCAAATTAATTATTAATTAATATATGACTTATATTAATCAAATAACAATCTTATTCCTTTAATATATTATTCTCATAATATATTAACAATAATATCTCTTCTCTCTTAACAAATCATCCTGTCAGGTTGCTATGGTGAAGGCAACCCAAAAGGACCATGCATAATCGGGTCAAGTACTTACCAAATATAGTTACAACCTTAGACACTAATCCAACAGTCTCCCACTTGGATAAGTCTAGTAACTATATATGCAAATATAAACCGATTAGCAATCGTAGCTCTCAAAGACGCTGTCAACTCTGATCTTATCAATCTTATGTCCTTTATATAAGGGATCGTACAGTCCTCTGTTTAGATATTATGCGGACAATCTTCTGGAACTTATTATCCAACATTTTGGTTTCTCGATCTCAGATTCATTTGACATGGAACTTAATTGAACACATCAATTCAGTCCTAACCAGGCCCGACACATAAGTCAAATCAAATCATCGATCGGCCGTGATATCGCTTTTATTCTCTTAGGATAAAAGTAACAGATAAACTTCGACTTATATGCATTTACTATCTACTAATCAACTATACACAACAATGCGTTTTATAACATCAATTTACTGATGTGGTTTCGCATTATCAATGCACAACCAATTAATAAACAACAAACCATATATCTTGGTTTTAAGACCATATGATATTATCGTCTTGTGATCACTTGTGTCACAATCCAAAAAGTGATTCCAGCAAGCGCGGGTTTATTCCAATGCTCAAAACTTGTTCATAAGCACTCATGAACGTTATAGCAAACCTTTGCTATGTCTAATACCCTTTTAGACAATATACACACCAATTCATGACAATCTTCATTCATACCTACTTCCAATATATGAACGATCGTGGATCATTCAAATAATTCAATTATTCTTAATAACTTAATTATTCAGGAAGTCAAAACATGCAAAGTGAAACAATAGTTAAACAATTAACATAAGACAGTATCTTTACTTATAAATAATACTCCTTTATTTAATCATCAAATGTAAATTACATTTATCTATTACATGTCTCAAAACTATCTAATCTAAATTAATATCGTCTTTCAGCCCAATGCTCCTAGCGTGCTGCAAATGCTTAACCCTACTCAGTCCCTTCGTAAGCGGATCTGCTGGGTTATCCTCTGACGATACCTTCTTCACTACGAGGTGTCCTTCTTCTACTCGATGTCTAATAAAGTGATATTTTCTATCGATATGCTGAGATCTACCATGATCCCTCGGTTCCTTGGTCAAGGTAACCGCTCCCTTATTATCACAGAAAATTTCCATAGGCTCCTTTATGGCAGGCACAACTCCAAGATCACCAATGCAGTTCTTCAACCATATCGCCTCCTTTGACGCTTCGCTCACTGCAATGTACTCTGATTCACACGTTGAATCAGCCATGGTTTCTTGTTTGGAACTTTTCCAAGTCACTGCTCCTCCATTAAGGGTAAAGACCCAGCCCGACTGCGAACGATAGTTGTCCCTGTCGGTCTGGAAGTTGGCGTCACTATACCCTCGCACCTTTAAGTCATCACTCCCTCTGAGGACTAAGAACCATTCATTGGTCCTCCGAAGGTACTTCAGTATATTCTTGATAGCAATCCAATGAGCTTTTCCCGGGTTCCTTTGATATCTACTGACCATGTTCAAAGCAAAGGCTACATCAGGGCGAGTACAAGTCATAGCGTACATGATTGAGCCAACTGCGGAAGCATAGGGTACTCGGCTCATCTCGGCTATCTCGGCTTCGGTACTCGGACTTTGAATCTTACTCAACTTGGCATTACTTTGTATCGGTAGTTCTCCCTTCTTCGAGTTTTCCATACTAGCTAAAACGTTTTAGTACTTTATCTAAGTCAGTATTCTGACTAAGTCCTATTAGTCTCTTACTTCTTTCTCTCACTATCCTTATTCCCAAAATATAGGAAGCCTCTCCGATATCCTTCATAGCGAAGCACTTCCCGAGCCAGGACTTAACCTCATGAAAAGTCGGGACGTCGTTTCCTATGAGCAGTATGTCATCGACATACAAAACGAGGAAGCTAACTATACTCCCACTGGCCTTGACATATACACATGATTCATCTTCACTTCGTACAAATCCAAACTCTTTGACTTTCTCATCGAAGCAAAGATTCCATTTGTGAGACGCTTGCTTAAGTCCATAAATGGACTTCTCAAGCTTGCACACTCTATTAGGATGCTTCGGATCGACGAAACCCTCTGGCTGAGCCATGTAAACATCCTCAGCCAACTTCCCATTAAGGAAAGCGGTCTTGACATCCATCTTCCATATCTCATAATCATGAAATGCAGCAATGGCTAGCATCACTCTAATAGATTTTATCTTAGCAACTGGTGAGAAGGTCTCATCATAGTCAACTCCGGGAGTTTGAGTAAAGCCCTTCGCCACTAGTCGTGCTTTATACGTGTCCACATTCCCATCCACGTCGGTCTTCTTCTTGAAGATCCATTTGCACCCAACCGTCTTACGTCTGGGCACATTGTCAACCAAATTCCAAACTTGGTTGTCATACATGGACTGAATCTCGATGTCCGTCGCCTCTTTCCATTTTACAGACTCTGGGCCTGCCATGGCTTCCTTATAGCTATTAGGTTCATCTAGATTTATTAGTGTACCATCACTAATATACGTATCCCCTTCGGTAGTAATATGAAAACCATAAAACTCGGGTTGAACTCTAACTCTTTCGGAACGTCTAAGAGGTAAGGACTCGTCAATTGGTTCAACCGAAGTTTCCTCCTCGGGTTGAGCGCCAACGTTAGAGGTTTCTTCATCGCTTGATTCTTGAATCTCTTCAAGATCGATTTGCCTCCCAATGTCTTCTTGGCTTATGAGTTCTCACTCTCGGAAAACCCCTCTCCTCGCAACGAAGACAACATTGTCACTCGGTCTATAAAAGAGATATCCAAAGGACTTCTGCGGGTAGTCGATGAAAATACATCGCTCACTACAAGGTTCGAGCTTGTTGTGAGTTTCTCGTCTTACGAAAACCTCACAACCCCAAACCTTTATATGTGCTAACGAGGGAGCTTTCCCTGTCCACATCTCGTGAGGTGTTTTGGCAACTTTCTTTGTAGGGACTCGATTAAGGATATGGGCGGCAGTCTCTAAGGCATACCCCCAGAATGATATAGGTAGTGAAGCACGACTCATCATAGAACGAACCATGTCTAACAAGGTTCGATTATGCCTTTCTGCCACACCATTCGAATGCGGTGTCCTAGGTGGCATCAATTATGAAACTATTCTGCATTCCTTGTCATAGTCGTGGAATTCAAGACTTAGGTACTTTCCTCCTCGATCGGATCAAAGCATCTTGATTTTCCTGCCTAATTGATTCTCCACTTCATGTTTAAATTCTTTGAACTTTTCAAACATTTTTGACTTGTGTTTGATTAAGTAGATATACCCATATCTACTATAATCATCGATGAAAGTCACATAGAAGTGGTTCCCATCCTTTGTGGTGGATCTAAAGGGCCCACATACATCGGTACGTATGAGATCCAATAAACCCTCACCCCTCTCACAAGTGCCAGTGAAAGGTGACTTGGTCATCTTTCCAAGTAAACTAGATTCGCACGTATCATCTTCCCTAAGGTCGAATGACTCCAACACTCCATCCTTTTGGAGTTTAGATATGCGCTTCTTGTTGACATGTCCAAGACGACAATGCCACAAGGATGCCTTATCCATACTATTGGAAGAATCCATACACAACACAACATTTCCTAGGTTATCTACAACCATAACAGTTTCATAAATTTCATTACAAGGCATTGCTTCAAAATATAAAACACTATTTAGATAAGCATAAATCGAACCATTCTCATTATTAAACGAATATCTAAATCCTTGTTTAAACAAACCATGAAAAGAAATGATGTTTCTTGCCATATCTGGCGAGTAGCAACAATTATTTATGTAACATCCCAAAAATCCGAGCCAAAAATTTTATTTTTAAAACATGTACTTAGCAAAGCATTAGGACTAAAACGTTCAACGATCATATCATTTCATAAATGATATTGTATGTCTGGAAAACATTTTTATAAAACATAAAAGTGTCAGAGTATAAATCCCCAAGTGATATCATAATGCGGAATATAAAGCATGTGTGTGATGTACTGCTACCGCGTCGGCTCCTTCCCCTTCGAAGAAGAGGTACCTGAAACCAAAACTGAAAACTGTAAGCACGAAGCTTAGTGAGTTCCCCCAACATACCACATACCATACAATCACATAACATACATATATTGTCAGGCATATCTGGGTGCCCGACCTACCCCTTCGGTCCTCTCGACCGGATACTGTCTAGTACGTCTGGGAGCTGTCCTCCCCTTTGGTCCTCTCGACCGGATACTGACCAGTATATCTGGGAGCTTGCCTCCCCTTCGGTCCTCTCGACCGGATACTGACTAGCATATCTGGGTGCTGGTCTCCCCTTCAGTCCTCTCGACCGGCTCTGGGGACTATTTCACCCCCTACTACTACCACATAACACGTATATCACATAATCTATCTAGCATGGTTGGGCATGTCCGCCCCTTCGACGCTACCGACCGGTAATCTGGGGGACTATCTCCCCCTACTGTCACTAGCACATAACATCATATCATACTAGCATAATAACATATCACATGTAGTAGCAACCCTAGATGAATATCACAAAGACAATCATCTATCATACAATTCCTACTGGTGGGCCGGCATTGTGGCCGTAGACCCACCACTACTGGAAGGTAACTCACCTCAAAGTAGCTGCTGATCGGTGTGGGAATTGACTGCCTGCTGCTGCTGCTGCTCCGGAACTCCTCCGGCTATAATTCCCACAAAATACTCAGTCAAACACCGCTAATTGACCCTTAGGGTAAAATTGATGAGTTACCTTCCAGTAGCGGTGGGTCTACGGCCACAATGTCGGCCCACTAGTAGGAATTATATGATAGATGATTGTCTCTGTGATATTCATCCAGGGTTGCTACTACCTGTGATATGTTATTATGCTAGTATGATATGATGCTATGTGCTAGTGACAGTAGGGGGAGATAGTCCCCCAGATTACCGGTCGGTAGGGCCGAAGGGGCGGACATGCCCATCCATGCTAGATAGATTATGTGATATACATGTTATGTGGTAGTAGTAGGGGGTGAAATAGTCCTCAGAGCCGGTCGAGAGGACCGAAGGGGAGACCAGCACCCAGATATGCTAGTCAGTATCCGGTCGAGAGGATCGAAAGGGAGGCAAGCTCTCAGATATACTGGTCAGTATCCGGTCGAGAGGACCGAAGGGGAGGACAGCTCCCAGACGTACTAGACAGTATCCAGTCGAGAGAACTGAAGGGGTAGGTCGGGCACCCAGATATGCCTGACAATATATGTATGTTATGTGATTGTATGGTACGTGGTATGTTGGGGGAACTCACTTAGCTTCGTGCTTACAGTTTTCAGTTTTGGTTTCAGGTACCTCTTCTTCGAAGGGGAAGGAGCCGGCGCGGTAGCGGTACATCACACACATGCTTTATATTCCGCATTATGATATCACCTGGGGATTTGTACTCTGACACTTTTATGTTTTATAAAAATGTTTTCCAGACATACAGTATCTTTTATGAAATGATATGATCGTTGAACGTTTTAGTCCTAATGCTTTGCTAAGTACATGTTTTAAAAATGAAATTTTTGGCTCGTATTTTTGGGATGTTACAATTGGTCAGCTGGGTGATGGAGTTAGAACCAGAAGTTAGAGTGGAGATGTCAATACATGTCTCTATTCTTGCTTTATCTCTCAAACAGAGCCCAAGAATGTTGAAATGGCTTTGAATGAGCCCAGTTGGGTAGATGTTATGCATGAAGAGCTAAATCAATTTGAAAAGCTCGGGGTTTGGAAATTGGTTGAGTTACCAAAGGGCGAAAACTCTCTGGACACACGCTGGGTCTATCGAAACAAGCAGGATGATTCTGGCGTTATAGTGCACAATAAAGCAAAATTGATGGTTCGCGGGTTTCGACAAGTCGAGGGTCTTGATTATACTGAGGTTTTGCTCCAGTGGCTCGCTTAGAGGCTATTCGTATCTTCTTTGCATATGCTTCCTACATGAACTTCACGGTTTACCAAATGGATGTCATGACAGCCTTCTTGTATGACAAGGTGAAGGAAGAAATCTACGTTGATCATCCCCCTGGGTTCGTTAACTCGAAGTTATGTAATCATGTCTACAAGTTGGACAAGGCGTTGTATGGGTTACATCAAGCTCCTCGAGCGTGGTATGCGACTCTCACAAAGCACTTGCTCGAGTATGGATACTCTCGTGGCACTATCAATCAAACTTTATTCACCAAGCATGTTGGTAATGATCAGATTCTAGTCCAGATCTATGTTGACGACATTATCTTTGGGTCTACTAGTCCACAGCTATGCAAAGAGTTTGAAGGCGTTATGAAAAAGAGGTTTGAGATGAGTTCATTGGGTGATATGACCATGTTTCTGGGGCTTCAGGTCAAACAAAATTCAACCGAAATCCTGCTCCAACAAGCTAAGTATGTGGAGGATATTATTGAGAAGTTCGGGTTTCAAGATGCAAAACCTGCATCGACACCGATGGCCGAAAGACCCCTGCTGAATCCAGATACTGATGGCGAATCCGTAGATCAAACACACTACAGATCGATGATCGGATCGTTGATGTATCTTATTGCAAGCCGTCCAGACATCATGTTTGCAGTTTGTCAATGCGCACGTTATCAGGCTAATCCTAAACTTTCACATCTTATTGCTGTCAAAAGAACTTTTCGGTATATCAAAGGCAGCCCAAAATTGGGTCTTTAGTATCCGAAAAATTCTGAATTTGATTTATATGCTTTTGATGACAGTAATTTTGGAGACTGTGAGCTTGACAGGAAATCTACATCAGGAGGGTGTCAATTCCTTGGAGACAGGCTGGTGTCATGGCAGTGCAAGAAACAACATATCGTCTCAACCTCAACAGCAGAAGCAGAATACGTTGTTGCATCTGCTTGTTGCTCTCAAGTTATCTGGATCAAACATCAGTTGTTGGATTACAGTTTGAATTATCTAGAAACCCCCATCTACCGTGATAATGAGGTTGCGATTCAAATTGCTAAAACTCCTGTCCAACATTCCAAAACCAAGCATATTGATATCAAAATTCATTTTATCAGAGACTGTTATGAGCGTTCGCTCATCCGGCTGGAACAGGTTCACACTACTAATAATGTGGCAGATTTGTTCACCTAGCCTTTTAACAAAGCTCGATTCGATGTGCTTGTGGGATTTTTGAAAATGATTCGTTTTGAGGATTAAAATTTTATTTTAGGTTACGTTAGTTTAAATTTGCGCATTTTAGTGATTTCATTCTCACCCATGCATAAATTTAGGGGGAGAAATAAACAAAAACCAAACAAAAATTGAAATTTCAAAAATCCAAAAACATTAAAAAATTAGAAAATAAAAAATATGTTTCTAATAGTTTTGCTTGTAGGTGATGTGACGGAAAGGGATATTATCAAGTGATAACATGTAATCTGAATCTGTGTAACGTACCAAAACTAAATCGTCTACGCTCTGTGATTCGATGTGATGGTAGGCACGTAAGATTCTAAATGGACTTGACTAGGCAGAGTTGAACTTAAGGAATTCAAAGACTTGACAAATCTTGACCTAGTTAAATCTGTTTAACCTGACAATACGACGCTCGGATAGGTTGAGCAGGGAGATATACATGGGAATCTACTGGTCACATTAAAAGAACTCATATCTAGAACTGTGGATTAACTTTTCCTCGATGTGCAAATTCTGTCCTTAATTCCGGTATTGATGGGGTGACTGGGAAATTCCAATAAATTAGGTCTGTAGAATATTATTTTCTTTCTTTCTGTATGTTAGTCATATGTTGCCTCCTCTGCGTGATCGAGAGATCCGACCTGGACTGTAACATATGCAACTCTATCTCTCTGCATCTTCCATCTATGCAATTCTTTCTATATGTTAGCCATTTACTATCTCCTTTGCGTGACTTTCAATCCGACCTGGTACACAATATATGCATCATTCTTTTTCTCAATCCTTCTAAAACTTCAGTTAGTCATATGTTTCACCCTCTGTGTGATTAGAAGAGATCCGACCTGGGTGTATAGCATACGCATTCTAAATCTATCTTCTCTCTTAATAATTGTCTGTTCACCCGATGTAAGGAGTATTCTGGAAGTCCTTGATTGCTGGAGCATATCAGGAAGCGGGAAACATGTTCTAGTACAATTAAAATTGAACACTTACAGATTGTCTGTAGATCTCGCTGCTCAATTTAGGTGGACAACAATATTCCTGGTCGTCGTTAGCTAAATGGTCCCTAGGAAATTTATCTAAGAATATAGGATAAAAAATGTTTTGTCTTTCTTAGCTTGTCCAAATTTATCACAAAATTTTCATGTTTAAGTGGATCACAATACCGACGATCGACCAGACATAGACATGAAGGTAGAGGTACCGACAAGTGGATTAAGGCTGTTTAACAACTTTGATCCCAGTGTCATAAAATTATATTCAGTGTTTGTTGAGATAAGTCTAGATTTTATTTATTTTTATTTTTATTTTATCTTTATAATTGTCAAAATTTTAAATTTTAGAAATTATTTTTATTTTTATTTTATTTTTAGTTTATGTTAATTTTATTTTTAATTTTTAATTCTCAAAAGGTTTTGTTTTTGAAATTTTTTAGGATTTGGATTGTGCCTTACACTGTGTAGATAAGTGCTAAAATCGAACATGGTATATAAGGAGGGTTTACAGCCGAAATCAAGTCCCACTCCTCATTTTTCAATTTCCGGCCGTAAAGTCTCCGATTCTCTCTCCCCTCTCGAAATTTTTTTCTCGTTTTTTATGAAATTGTTCGGTACATCTCAAAGGTATGCTAAAATCGACCGTGAATATGTGTTTATTTCATCAAATCGACGGATTTTAAGGCTTCAATCGAAGGAAAACCATTTTCGGCGTTTACAGTCAGAGCTTACAGCCGTAAACTCCGTTTCCGGCCATGAGCTTACGGCCATGGGTTTACGGCCGTAAACCCTAATTTGACCGTAAACTCCATTTGGTAAAAAAAAATTGGGGGCCTAAAATTAAATTGATTAAATAAGAAAAACTTAAATCTTAATTGTTCAAATATTTTTGTTTTCTTACATGGCCTGTTTTAGTGCAGATCAAATGGCAAACTTAATTGTTCAAGTTCGTTGACATGCACAATTTGGCTATCGTAATGGCGGATCCTCCTGTTTCACATGGAGAGTTCAAGTCGATGATCCACAGACTGAGGGAATGTTGTTTGGCTTCTGCTATCACGGTGAATCCTGTTGATCATCAGAACATCATCAGGGAATTCTGGAAGACTGCCAAGATGAAAAGGGATAATGATGGAGCAGTTATTGTTGAAGCAGTCGTGAAGGGATGCAAGATTGAAATAACTGAACAATTCATCAGAGAAGCTTTGTTGATTGATGATCAACCTGGTTTTCCCATTGAGATTGGGATCGAAGACGTCCAAAAGATTCTTAAAAAGATGGGTTATGAAAACAACTTTCCTCCTACCGTGAAGAAGCTTTTGCCACCGTACTGGAGATTTTTGGCTCACGTCTATGTGAGCTGCATTTTTGGCAGAAGGTCTGGTGCTGACGAGATCTCACTGAGGAATATGGGAGCCATTGCTTCAGTTGCTGCAGGGACAGACTTCAATTTCTCGAAGTTTATCATAGACGAATTTGTGGTAAACATCAACGCAATAACCCGAGATACTTTCTTAATGTATCCTAGGTTCATCCAAATGTTCATTGACATACAATTCCCCGAGATATTCAAGGAGGGAGATACCTTAGACATGAAGTCTCTAGGTCCATATACTGTTGGGCTAATCAAGCAAAATCTCAAGGGAAAAGTTGTATTCCAAGGAAAGTATCAGCTTGTGAAGTTTGGAAAATTTGCTGAATTGAACGAAGCATCTGAGTCTCATGGATCTTCTGACAAGTTATCTTATGAGCCTACGTCTTCAGAGAGGGTGATTTCAGATGATGACATTATCACGATGTCAGATCACGATGTAGAAGAAGATACAATGGTTCCTGATGCACTTGTGGTTGAGGAACATGATCTGACATCAGTACGTGTTCAAAGTGACTACGATGAAGGTACCATGGAGCATGAAACATAATTCGAAGAAGGTGAAAATGACTCGTTTGATGATATCGAACTTACTAGCTATGACAAGGATGATATTACAGTTACCCTTGAGAGCAATGCAAACCTTTTGTCCAATGAAAACTTCGACATGTTTTTTGACAATATCCATGATGTTGCTCATCCAGCAACGGATATACAGGAAACGGAAGATGTTCTCGAATCAACGCCTCCTGCTACCAAACAGGTGGTTGAAACAACAACTCCTATGGAGACAGTGTCGGGGATTCCTCCCCTTGATATTGTTTCTCCTACCACATAACCACTTCAGAGTGATCATACAACAATGCAGACCTCTCAACCTCCTCAAAAAAGAAGATGACGTGATCCCAGACAGGGAATTCTTGATTCTGTTATACTTCAAGGCCTTCCAACACAACCATCAACCACTACTCCTATTGTTTCATCAAGACTTATCAATGAAGGAACTAGCACCACCTATGAAGCTGGTGGTTCTTCAACTCCCGTTGGATTCTTTCCTCTCAGGCCTGGTCATGATGTTGCCTCTGTGAGGCTTGCCATGCATTTGGCTCAAGAACAAAGCTCAATGCCTTCCTCTCAAGCCAAGGGAAGTTCTATTGGAGAAGGTCACTTAGGAGGAGATAATCCCACACTTCTTGGTCTTCAAAAGGAAATAAATATGCTTAATCAGAAGAATATTAAGCTTGACATTCAGGTGGCTGATCCTTTAACTGAAAACTCCAAGCTCAAGATTCAAGTTGTTGATCTTGAAGAAGACAAGGTGTTAAAGAAAAAGCAAATTACTGATCTTCTGACTTATTTCGTTCTTCTCACTGCAAGTTACTACGACTTGAAGAAGAAGTTGGAAGAATAACTTGGAGATAAGTTCAATTCATCCGTTGATGAGCCTAGAATTTATATCCCTAAACAAGATGCCCCCGTTGTTCCAGCATCTGCTCAAACTCCTCGAGTTGTTGATCGATTTGATAAGGAACCAACTCAAGCTCCAAATGTGGTAGCTTTGAAATGTGCCAAATTGGCCAAAGCAGCTGAGAAAGGTCAACTTTTGTTTAAAAGGAGCTCGGATCAAAATGCTCCTGGGGATCAACCTAACATCACTGTTACAGATCTTGGAGAGAAACGCTTTAGAGATGTATATGGTGATAGGTCAGGGATTATCTCATGGGGCTTTCACGACACTTTAAATATGTGGATCGTGAGACGGAAGAGTGGCAACACAGAACTGTATAAATATGCTTATGACTTCTATTCCTGGACCAGGGTTGACCTTTCAGAATTATCAAAGGCTTTTTTTGCGAATCCCTCTCAAAATCCCAAGGCTACACAATTCAAGCATTTCTTGAAGATCAAGTGCTTAACGGTTTTCCTTCAATGAAGACTGCAGAGTCGATTATTAAACTATACCCAAGTGTACTTGATCCCAAAACCAATCAACCTGTTCGATCTGTGATGTGACTTGCTACCGATCAAGTAAAGCAGATTCCAATACTTCGAATCATCCAGGTGGATCTCTACAGTCCATGCTTTACTGGGTGTTTGATGAAACTACAGCCTCTGCTGTCAAAAATCTTGAAAATGGATTCATTCGTTTATATAACAAAAGAGATTTGCTTCAGTTTGGGAAATGGGATATTCATCAGTTGAACCTTCATCGGATCAAGGTTGCAGAAGACATTTTTGAGCTAGCTGCTAAAGAATATATGTTTATGGTTGTCGATATCATTAACAAAAGGATGTGGAACGGGGCAATGGGGAAGTCAGACGTGATGGTGGTCGACAAAGATTGAGTCCAAGCTAGCACCAAACCAAGGGGTAGATTGAAGGGTCCAGTTAGTGGTTTGGTCTAGGCTTTCAATTGTAATAGTTCTTTTGAGTCTTTATGATGTAATAGTAGGTTATTTTGGTTTTTACGACTTTGTAGTGTGTTTACGGCCGTAAACCTCTTTACGGCCATAAACCCTGTTTCCGGCCCAAGTCCCCTATAAATAGAGGTTGCGTAGGTCATTATCGGTTGTTGATCCTAGAGAGTTCATGGTCACTGTAAACTAGTTGTACCCGACATTTTTCAGTTATAAAGCATGTGAAAGCTTGTTTCTATTCTACTTCTACTCTAATTCTTGTTCTCTTTGATTGTTTGATTGTTTGATTACTGGTAAGATCCGTTTTCAAGACCTTACATCGTGACAAGTAACATGAGTTTGCATAATCTAACCATCATCACTGGTGTTGAATTGATACACATGCATGAATTTAATACATGGATTCCTGACATAGGGATGGTAAGCTTCCTACAATTTCAGTTGAAGGCGAAGATGATGCTACATGGATCACTATACTTGATGACCTTCTGATTCCTATTGGTGACAGTCCTATTCAGGCAATGTTATCCAATGTATTCACTGATATTTTGAATAGACTTAGCGACTTCTCTTATTTAAAGGAAAGATGCATTCTTTGCCTGACAAATGACGAAGTTGACAACATAAATTTACATGTTCTTGAAAGTATGCCAGTCAACATGCATGAAATGTTAAGTGTTGATTCTATATGTGTGACTACGGATAACTTTTAAGAAATGCAAATTATGTATCCAACTAGATTTCTTAACAAGTTGCGGTTCTCAGGTGTTCCAAACCATATCTTATACCTAAAAGTCGGTGCACAAATCATATTGTTACGTAACTTGAATTTGCAAAAAGGGTTGTGCAACGGGACTCGATTAGTGGTCATGCAAATCAGTCAGAGGGTTCTTGAAGCATTTATTATTACTGGAACTCGTGTTGGAAAGAAAGTTCTAATTGGAAGGGTTGATATGACTCCAAATGATATATCATGGCCTTTTAGATTTAAGAGAAGACAGTTTCCAGTAAAAGTTTGTTTCGCTACGACAATAAACAAAAGTCAATGCCAAACTTTTAACCATGTTTGTGTGTACTTGTCTCAACCAATTTTTGCTCACGGTCAGCTTTACGCGACGACATCTCGTGTAACCTCTCGTGATGGACTTCGATTTTACATTGACAACAACGGAAAGTGTGCCAACAACTTAACAAAAATTGTTGCGTATAAAGAAGTCTTTTATAATTTACATCTACATTGAATTATCAACATTGATCAAATGAAGTGTTTGTGTACAAAGAAGTCTTTTCAATCGTCTGATCAATCGATACTTCCTTCAAAGATAATATGAAGGGTAGAAAATTTCTTTTATAACTATTTATAAAGATTTTATATGTTAATAAAAATATCATATATAATAGGCAACATGGGGACATTGGGAATTACATACTCTTATGATCGAGAGTATGATGTGAGTGTTTCAGGGGTAATTTCATCCTACATTTTTATTTTTAACTGAATATGTAATGAATAATCATTTGATACATAATATTCAAAATATAACTGAATATATTTGCATGATGATCATTCGACATATGATAATCACAATATAATCCCAAATCACTATATTAATGGTTATATTTATGTGATAGTTATCTTTTAGTAGAAAATGATATATTTTGTATTTTAAATTGAATAAATTTCTTATACCTAAAAATATGGAAGAAATCTTAAGGTTTAGTGGGTATACGGTTACACAATCTATTTTCAAGTCATGTATACTCTTTAATTTGTGTCAAATCAAAAAATTTCCATTGATTTTACTAATAATCAATCACTTTTTATTGAATTCAATTACATACATGGTTTTGACAAATAATCTAATTCATATTCAGTTACATATTTTATTTGACTAAAACTGTAATTTACTGAAAATAAAATCAGTAGAGGGCAATATTGGTTATTTTTAGCAGACATGAGATTACCAGGTAGTTGGTACATGCGATTTTTTTTAATCGCAATCAAGCACTTATCCATGTTTTTCTCACAATGATGTTGTACACTTTCTCCATCACGATCTTAATTGTTTTTTCTGCCCTATCTACATAAGTTTTCAATTTCTTTAAGATTATACCGGTTTTTTTATTATACAGCTCTATTACATCATTTTCTTTGTTTCCTACAATCAACAATAGAGGATACTTAAGGCTATGAAATCAATCATCAAACACAACTCCACACAAAGGTATCTTTTTCAATTATGTTTAAGTCAATAGCAAATTTGGATTATTTTAAATTCTTCTTCTATTTTTGTTGCACGTTGTGCTTTGTGGTGTGATTTTTACATCTCTGAATGTAAATGTTATATAACAGTACTTTGTATTAGGTTATAGAATCATTTTATGTACATTAGCCTTCAAGTCTGGATGATTACCTGTTACTTGAATTTTATTGTTTGATTTGACTTTTGGTCCTTATGCTCCAGTTTTGTAATCTTGGTCTATGGCTGTCAAATCTAACAGCCCGAATGTTAAGTTTTTGTGAATTCCAATTATTAAAGAAATGTATAAATAAGGTGGGGTGGGGGAGGGGGCATAATGGTCATTACACTTTTCGTATAATAGCATTGTACTTATAATGGTTTTTTTATACCATTCGATTTTACTTGATGTCAATTACTTTAGCTTATACATATACTGACTAAACCACATATTTTTTTCCCTTTGCTTAGATGTTTTTTTTCATTAATGTACAATATTTGTATACTCTTCTTTGGCTAAAGTTGTAAGGATATGGGATATACAATTTTTTTTTGTCAAAGTTTGTCCATTTGCAGAAAAAGATTACCAATATTAACAATGTATTTCTCATTTTCAAGAATAATTGCAACATAGTTATCATTTTAAGCAATAAAAGCAAAGAATAAATGCAACAAAGGTATCATTTTAATGAATAAAAGCAAAGTATTATGTTATTGTGGATAAAACACGTAAAGTAGACTATATATAGTGAAAGATATACTCAATTAATTTGTTGTTTTTTCAATTTCACCTTATTTCTATCATGTTACAGGGATTTTTACCCATTCTTATAATTTGGTATAAAGTTTGATTAATTTATTTTGTTGTACTTGCACCATGATTGTTATATTACTATCTTAAATGTTATTTTTTTTTTTATGAAATATTGTTTGCTTCGTTATGATAGATTGATTGGTTTTACATTGTTACCTTGATGTATGAATATGTTCTTGATAATGTATATAATAAATATGTGATAAACTTAATTGTTATCGATATTGGCATTCAATTTTTTAGCTTACCATATACGTCATTTTTGTAATTTTATACTTTCATGTACTTTTTTTAGCATTCATATGTTATATATATTTTAAACATTTAATTTTACTTTATGTTTGTTCATTATATGATTATTTTGATTGTTGTACAGCTAGCATTATTGGAGACTGACGTGTTTATTGAAATTCTTTCAAGAACATCATTAAAGACATTTCAAATTATACGTTGTACAAGTAAATGTATTGAAAAACTAACTTACAACAACCATGTTGTTGATCTTTACAAGCGAAAAAATAATGTGCTTCATGGAGTTATTGTTCAAAAAAAAGCCACGGGGAACGATAAAACGTCAGTTTGTTTCATCGTGTGGAGTGAAGAATTTTGACATTGGTTGTCTACCAAAAGCGTGTACAATTTTAGCAACTTCGTTGAACGAACTCATTCTTGGTGAATGTGATAATCCAGATGAATATCCAGAAAAGTTTTTATTTTTCTATAAACCAACGACTTTAGATAGCAAAACATTACCATTTCCAATTTATAAGTACATCGCGGTTAAGTTTGCTATGGTGGTTATACATTCAAACTCGTTGCATTTTAAGATCATTCCTTTATCATATGCAAAGCCATCGTAAGCATGTTTTACTATTATTATTTAACTATTTGTTTTAGTTGGTTGTATAACTTTTATGTTTTTTTTGTTGTAGTGACTTGACAAAGGATCATGGTTATGAAAACTTCCGAGTAGAATTATTTCACTCCACTACATGGGAATGGAGGGACCTTGGTAATATTCGGTTACCATCTTCTGTTCATCCTGTATCGGATGAAGCAATCATAAGTAAAGGTGAAGTTTACATCTTACTATCAAACTATCAAATATTGCGATTTGATGCATATTCTGAAGAATATGTAATCATGTTTTCACCTTATACACATATACATTATATGTCATATACTTTGAGGCTAATAAAATTTGAGGGAAAATTAGGATTTTTTCTTGTCTAAATGGAGATCGTATGTGGGGTCTTTGGGTTCTCATTCATAATCAATGGGTGGAAGTTGATGTTATTAATAACAATGCATATGCACATGAATGGTGAGATTATCGAAACAATGAACTATCTTTCTTTACAGGAAAAAGACTTGAGTGTGTTGTTCCGATTCATCGTTGTCATGAAGTCTTTTCATTTCATTC
Organism: Lactuca sativa; assembly: GCF_002870075.4. Lineage (NCBI taxonomy): Eukaryota > Viridiplantae > Streptophyta > Magnoliopsida > Asterales > Asteraceae > Lactuca > Lactuca sativa. The sequence goes on along the minus strand of NC_056630.2, from coordinate 3,292,606 downwards.
AGATTTTGAGATAGTAACTATGCCAAGTAGATAGATATGATTGTAAATATGATCATGTGTTTGAAGTTTGATACAATGTGATGTTATAATTAGACATGTTGGTTGTACAAGCACATGATATATAACATTTAGTTCATGTCATTGTGTTTGGGTTCTTGAAACGTGGCTATGTTTTAAGACTTTTGACACACATTGTACCTATCTTTTCAATACCATATGATTACAATTTGTTGTTTGTCAAGGGTAATCCATCTTAATTATGTTCTGTTATTATTATGTCACTGTACTTTACTAATACATGAACATGTGCAAAAAAGGTACTTTACTATTATGTCATTGTACTTTACTGATACACTGAGTTTATTTGTCCAAAAAACCATTATATCATGAACAAGGGCAAAAAGGTCCGAAAATTATATGACATTAAAAACATATATGTAACACTTTCATGTTCTTCACAAAACCTTATACTTTTTATTTATGAACATGTAGGGTAAATTACATCAAATAAAAATGTCGATTGCTTTTTCTTATACATATATTGAGTAAATTACATTTTTATCCCTTTGCTTAGCTGCTTCTTTTACCTGAACCAAAATTGAGCTAATTCATCCTCCCTCATGGCTGCCCCAATGACTCCCTCATGGCTACCCCAATGACTGGTCCACTACAAAAGGTTAATGTAATTACCAAACTACCCCTCGACTTCATCATTGGAATTTGTTGCTCACTGATATTTTCATTCTCTTTAATTTGTGTCAAATAAATAGTTTCCAAGAATGTCATATTAAATTTCATACTTATGTGTGTATGTGTGTCTTTGAGGGGTAATTCATTTTGGGAGTTCATACATATAATACAATCAATACCATGTGAAATAAGCTCAAACATACATAACTATTTAATTGAAACTTATGTTTATTCTCAATTGACGAAATGAAAGATTGTAAATGTCAGGAAATAGAAATTAAAAATACAATAAGGGATTTATATTATACATCCGACATAATTATAACATCAAATACGCAACTAATCACTTAATTGAGGCCCTCAGAAGTAAAAACTAGATGATTTGGCAATTTTTCTGCTTCATATTTGTTGCATATTATTTATTTTATTGAAAATGTATATTATTGAAAATATAATCGGTACTGGGTTGGTTTTTTTATCAGACATACAATTATAGTTTAGAGTTATGGGTTGGTAGATGCGGTTTTTTTAATAACCTGCCTAAGGCAGTTCTCCATGTTTTTCTCACATCATTATGTTAGTTTTATCCCCTATGATGTTCAATATATACTCAATATAGTTCGGTTTTATCCCTCATGATGTTCATTGTGTGAGGCTGTGAGCACTATAATTCAGGTTCTCCTTCCCCCATTATCCATTTTTTTTCTTTACGGATTTATAAAGGGGGGGGGGAGGGGTGTTTCGGTGTTTATGAGAAACCAATAACAAAAGAGGTTCGGTGGTGAATTGTGGAAGAGGATTTGTAAGTTTCTGCATTTATCCATATGGTAAGCATCAATAGTGCCAAACCTTGATAAATCACTTACCAAAAAATGAGGAGAAACTGACCGGATTTTCTCGAGAGAGACAACCTCTACGAAGGGTACAAAACCATTGTTACCGATAAGGGTTAAGTCGCAAGAGACTAAGAAAGGGGTATATTTTTCATTTCATGAGTAAAGGTTTATACTTAACAAATATTAACTAACATAGTTAGCCATAAGGATGGTTCTTGTAATGAATTTCAAATTTAGGGATCATCTTTGCAATACCTTGCTTATAAGGCAGGTTTGTGTGGTCACACTACACAATGTGGTTAGTGTCATGTGACACCACACGATAGGCAATATGTTGTGCGGTGATGGCTATCACATGGGAAAAATTTGTTGCATAGTGAATTGAATCAATATACTATTTTAGTTTAACTTAAAAAATAAGAAAATAAAATAAGAGGAAGTGAAGAGTGACAACTTTATAAGTTTTGAAGAGTGTAGATAAATGATGTGACTTTTATATGATAGAGTAAAAATGAAGGGTAAAAAATGAATACACGTTTCAACCTAAGAATTAAACTCAGTATGTTTTGCCAAAAACCATGGTGGGCGCGGAGGGAGGGGCAAAGTGGGCAGTTGTACAGACCCAATATTTTTGGGGGTAATTTTTTTATTATGTTATATGTGTATATATTTATTTAAAAATAAAAAAACTTATAATAACGATAAGTGCATTTTTTTGTGGCTCGTCCATAACATATAGAGAAATTTAAATCATCAGAACCGACACTTCAAACATACGAACCGTTTATATAAGTTTGTCTAATATTAATAATTTTGAAAAGGTCGCTTGTCTATTTTGTTATTATTATATGAAAGAAGTTAGTGAATATCGTTGAAAGCTGTACAATTAAGAAAATTCTTCATCGAATTTTGGATACTTTGGAAACCCAACCATCAAAAGTAAAAAGAGTAGTAAGTGAAGCATGATAGTGATGACAAAAAACGTTGGGCATGCTTCCCATGTCATACGTATGCTTCTCATGTTTACTCCTTCTATGGAGTATGAACCAACCCTCTTACTTAATCATCCCAATTAACAAAATAATTTCATATTTTTCTTATATGAGATTTAATATAAAAATAATAATATAATTTTATTTCAACGATAATAAGAATATTTTTATTAACAATAATAGCATATATATGACATCTCTATAAGTTACTAACAAAACCTAATAAGTTGGTTTTTTAAAAAATAGTAGATGCTTATTCATCCATCCATATCAATTAAAAGGTAAAAGCAAGTTGTTAAGTATTCTTTTTAAGAAGGAACCATTTTATTAGGCTATAAGATGTTGCTAACTTGTGATCACACCCTGTCATTTTATTTCATTCGTCGTGTTCGTTTTGCTCACGCCATTTCAAAGATATGTGATCACCAATCCACATCTTAGTTAAGAAAATTTAAAAATTACATAACAAAAATAAAAATATTGCATGTTGGAAATATGGTTTAGTGGCACTTGGAAATCTGGGAATCGTGATAATCACTTTCTAATCGAAGTATTTGAGTGGTACTCCCAAATCCTCAATTGGATAAGACTCGAATTAAATCAGAGAGAAAGAAAGAGAATGAGAGGATATGATTTTGTGAGTACCAGAAATGAGACCAAAACTGAATTTAGATCTTTGTCTGAAAACTATCATATGGCAGTTTAAAACTGTCACAAAACCACCAAAACGGTCATAAAACGGGCCAACTGAATAAAAGTCAAAATTGGGTTTTAAAAAACCGATCCCAGCCAGGGGCTGCCGCCCCTTGGACCCCGCTCTCATGGGCGCTGCCTCTGGACCCCCGTTCGTTCAGGGGCTTCGCCCCTAAATGACAGTGTACTTTGATACTTGATCAAACTTAAACAAGTGTGTACTCCACACCTTCCTTGTTTAATATTTATCAAGATCATTTTTGGTCAACACAGTAATCCCATTACACTTAAATAACATTGATGATAACAAATCACCAACATTGCATCTATTTGTCATCGTCATCGTTGGAATGTTGATTGTTGTATATGCTCCATCAAAGAACGACGAAGCTTGTTAGACATATCTCATTAAGAGCCTCGTCATAAATTATGGAGATGCCATTTAAATATTAATATGTGTTAAAGAATGTTTTTCCCATCACATATAATATTGCATTCCATTAATATATAATACAAAATATGGTAAGGGCTATGATTGTGGGCAAAATATAGAAGGGCCACACAAATACCAAAAATACAAAAATAATTTACAATGCACAAATAATTATACAACTAACATCCCTCGCAGTCAGAACGGGAGGTCTTGAATGGACGTTCAGACTAGATCTGAAGTTAATGAACAATGTGGAAGGTAGCCATTTGATGAAGATATCAGCATACTGAGACGAAGACGGGACATGAAGAACACAAATCTGACCCATAGTGACTTTGTCTCGCACAAAGTGAATATCTATCTCTATATGTTTTGTGCGTTGATGTTGAACTAGATTGGTGGATAGATAAACAACACTGACGTTATCACAATACACAAGTGTAGCAGAAAGAGGTGGGTAGTGATGTAACATCCCGAAAATTCAGAAGTATTATTCAAGGGCTAAAGTGTAAATTAAGGAGGGGACTCGAAGAGTAGGTGTTTCGATTCGCCGAGTCGGAGCGGGATTTGGTCGCGGGTTAAGTAACCAACTCGCCGAGTCAGTAGCTGGGACTCGATGAGTTGATGCTGAAAGGAGAAAACCCAAATCCCGGGGGTTGTACCCTATATAAAGAACATATCATCCCTTCTTTAGCCTGCTTACCACCCTTGAGAGCCTGAAAACCCTAGAAATCGAGTGGAACTCCATTGATAGTGAAATTGGAGCTTTGGGAAAGGAAATCTTGAAAAGGGAACTTGAAGACTAAGGGATTACAGCAAGGGAGTGGTATAGATTCAAGGTCTACTTCAGTGGGAGCTTGCATTGGAGGTAATAGATCTGTTCTTGAGCTTTTGTGCATCTAGATCTATTAATTGTGGGGTTTTTGGGGCATAAATGAGGTCCATCTCGAGTTTGGTGTAAGATCTGAGCTTGCTACCTCAGATCTAGGCTTATAATGACCCAAGGAGCCATAAAGTCTATGTTCAAGAGATGTATGTGAAGTTCTTTTGTCCCAAACCTTATCCCAAGAGTGTATTATGCTTAAATCTCTTTGGATTCACGTAAAGTTTGCCACTTTACGTGATGTATGGGGTGTAGGGGAGTGGATCTATGGTTTGGAGTTCCTGCATGGCTTGGAAAACCACTGTATGGATTAAGAACTAGAGGTACTCGACGAGTCACATGAGTGAACTCGGCGAGTTGGATGAAGATAGACAGGAACTCGACGAGTTGGAAGAACAACTCGGCGAGTATGTTGAATGTTGCCTTGAACTCGGCGAGTATGTTCTTGGACTCGGCGAGTCTGGTCGTGGAGTCCTAACCTTTGTGGTTGAGCTGTGAATCGGTGAGTCGAGGGACGACTCGGTGAGTTGAGCGAGAAAGGACTCAGAGTTAGTTGGACTCGGCGAGTCTTGGGGCAACTCGGCGAGTTGAGTCGTGGACTGGGAGTTCTGAGTATAGGGACTCGACGAGTCAGCGGGTTGACTCGGCGAGTAGAGTCAGTTTGGAAGGTTGACTTTGACTGAGAACTTTGACTTTGACCAAGAGTTGACCAGTTGACCTTCGGGGGTATTTCGGTAAATATTGGTACTTATTGAGCTCAGGATTTTGGTATTGATCAGTGGTGGAGTTCGTGTCGGAGGTTCGAGCAGCGTGATTTTATCTTTTCAGTCATCAGTGGCGAGGTGAGTTATCCTCACTATATCGACAGGGTCTAAGGCACCAAGGCCGGCCCTTTATCGGATTGTAATCCGGGTATCTTTGTTATGTTATTGCTTTGCTATGTTTGCATCCTGGTAGTTAGGATGGTATATGTTAGAGACCTGGTTAAGGTTGGTATCCTGGTATATAGGATGATGCTATGTTAGAGACCTGGTTAAGGTTGGTATCCTGGTATATAGGATGATGCTATGCTAGTGACCGGTTAGGTCGGTATCCTGGTTAGGATGATGTTATGTTATGTGATCTGCTAGATCGGTTTGATTGGATGTGAATTGTTATATGATTATATGTTTATGTGCACATGGTTGTTGGACTGGGGTTGGGTTAAGGCGGGTCCTGCTTTGTGTTGTGGGCCAATATACCCATGGCGGACCGGTTATCCCGAATGCCTAGCGAGCGGTCCGGATAGGCTGTAGGCCCCAAGAGGGCGGACCAGACGTGTCGAGGCTCGGGGAGTGGACCAAGCCGACTGAAGGCCCGGTGCGGGCGGACCAATCATATTGTACACTTAGAGAGTGGACCAGGTGGATTGAAGGCCCGGTGCGGGCGGACCAATCACACTGTAGACTCGATGTATATGGCTAGACTCGGAGGGTGGACCAGGTGGACTTAAGGCCCGGTACGGCGGACCAGTCACTTAGTAGACCCGAAGTGCATGGTTATTATGTGTTCTGTTATGATATGACATGTTATGTGTATGGTATATGTGGTTGGTATTTTGGGGGTATCTCACTAAGCTTTTGGGCTTACAGTTGTGGTTTAAATGTTTCAGGTACTTCAGGAGACCGTGGCAAGGCAAAGGCGTGATCGTACCGCTCCTCATGTTTATGTTTTATGACATGGTTATGGGAAGACTCTGATAATAATTGTATTGAAAACCTTTTTGTAATAACTTAACGAAACTGGGTTGTTTTTGAAAAGTTTAAGTTGGTTGGAATTTTTAGAGCGTTACAAGTGAAGCTCGTGAAGCAAGTTACGCAGTCAACAGGTCTCAGCAATTGCGTTTGCAACTCCCCGATACTCCGCCTCAACACTTGATCTTGAAATGGTACCTTGTCTCTTGAAGGACCAAGAGAGGAGGTTTTGACCTATAAAAACATAGTAGCCGAAAGTGGAGCAACGTGTAGTGGGTCAACCAGCCCATCCGACATCAGAGTATGAAATAAGAGCATGAGATGGAGATACATACAACTGTAAACTGTGATCAAGAGTACCCCAAATATATCTCAAAATACGCTTGAGAGCGGTGAAGTGAGGCTCTCGAGGATCATGCTTGTAAAGGCAAACCTGTAGAATAGCTTAAGTGATGTCAGGTCTCGTGAAGGTGAGGTATTGGAGAGCTCCTACAATGCTCCTGTAGAGAATCAGATCAGTGATAGGAGGTCATGTGCCGTCAAACTTAGTTGATGTGTCGATAGGAGTGTGAGTTGGTTTGCAATTGAGCATCTTAGCCCGCTCAAGGATCGTGGTGGCATACTTTTCTTGTGATAAGAACATGCCATGTTTGTCTCTAGTAACCGCAATACTTAGAAACTAGTTCAGAGTGCTTAGGTCAGTCATGGAAAGCTATGAATGAAGAGTGGTGATGACCTGGTGTAAGAGACTAGAAGATGATGCAGTCAAAATGATATCATCAACATAAAGTAATAAATACACAGTCCGAGCGACCTATCTGTAGACGAACAAAGAAGAATCAAATATGTTGTTAGTAACCCCAAACCATGTAATAAATTGAGCAAACCGATGATACCACGCTCGCAGTTCCTACTTGAGTTCGTATAAGGACTTCTGAAGTAAGCAAACATGATCCAAAAAAGATCTATAAGGAAAGCCTGGGGCTAATGCATGTAAATGGTCTCTTGTAAGTAACCATGGAGAAATGCATTTTTCACATCCAACTAGTGAAACAACTAGTGGTGTGAAATAGCCAGGCTAAGGACAGTTCGGATAGTAGCCAGTTTCACAATTGGGCTAAAAGTCTTATCACAATCACTGCCAGGTCATTGATTGTGACCATTAGCAACCGGGCTCCTCCCATGATCTTCACAAAAACCCATACATAGATCAAATAGCAAACCATTACACATTCTAATACTAATCATCTCATATCAGTTAATGGGTCGGCTTTCGTGCCTTCGATCCATGAATGTAGTGAGAAGACTCACCTTGATACTAAACATTAGTTGACTAGGTCGGGACACCAAATATCCGCTCTACACCACCCCATAACAATAAAAATTTCTTAAATACAACTCAAAATGCCCCATAACCCCTTAAAGGTCAAACTTGGTTAAAGACTAGGGTTAAAGGTCAAAGTCAACGACCTGAGTTGACCCAACTCGCCGAGTTGTCCCTCAACTCGTTGAGTTTCTCCATCATCCGTACAGATCGGGAAAAATCCCATCAACTCATCAAGTGCATTAATGAACTCGTCGAGTTGGCCAGAAATCCAACCTCTTAATGCATTAAGCTGATTCCATCGAAACCATGGACTCCAAAATGATGTCTAGAAGGGTAAAGTTTCCAACTTTACCGTTAAGAACCATCCAATAAGAAGAAAACCCAAACCCTAGGCTCTTTAGAGTGAGTGTTAGTCCATTAAGCCCTTGAACTCTCCCAATATAGCCCCAAAACACAAATCTAGAGTCCAAAGGTCGGATAATCACATAAAGTTTCCAACTTTACGTCCATGCAAGCTAGAAATACACCCTAGAGCTCAATAAGGACTTAATGAGGGACTTATTGCATGAATGGGGCTTGGAACTAATAAAGTTTGCAACTTTTAACCATGAAAAGTAATGAAGGGGTTAGATCTAACATAATAACCCCTGGAACCTTCAATTGCTTGGCTAACCCAAACAAAATCCCAAAATCATGATAAAACTTCCATTAAAGAGACCTAGATGATAACAAAGCAAGATTTCGACTTTATACCTCAAAAAGACTGCTATTGAAGAAGAGTTTTTGGATCCAAGGTCCTCCTTCCAAGCTAGGTACTTCCAACTTCAAATCTCCTTCTAAAGAATCACCAAAATCAACTTTCCAAGCTCATACAAGCTCACACAATCAATCTTGCAAGGTAATACACATATCTAGGGTTTCTGGACAGGGGAGGCTGGTAAGGAGGCCAACCAAGGGGGTTTAAGGTCTTTAACTAGGGTGAAAAACCCTAAAATTAGGGTTTTCTTCACATCCGCCAACTCGTCGAGTTGGGACACCCCGACTCGGCGAGCTGGGTCTTTAAAACCCGCGGCTACAAGCCTTCTCCACATGACGAGTTGGAGCTCCCTGACTCGTAGAGTTCCAACAATAATTCCAAATATTTAATAGATGATTTATACCTGAACTAAGCATTACAAATTTGCAATATTGTAAGGGTTTAAAACATTGTTTTCCTCTAGAATCCTATTTTAATTGAAATGAGTCATGATTATCCTCGAAATCGCTAACTATCCTTATGAATAATTGTTTACTCGTCTTAAACCGGCGTTTGAATTATTTAGCATCATGTATATAGGTTTCGTAAAAATAGCCCCACATCAAACATTCTTCTACAACTTCTCGACCTTTATCTTGTCTAAAGCATGTGATATTTTTATTAGACGCGAACTTTATACTTCATCTTCTAAAAGATTAGCTTACACTTGAAAGATTGTTGTGAAAAAAACACCACAATCTAAGAATGATGAGAGTGAAGATGAAAATAAATCTAGTTTTATTGGCTCTATAATTTAATTTTTTTTGTAAAATTTGAGAGTGAAATGGTTGTGTTAACCGAGTGCGTAATGAATTAGTAGTTATAATAGTAAGATTGGAAGAAGCAAATAAAAAATGAGTTTTCAATGTGAGAGAACATGAACGGTTTCACATATCACCATGTCACCTCAACATCACGCCTAAAAAAGATGGTGTTCCCACCGTGTCCAACTTCCATGTCATCATCACACCTTTTGGACCATTGTAAGTGTTCAAGATGATGTTAAGTATTATTTTTTTAAAACACTTTTTTGTTTTTGTTTATGTAAAAATGTTGATTAGTTTATGTGGTATTAAAATTGAGTATACGAAAAATGTTTAGATCGACTTATATTTACCAAAATAATAAAAAATAATGTTTTTTGGTGTTTAAAAAAATTCATTTGCATGTAATAAGACAAAAAAAAAAATGGCATTGTATAGAAGACCTGTCATGAAAAAAAGAGAAAAAAAGGCCTAATAATTTTAATGGTTTAAACAATGGTAGGTTATCTCAAGTTTGGCAACTAACTAATAAACTACCTATTTTGTTTATAAGCTAGACTTATGAATAAGGTAGATCATAAAAAAAACTTACCTTATTATATATGATAAACTATTTTTTTGGACTCACCTAAAATTAAATTGCACTAAACTCAAGAAATAAACTAATTTATATGCGACATACAAATTTTTGACATGTTTAACTTATATACACACGTCTCCTTGTTCTAATAAATAAATAAATTTATTTTCTTATTGAAAAATGTCATAATATTAGAAATTATCGTTAATATTACATGTCACCTTTCATGCCATATGTCAATCTATTAACTCTCTATTTAAAATTTAAAATTTAAAATTTCACATTCTAATTACATTGAATTAATAATTGATTCTCCATTTCAAATTTCACATTCTAATTACATTAAATTAATAACTTTAGAATAAAAAATAAAATAAAATTAATATATATTATAAGGTGATATAATTTCATGTATTTATTTAAATCAACGATTATAATTTTATATAACTAAAAAATATATCTCTTAATTAATAATTTATTTGAAATAATTGATTAATAATTTTGAATTTTACTATGAAAGTTTAATTAGTTTTATAACCGTGGTTCTAAAAACTTATAAACTAGTAACAATAATCAATCTAACTATTTCATTTGCTTTACTTTTAATCGAATTATCAAAATCAATGAATGATAACATTTATTTACCAAACTACCTAACATTGTTAAAATTTATGTTAATATTATGATTAAGAGAATATACATTTATGGTTATTTTTTTCTTAAATACAATTAAATAATATAAAGACCAAAACCAACCAAAATAGTCCGTCATCATATATTAAGTTTAATGGTGTTTTTTATGTGTATTACCTAGAGCCAAGATCCTGACTTTTGCCTATTAGGGGTAAACCCAATATTTTTAAAAACAATTTTTTAGTTGAATCGGTTTTATGACTGGTTTTTGTTTAAACAATAACAGTTCGATTGTTGGTTCAACCGAGTTTTCAAAAAAAATATGTATTGTTAATTTTCCTACATACATATACATAAAAAACTAAGAATATGACATCCATAACTTTAAACATTTAAAATACACATAACAACAAGTGATAGATCAATCCAAATACATTAAAAAACATATAACCATAAGTTTTACTTGGCTAAAGACCAGATCTAACCTACTATAAGGTCACCTTGACCTGGAGATTCATAAAGTTGTAAACTTTATGAATCTTATCCATTACAACATCTAAGAATAAGGAGAAAAAGGGACAAAACTCAAGATATAGCTACATAGATAGATAAAAATCGGATCTTGAACACTTACAATGGTCCAAAAGAGTGCCAAACTGAAAATAAGAGCTTTGCTTGCTAGATCCTTGCTTCCTTCTCTCAATCTTCTCCTTCTTTTGCTCCAAAATGCCACACTAGCTCACAATAAGAGATGGAATGATGATTAGGGTTCACAAGGCCCATATGAGAGTTTGGAGGCTGATAAAAGATCAACCTCAAGGACTTAAGGAGGTTATATAAGGTGCAAACCCTAAAATTTAGGGTTTCATAATCAGCCGCCAACTCGTCGATTTTCCTCTCCAACTCATCGAGTTGGTCCAAAAAGATGCGCGACCCAGAACCTTTCAACACGTCGTGTTGAGGCCATCAACTCGCCGAGTTCCAATGGAAACTTGCCTTTTGAATAATAAATCTCATACCTGGAAATCGGAATGTTACACATTACTTTTAATTATTACTCCATCCGTCCCATATTGATAGTCAATTTTTGACTTTTGAAGTCTTGTTTCTTTAACTTTGACCATAAATATTTTTATTTGTTTTATATATTACTTGATAAAACTTATAACAATGAAAAAACATTTAAAATACAATCCATTCTTATATTTTGCATCAAATATTATCTATCAAACACAAAAATATTTAAGGTCAAAGTTTAAGAAAAAAGACTTTAAAACTCAAAAGTGGACTATCAATTTGGGACGGAGGTAGTATAAATTATTTCAGGGCTACATTGTTTGGAGTTCAAGCACACTTCCTATTTATAACTAATCATAAAACAAACAAAAACGACTTCCGACAACTTCCTTGATGACTTCCTACCTTCCACACCTACCCTCCATACTTATCTTCCTGAGAATACATGTATTTTGAAAATGTCAACCTAAAGTTGGTGAGTTCACAGGTTTTATAGTTTTCTGTTTGATAATTTGATTTGATCGAAAAATATTGATGTTTTAAAAACTTTTCTTTCCTTTAGGATGTATTTCCTATCCTAATCATTATAATCTTTATCAAATCGAATCATACAACTACTTGAAGGCGTCCCTTTAGGAAGTTTAAACTATGATTTTATGAACAACATTACCATGAACCCCTATAATTAACGCTATGGACCGATATATACCATGCACGATGCTTCATCGGACGTCAAATAATATTATTTTTATACTTAAGAAAGTTAACCTGCCAAGATTGTAGATAACAATCGCAGGTGGGGGTGTCAGCCCCGTATAGATTTATACATATTTTTCTGGCTCTTGCAAGATTAACGATTATAGGTTCGGGGTTAGCCGGATTTAATCAGGCTAAAGGATGAATAATAACAGCTCACTAACACATGTTTATTTAATCTTAATTATGATTATCATTGTCTTTTCCTTAATTAGTATTTCCTTGATACCAATTTCTTTACATAATTATTCATGTATACTAAACCCTACATACAATAATTATCTTTTTATAGATATCCTTTGATATGTTATGGTACAGTTAAGTACATTGCATGTCTTTATATTTTCTTCCATAATTACGATAATATATATATATATATATATATATATATATATATATATATATATATATATATATATATAACAGCTGGGTATAATGTCTATCCTAAAAATTTGGCCAATATTACTTCCAGGTACTAAGTTATACTAGAAAATTGGCCAGCATAACATCTAGGTTTAATCTTTTCCTAGTATATCGGGTAACATAACGATAAAGCATATTATCATTGCTTAAGACTAGGCAGAGTTTCTACCGACATATTATCCTATCGTTTCATATTTTACATAAACTACTGATTTACACAAATATATTTTGATGAAGCAGTTTGATAAGCATGTATTCCGCTCATAAAATCTTTTAAAACCGTAAAAGTGGGGTTGTGAACTCACCCTCGATGCGTGATACTGCTGATGTAGGGTTGATTCGGGCTTGGGACTCCGGAGTGGCCTCAGGATTGCAACAACTCCAAAAGAGAGTGAGAGTGAGGTGTTTGAGGGTGAAGAATAGAGATGTTGACACGACTATTTATTGTTGAGGCTTTGGAGTGCACGTGGTGTAAATATATGTGCGCTTCATGCGTGATCATCGTGGCTCCATCTGGGAGTCGCCACATGTCACTCTCTCCCTAGGTCACGTTACTTGCAATCCAATCGAATCCGGTGTCAGGTGTACGTTGGGCAATGACGCCACAGAAAAGATTTCGAAAAATCTATATCTTAAGTGTACGACCTCCAACTTTACCCTGTATATATATTTATGTGATGGTCTAAACTAGTACTACAACTTTCCTTTAGGTTGTTTTGGCTAGTTTTGACTTTCATCTTTTTGCATAACGGGGGTAAAAATAAATGATTTTACAAAAATCACATCTCTCTCATACGAATCCTATTTTAGGCATTCTTTTTCCTAAATTTCTTATCTCGAGGAGTACTATGGTTCTCCTTTTTATAACTTTAGTTAAAACTTAACCATCTCTATGTATTGTTTCGACATCGTAATAATTATTTACGTGGTTGATTTTACTTTTTACTAAAACCATAACTCTTCTAATCAGAGTCGGATTTTTACCAATTTTATATCATTGGGATCACGTCGATGAGTACTTTCCGAATATATTAACCGTTTTAAAAGACGATACAACTTTTTGGACGCTCATTTTTTAGTCTAAATGTCGAATTATTTCTAAATTTAATAACATATTTGATTATATTTATTCATAAAATCAAACATTATAATGCTAATATATTATATTTATCTTTCCCTACTATATCCCAACGGTGGTTGGCAACGAAAATTTTCTTGGTTGTCACAATACCCAAAGAATTCCTCATTCTACATGCTTCTTAGAATCCTCGCGACCTTCCTTGATTCGAGTATGGATCTTGTGCTTCCAGTAGTACGGGACCACTACTACCTTCCACACCTATCTTTACTTTCCTCAAGAATCATCTTGAATCCTATAAGTCACCTCCTTATAACGATACTCCTACAACCTGTTAAACAACGCACCAATTCCACTAAAACACTTCCTAGGATCCCAACCTCACCCTGTCATCAACCACTAAAACTCCCTACTAATGTCAGCTAACTACTACATGAACCCAATTACATACAACAAAACTTAAATAATCTTTCGACTAAAGGACTTAACCCTATAACGTTTTAAACCACAAAACCGTAAGCACAAAGATTAATGAGTTCCTCAAAATACCACATACCATACGTATAATAAGGATTACTATGGTCCAAACATAGTCTTACTGTCACTATCAACCATGAGCCAATCATGGTATTTCCTTGATACACCAGGAGCCAAATCCTAAACTTATGTACAAGTCCTAAGAGCCACCTTCTGGTCTTCCTTGAAAGCATCATAAAGACAAATAGCAACATACAAATAACTGATGGGGGCCAGACTCTGGTCTTGCATACAATTGTCAGGAGTCACCACCTGGTCTCTCATACCCATGCCAGGGACCACCACCTGGTCTTCCATGCAAGTATCACTAAGATAATTAGTATTCTATATAGTACAATGAGAAGAATCACATTGACAACAAAACCCACAACAACAACTCTCACAACTAACAAATGGGTGTTTAACACATACTACCAAAACCACACAAGATAAACCCTAAGTCTATCTTCTAAAACTATAAATTAACCAAAAGTCAACCCATGCCATAATTCAATAATCAAGTCAAAGTTAACAGCCAAACTCAACACTCAACGTCACCAATGACTGAACCTCACGTCGTGACCAACCCATGGTCACGTTGTGAGAACGCACTCAGCCCAATCCAAATTCGACCATGCTCCAACTCAACCAACTCAGATACATACAACTCACTCGGCAGGAACCATGATGTGAACCCTCCTTGGTCACATCGTCAACATAACAGGACAAGATAATCGATGGATCCTCCATCGTCACGTCATAACACTCTCCAAGTCACGTCACGTGACCATTGTCTGAGGCGAAAACTTAATGGTTTGAGTCCTTAATTCATTAAGACTTCAACTCCAACTTTCTATAAAGCTTTTAGGGACTCCAAAGGCTCATAAAAGTGTCAAATTTATGGACATGCATGCTCCATGCATTTCCTTTAACCAACATAGGTCAAAAGGCAACAAAATGACCTAAAACCCATGCAAGTTCCACAATCCACACCCAATCCTTAAATCCATAAGATATGATGCTCTATGGACTTTGGATGACCATAAAGTTGCCAACTTTATTCCATCCATTCACTCAAATCAAAACCATGAACCAAAAGGGACTAAAACAACT
This sequence comes from Lactuca sativa, assembly GCF_002870075.4. Classification (NCBI taxonomy): domain Eukaryota; kingdom Viridiplantae; phylum Streptophyta; class Magnoliopsida; order Asterales; family Asteraceae; genus Lactuca; species Lactuca sativa. The sequence continues at coordinate 3,277,343 of NC_056630.2, read as the reverse complement.
TAGATCTAAGAGAATAAACCATAAAGGTAGAAGCTTGAATCATTACAAATGGTCCATAAGGTGATATCAAAGAGAAAGTGTTTTTTACTTGATCCTTGCACCAATTCTCTTCCTACTTCCTTCAAAGAGCACCAAAATCACCCAAAATGAGCCAAAACCACCAAGATGGACTAGGTTTAAGATTTATGAGGTTCGAGAGAGATGGAGGCTGAGAAATGAACCATAGATCCGAGTTTAGGGTGCTTAAATACGAAGGAACCCTTAAAAGATTATGGGCTTGGGCTGCAGCCCTTGTCACGTCGTGACCACCTCCAGATGCACGATCTTCATTTGGCTGGTCACATCGTGACCTACCCATGGTCATGTCGCGACACATGATTTTTCCTAAAAATAATGCATTTGAATCCTTTAGGCCCTACTCTGATCCAATTTGAAAAACGGATGTTACAAAATAGCTGTTAATGTTAACTTTTAGCACAGTAAAACATTTATAAACTATAAAAATGGTTACTCGACTTTACACAAAATTGTAAATTTGGTTCAGTTTTGTATTTTATTATATGGGTAATCATATTTAGTGTTTTTTAGTTATTAATATATGTAAAATGATTTTTTCCTCATGTTCACTCTACTTTTTTTTTTATATATAAATTGAAATAGAACACACACCTTTTTCCAATAAGCCACCACAAGTCTTCAATGTCTTCTCATAACCCCTTTTTGTTTACCATCATTATTCATTTATGACTAAAAAAATGATTTGGTGGAAAAACAATCACCCAGGTTGTTGAATATATAAAAGGGGTGGGTGATGTATAAAGATAAAACAACCAAAAATAAAGACTTATAGTTTTACAAGTAGGGGATATGAACGATGATTATGACCCCAAAAGAGGTAGAAATATAAACGATGATTAGAAGCACCAGAGAATGAAAAAACATGAAAGGAGATGAATAGGTTGATCCGTCTATATTTAGTATTTATATAAATTATAAATAACTAAATGAAACAAATAAAATCTAGTAAGAAAATTACTTTTCATGTATTTGATGGGTTTTGGCTATAAGAACATCCTATGTGCTCATACAAACCCTAATGCTTGGATCTAGGCTTCTCTATTGTACATGCAAGTTATCCAAGACTATAAACCCTAATTCTAGCATTCAGGTAATCATATTAACATGAGAGTAGGTTTAAGATATTACCTTAATTGTTATGTAGCAATAACAATCTCAATTCCTCCTTGTATTGACTTTAGAAAGCTTAGAGTCACAAATGTCACTCCTCTAATGGTTTACAAACACCAAGAGCAAGAGGATGAAGAGGAGAGAGGATGGAGGCTGCCCAAAACGTGTCCTAACCCTAGAAGAGAAGTTACCCACGTTTTTGAGCCTTAAGGGTTCTATATATAGTGAGGCTATTAGGGTTATCTAACAAGGAAACCCTAATTTGGATGCTTAAGCCCTAAGCAACCAATGGACCCCTTTCTTTAAGGTCTTGGACGATTTCTTATGGGTTTCCCCATAGAATTCGTCCACTCCTTAATATAAGGCAATCCATGGCCCAAATTGCAGTTATCTTATAATTACAATTCCAGTCCCTTAAGTTTAATTAATCTCTTTTAGTCACACAACTAATTACCAATTAATTATTGACCAATATTAATTAAACAATATGATTTCTCCTTTAATATATTATTCTCATAATATATTAATAAATCATATTTAATCCTTTCTCTCCATAATTCATCCTATCAAGTTGCTTTGGTGAAGGCAACCCAAAAGGACCATGCACCATCGGGTCAAGTACATACCAAAATAGTTATGGACTTAGACACTAATCCAACAGTCTCCCACTTGGATAAGTCTAATAACTATTATGCAAATGACTTCAGATCCTGATCTGCAATTGTAGCTTTCCAAAGCCGTTGTCAACTCTGATCCTATCAGATACGCGTGTCCTTTAGATAAGGGATCATATATTCCTCCATTCTAGATATCGTATAAGACATGATTTCAAATCATTCTCTTTGTACTATTTCTCGACTTCCGATTTATGACGACTGACTAATTGAACAAATCAAATTAGCCCTAGTCCGGCCGAGCATTTACGTTTGTCATCACTAAATCATCGAGGGGCCCAAAGATATCGCTTTTATCCTACTTTGGATAAAAGGAACGGATAAACTTTGATTCAATGCTTGCTTGCACTCACTCACCGAGTCACACACAACAATATGTTTTATAACACCAAGTTACCAGTGCGTTTACATATTATCAATGTGCAACCGATTTGCAAGATAAAACTCACACATCTCGGTTTCAAGAATATAAGATGTTATCGTCTCACCAATCACTTGTGATACAATTCATGGAGTGATCCAAGTGAGCGTGGGTTTAATCCAATGCTCAAATCATATTCATAATCACTCATGAACGTTGCAGCAAACATTTGCTTATGTCTAATGCTCTTTAGACAATCCACACACCAATTCACGACAGTCTTCATTCATACCTACTTCCAACATATGAACGACTGTGGCCCGTTCGAATAATTTGACTGTTCTAAACCAATTAAATTATTCAGGAAGTCAAAACATGCAAAGTGAAACACAAGAATAATACTAATCTCATATGGCCTCAACCCTTTGAGCATAAATAAAACACCTTTTATTTATCACCATATCGATTACTCATTATTTGTCGTTTCGGGTAATCAACTTCTTACTTGAATTATTACACTTGTCCCATGCTCTTATCATGCACACAATGTTTACCTATGGTTCTTACTTTGTGAAATAGATCAAATGAACACATTTCCAATCATACTCATTTCACAACTCCCAATTCTTTTCACAAGTGAAAGAATATCAAATTCTTGCCACTTATGGAATATGCTAGATTCTAACATTTTATGTAATGATCCTTTCGTAATATCACTGCACTAAAGTCACAAAGACTATTGCCAACGATATTACAAAGTCCTCTATTGGAGATTGTTACAATACAATTCCTTAGATATGATGTCTCTCACTCAAAGAACATTCCTTTGAACATCCTTTTGCATAAAAGTTTCTAATCTAGACATAGATTTTCAATATTCAATTCCCAATATGGACACATTTCCATATTTTCCATATGACAACTCATTCTTAATAGAATCTTATCTATTCATAATAATGTCGATATGGTCCATCCAATATGGAAACATTTCCATATTTTCCAATACTATACTTCCAACTACTCACAAGCGACCAATCCTCGGCGAACTTTGGATTGTCCTTTGATAGTTGTTTAATTATTTTAGTCAAAACCAATTCTTGTCCTTTTTCCCTCTAAATGCGCTGGACATTTGGAAAATTTTAGAATGGTAAAATATTCTAGCATTTGCAATCGATCCAATACCTGAAGCGTATGGGACACGATGCAAAATGTCTTACATAAAGATTTAATACTTCATCAATCTTCTGCCATAATGTTTTATTTGCTATGTTCTCAAAATTTGAATTGTGAAGAGGAATTTCGTAATCATAATCGAAATTTTAAGAACACACTATGTTTCTTGACTAAGTTATTAACATTCCATAACCTAAGCCTTTAGATTTGAAATGAAGAATAATATTCTCTCCCTTAATTATAGCAAAACAACTTTACAACCCTTACGACTTTGCAAGGTATAACTCTTGTTTTCTATAATTAATATTGCCAACTTGCAATACGTGCCTTAATAATCATACAATCATAACATTTATGCTCCCACTATCATGATGATTATTATAAACATAACACGTATGCTCCCACTAGCTTTGACATGTATTCAGAAACAACTTAACTTTCAGAAAAACAATGCTTATTGAATTTCTTAAGTTCATGTTTCTAATACTTAGTGCTTTGATAATCTTTTATCAAGGCTTCTTGAACTTATACACCTTTGCCTTAGATAGTTCATATGCGTGTCAAAACAATTGCCAAACCTCACAATTCAAATTATGGAAAGGGATACCGTAACCATAATCGAATTCGAGAATGTAATTTTACAATCACTATCTTCTTAAAATCTTTCTTAGTGAAAGTATTTCCTCACAATCATTTTCGTGAAGGAGGAAATCTTATGACACTTAGATTTAAACGGTGTATTTGTTCATCTCCATTCAAATTCATATGGATCGAACTTTCTTAATCTCGATTTCTTGCCTTATGGTAGCACAGCTGCCCACCACGTCTTCCAAGTAGTTAAGCAGCTCACCCTTTCCTATCAACGTACCTTTCATTGATTAAGGTGCCTTGCCTTTTATGCGTTCAAAATGAGAACTCATAGAACTCACATGCATAATTAACTTAATTGGAATAGCACAGAAACAAAATAATGTCAACACGATAGGTTGTAAACCTCAACTCGTGTGCTAGTAATGATCGATAAGGTCTATTTTGATTTGTTCTTGAAATCTTTCAAGACCATTAAGACTCCCACTGACTCCTTGACATATAAGATTCTCTTGTCAATAAACATTTTTGACAATTAAATATTCAAGAGTTAGTGTAGCTTTTATCAAAACACTTCATAGACTGGTCCTAGTTGGTCTTTGTCTTATCCAAGACATCACAACTTTCCACTTTTGATGAATGTTATAAACCTTCCTAATACTTATCACTCAATGTCACAATCTTAACTCTAAGACTTGTTTTGGAACGAAGTATGATTGCCTTCTTGATTTGACCATTTCTTCAATCCTTGATTCCTTTTCTTAGACATGCAATTGTACTAAGACTCACTTAGATGATCAATTGAGATATAGTTCTTAATCATTAAGACCTATCATAAAGCATAAAAGCTACTCCCCCTTCTTCTTAGAATGGAGAAACTTTTATCTTTTCTGCCTACTTGACTCTTCTTATTCGTTTTGCTATTGATTTAAACCTTTTTAATCAATTCACAATTACACTTAATCTTATAAGTCTAATCATATTTACTAAACCTTTAGTAAACCATGACGAATTTCTTTGTTACTCTTATGGTGGACTTTGATCAACACACAACTTTGTGTACTTGATCTCCTAGTCCTTCACTTGACACTTTGTCAATGAATTAGTCTAATTTCCAAATATGAAATTTCTCATTCATCGTGCAACCAAGTTGCGTGATTCCAAGTTTCTATCCAATTGAAACTTGGGCGATGAGAAACTCTCCCTACTTGGTAAATTCTCGACCTTTCCATAATTATCATAAATAAGAATCATATCCACTCGTTGTAGAAATATGCAAACATCAATTTTCATAATGATTTCATTGCAAGGAAATAAACAAATAAATAAATCAAAACAAAATTTATTTTATTCATAAAAGCAGCGGAAAACATTTGTCCTTACAATGCAAAATCTATTGAAAACTATGTATTTCAAAAATAAAATTTCTAACAACTATGTCATAACTATCTAAGATCAAAATCTAATCTTCAAGTCCATGCGATCGAGATCCATTTCTTTGTGATTAGATTCATCTTGCTCTTTCATCAAGCTTCCTTTCTTTTCATCGATCATGCAAAACATTCAAATGCAATCTTATCACATTATGTATTAAGAATCAACGAATAGGAACTTAATGGAGTTAGATAGTGGATTTTACCTGAAGCACAACCATACTCTTTGACTCTCCCATCTTCTGGAATCTTCAGGCTCTTAGGGCAGACTTCTATCCAACGCCCTTTCTCTTGGCAGCAAACGCAATTCGATTCTCTTAGAATGTCCTCGGAAACATGGTCGGTTGACTTTCCCAACAAATACGCTCCATTGCTTTGCCAAATCATTTATGATTCAGCAGCAACGAGCATGTAAGTTAGGTCAATGAGGTTATGGTCATGATCCATCATATAATACTTTCTTTTGAACTCATTATATGATTCAGGCAGTGACTGCAAAACCCAGTTCACAGCCAACTCATCCGGGAATGACACACCTAACATTATCAACCTATCAATGTGTGATTTCATTCCTACATTATGGGCACACACGGGTTTACCATCTTCATGTTTCATTTCCAATAGGGCTTTAGTGATTTTGAACCTTTCAATTCTTCGATCTTGTGGGTTAGGGAGAACAATTGGAGGAGGTGGGGGAAGTGAAGCATGATTTCTTGTTCCTCGATCGAATCGTGGAATACCATCTTCATGTGGAATGCTTGTTCCACGGGATTTGGGAAGACCATAGTTGTCGAATTTTGACATCTACAAAACGGGAGAAACAAATTCAAGTTAGTTGATTGATTGAGTCCTTAGTAAATCACCCAAATGAGATACTAAGGCTAGGACCCAACACAATACGCTACAACCTAGAAAAGGGATGCCGTAATCTAGTTGCAGAATATTTGAAGGTAAGTGAATGACGATTCACTAATTTCCACCATGAAAAAACGAAAAAGAAATTTAAGTTTTAAATCTATGAAAACTCCTAGATCCTTTGAGATTCATTGAACATTTCAAAGGCATGTTTAAATCTCGATATGCCCCTCTTGTTTGTGACTGGGATGCCGAGGATCACAAAGCGGGTGTGAATAACCATGCAAACTTACATGGTGACCTCACATGTTTCAGTCACCTATTCGATGTGCCGGTAAACCACACACGCTCCACCGAACTATGACAAACATTGAGTCACCCTTTGCTACCTTTGCTTAGAACCATTTAGTGTGCCGGTAAACCACACACGCTCCACTAACGTCTACGCAAGGGCACAAAGTGTAATTTCATGGAATTGCATCAATTCACTTTGCCTAAGTAACTAAGATTGGGAATTTGAAAAACATTTAGTTACTTTTATACTTCATTATACTTATGATGGAAGGCTTTGTCCTATCCTACCCGTTCGGCTAACGACCCTCCACTAGTCAAGAGTGCGGTGGGTAAGAGTGGATACCCATTCAATCGCCATTTTATAGGCAATTTCCTTAAACACCCCTTATAGACCAGCTTCGTGAGTGAGGCCTACTAACGGTAAGACTGACTTTTACTCATACATATATATAATGTTAGACTTTTAATGTTATATATGGTATAGGGTGTATTTTACAACTTTTAAAATACTAGGTGGTCAAATTTAACAATTATACTTTTAATTCAATTAAATTGTAAACCAAAACTTTTATGGATTTATTAAACCTCTTTTAATTATACACCTTAATTAATTAATAAAACTATAAGGGTGTGATTTGAACTTTTTCAAAACAATACTAGGGTTTTAGAATTTAACATTCCTAATTAAACTTTTAATCAACTTGTAAATTCCAAAACCTGAGGGCAAGTTTTGAAACATTTCAAAACATTAGGTTTAGAATTTAAATATACATCAAAATTAAACTATTAATCAAAATTTAAATTCCAAAACTCGAGGGCAAGTTTTGAACCATTTCAAAACATTAGGGTTTCAACTATTTAAATTTCAAAACTAAACTTTTGAGTTCAAATTTAAACTATAAAACCTAAAGGGGAAAATATGAAACTTTTCATAACACAAGGATCAAATAACAAATAATCTTAATTAACATTTAATCACATAATTATCCATATTTGATTTATTTAATGATTTATTGCAAAACAATTTACCAATTTAATCAAAATAATTAATCAATTATCACATAAGGAAACAAATATTTTATTAATTGATAAATATCTTCAATTAGATCAAGAATATACTCATATATATCAAAAAATTGGATTTATATTGATCTAATATGATAAGGCAAGTATCCTCAAGCAAAAACATCAAGAAATCCCGGTTTTCCCTCATTCTGACCAAGTGACTCGTCGAGTCAGACATGGATTCGTCGAGTCAGCATGGACTCGGCGAGTTCATCTAGAGACTCGGCGAGTTTAGCATGCAGAACCACAAAAAACGAATTTTTTCAACATACAAGACATCAATACAATAGAAACCAATCAAGGCTCTGATACCACTGATGGGTTTTGTCTATAAGAACATCCTATGTGCTCATACAAACCCTAATGCTTGGATCTAGGTTTCTCTATTGTACATGCAAGTTATCCAAGACTATAAACCCTAATTCTAGCATTCAAATAATCATATTAACATGAGAATAGGTTTAAGATATTAGGGTTATCTAACAACCCATGGACCCCATTCTTTAAGGCCTTGGACGATTTCTTATGGGTTTCCCCATAGAATTCGTCCACTCCTTAATATAAGGCAATCCATGGCCCAAATTGTAGTTATCTTATAATTACAATTCCAGTCCCTTAAGTTTAATTAATCTCTTTTAGTCACACAACTAATTACCAATTAATTATTGACCAATATTAATTAAACAATATGATTTCTCCTTTAATATATTATTCTCATAATATATTAATAAATCATATTTAATCCTTTCTCTCCATAATTCATCCTATCAAGTTGCTTTGGTGAAGGCAACCCAAAAGGACCATGCACCATCGGGTCAAGTACATACCAAAATAGTTATGAACGTAGACACTAATCCAACAGTATTAAATAGGGGTGTTTAAAATCGGATATTTGAATTTTCGGACATCCGGAATTTCGGATAATCGGTTTTTGATATCTGAATCTGAAAATTCGAATACGGATTCGGATATCAAAACGGATATCTGAAATCTTTGTGTTTTATATTGCAAACTTTCATTAGCTTCCACTCCATTAATAAATTAATAGGATTTAACTAACATGTAAACTTCCATTACCATTAACAATATTGATAATTGTTCATGTAAATGGTATGTTCTTATAGATAAAATTGTACAAACATATTAACCAAACCATGAAATTCACTATTTAGTCTTTATATAAAGAGACAAATACTTATAGATGTAGTAATTAAGTTGAGATGACAATCGACTTTGAAACTCAACCAAACCCATTAAACAATACCAACTAAATAATAAAAATAAACAAATAAGACAATTCAAAGCACATGAATGTGATTTAGCACAAGACGGTCGCACAAAAATCATCAAAATACCAAACATATTATCAAAGATTATAGGTCCATACATGAGACACATACATATATACATGAACCATATTTGCACTATGTATTATTTTTACAATTATAAAAACAACCATCCAAGATATTAAAATATATTTAATAAATAAATAAAACACCGAATATCAGATATCCAAAATATATGAATTTCTTTGAAATTGCTATCTGTATCTGAATCCGAAAATTCGAATATCCGAATTATAAATATTCGAAATATCAGGTATCCAAATTTTTGGTTCGAATTTTGGGATCGGGTTTCAGATTTCGGATACTTTTGAACACCCCTAGTATCATGGACCAAAATCACAAAGATGCAATTCTCTATATATCAAAATGGAAATTTAGATCATAATTGCTACTTAAACCATATGGACTGTTTAGGGTTGAATGAGTCATAGTGGGTAGGAGGAGGAAATGGATGGAAGGGATGAAAGCAAGAGAGAAAGAGAGGGGTTTAGCGGTTTGAGGAGCGGGGAGACAACTCAAAGATGAAAAGTTGAAGAAGATGGGGTCGGCGGTTTTGAGGTTGGATGGGTTTGATACCCTCCGCCTAGGGTTTAGCGGTTTCGATAGAAGGAGGGAAACGACTCCTTCCTTCCTTTAAGAATTTTTATTTAAGTCTCTTTAGTATGTTACTTACACCTAATAAGGGGTGATTTTTGTAATTTTCTCTACCTATACTATAATCTGACTACTTTATGAGAGAGAGAGAGAGGGTATTTCGTTTTAGAGGACTCGCCAAAATGTTGAAATTTCCCCCTTTTAAAACCATTGCTACCATGATCTCTTCTCCATATTCTTCCTTCTTGCTGCCTCGGAAATCTTCTTTCCCTCCAATGCCGTCTCTCGCAGCCGCTAGTGTTTTCCTCCACCCTCTTTCGTCTGCCGCTATGGGCGACGATTCCAGCATGGATGCTGTCCAGCGACGTCTCATGTTCGATGACGAGTCGGTTTTCTCTTTTTGCTTAATCAAATGATCATGCCCGTTTTGTTTCTATTTTATACAAGTTTTTTGCTGAAGTTTATTTTTAGGTTAATAATTTTCACTCTGGCTTTTGAGACTGATAAGTCAAAATTGAGTGCGTGAGATTTTGAATACAATAATTGTATCTCCTCTGTACCAGTTAAAATGGAGAAAGAGAGCTAAACTCTCCTGGAGTGACCATTTCTAACCACTGCTTGTAGCTTCACTGTACCTGTTAAATATTGAGATTCAATTTCTCGTAGCTTAGTGTTGATTGCGCATTTATAAGCCATGATACTTATATAAAATTGTTTTAAACCTCTCATTCTTAGTGTTTGTTTTGTTTCTTACAAATTTCTGCAGATGCATTTTGGTGGATGAGAATGACAAAGTGGTTGGCCATGATACTAAATACAATTGTAAGTATGATTTTGCTTGTCTGTTTTGGATTTCTTTATTCTTCTCAAAGCACATATTGTACATAAGATTTTTCGCACTTTATTCTTCCCATCTAGTTGAATTCTCTGTTTGTAGTCCTCAAATCTTTGTGTAGAAAAAGTAAACTATTAAGGATGTATAATAGGTAAAAAGGAAAGTTTGTTTGGTATATGGCTCCTAAACTATCCGTGTGTAGGGGACAAATTATGATTATGTGTACATTTCATTGATAAATTGACAATCTTGTGAATAAACTTTTAATGTTTGTGCTGCAATAGTTAAGTTAATCATTATAATCTTGTTGTCATGATTGTAATTAAGAATTAGTGAATAAACAGGTCATTTGATGGAGAAGATTGAAAAGGGAAATATGCTACACAGAGCATTCAGTGTGTTCTTGTTCAACTCGAAATATGAATTACTCCTTCAGGTATATATATTGATTACATATGTTTCTATGATGTTAAGCAGTATTTCATTCAATTTTTTTTTTGCAAAAAGCAATAAAGGAGGTGGAACATTGAGAAAGATTGATTGATTAAAATAATATTCAAATATTTTCTAATTAACCATCTTTGTAAGAAGATAGTTTTGGTGTTACGACATTTGAATTGAATTGATTTGGTTTAAATTGGAGTTTTTAATATGCGATATGTATCTATCTGCAGCAACGTTCTGCAACCAAGGTGACTTTCCCTTTGGTATGGACAAACACGTGTTGCAGCCATCCACTATACAGGGAGAGTGAGCTTATTGACGAAAACGCCCTTGGTAATGCCGTGCGATTCACTATATAATATATATATGTGGTTACGTTAGGTATTTAATTTTGTTGTATGAAATATGAATCAGGGGTGAGGAATGCTGCACAGAGGAAGCTCCTGGATGAACTCGGCATCCCTGGAGCAGATGTTCCGGTTGATGAGTTCACTCCATTGGGTCGCATTCTATACAAGGCCGCATCGGATGGAAAGTGGGGAGAACATGAACGTAAAATTTATATCTTTTGGAGAACTTTTTTTTTTTTTTTTTAATAAAAAAGTTTTGACATTTTTGACCTCTATAAATAACCTGCAATTATGCAGTTGATTACCTGCTGTTTATGGTACGTGATGTTGGTTTGGATCCGAACCCAGATGAAGTGAAAGATGTAAAATATGTGAACCGGGAAGAGCTGAAGGAATTGGTAAGGAAGGCGGATGCTGGTGAAGAGGGTGTGAAGCTGTCCCCGTGGTTCAAATTGATTGTCGATAATTTCTTGTTTCAGTGGTGGGATCGACTCCATAAGGGAACCCTAACCGAAGCTATTGATATGAAAACAATCCACAAACTCACATAAAAACACTACACTAGTAGGAGAGAGGATTATATGAGATATTTGTTATATGTGAAATTGAAATTCAGATGAATGCTTGTATTTATTTCTATTTGGACAAACTTCAACTTCTTTTTGCTACCTTATCAGAACAATTTCTAGCTGGAGGGCGGGGAAGCAATAATATGTGCATGTTTTGCATGCTAATCTTGCTGTTGGTGGAGTTTATTTTTATTTATAACTCAGATTCTACTTTCTTTTTAATTGCTCGAATGGGGTAATGTTTTAAAAAGTTTGGTAAAAGGAAAATTTGGTTGAAAAGATTTATAAATTGCTTTGTTAAAAGGATTAGATTATTAGTGTAGCACAAAAGATTTTATAAAAAATAGTTAGTATATGATGATATTTGTTGCATTAATGATGGTTTATTGATGTTGAACATGTTAATGCTACTCTAGTGACCGATTCTTTGTGTCATCGTACCCTGATCCAAGCCGACTTGATATGAAGCCCCGAGCAATGAAAAAAAATCAGGCCTTCGATTTTTCTTTTAACAAAAAGATCTGGAAATTTTTATTAATTAAAAAGATATTACAATAACCAAACTCGACTTCGGCTCATTTAAAATTATAAAAGCTCGAGTGAGTGGCAGACGCAGACTGTTTTAGGAGGGGTGTCCCTCGTACTTCAAGCGGGTGCACCTAATAGAAAAAAAAAAATACACTGCGTGCCGGAAATTGAGCAGTGGTCCGGGACCCCAAATGCCCCACTAAGGTCCGCCACTGAGTGTAGCTCGATTTGAGCCTTATACATAAAACTCGAGCTCGACTTGTGAACAATCCAACAGACTCAAGTGAGGGCGAGCTCGACTCGTTTTACAAAACAAGCCTAAACAAACGAAAGCTCGGTTCAAGGCTCGAACACTACTTTCTATCAAGCAAGCCTAAAAAACCAAGACTTAAATAACTAATTATAGAGGAGTAAATTACACAAATGTTCCCTATGGTTTGGGGTAATTTGCACGTTTGGTTCCTAACTTGTTTTTTTAACTCGGAAAGTCCTACTGTTTGTTTTTGTTGCGTGCTTGGTCCCTGTCGTACTTAAAAGACTATTTTGCCCTTGATTTTTTAATTTATTTAAATAAACACACCCTCAACCCAACTTCCACCTCACCGTACCTTACCTTACCTACCTCACATTATTTAAATAAATTACAAAAATCAAGGGAAAAATAGTCTTTTTAGGTAAAAGACAGGGACCAAACGCGCAACAAAAACAAACTGTAGGGACCTTCCGAGTTAAAAAAATAAGTTACGGACCAAACATACAAATTACTCTAAACCATAGGAACCATTCATATAATTTACTCATTATAAAATATTGAACTAACTTATTTTTAGCTTCAGCTCATTTTTTTTATTTTCAATGAAAAAAACAAAGAAAATAATATTTAATTTAAAGCATATCAATAAAGTGAATGTGACTAGCTTTATTTAATTGAATTGTATTTTTTTTGAACGACAAATACAAATATATATTAAACTACTCCTAAATTATTCCACATATGTCCACAATGAGACTTGAAACCTCAAATTTTATATTTATACCTTGTCCCTTTCGTTTTGTTTGAGTAGCGACGTTGGATAATTTCCTTCTCAAACAAATGTTTTTCCAAACATAAAAATCTCTATATTTATTCATCCCCCCACCCCCCATATATATATATATATATATATATATATATATATATATATATATATATATATATATATATATAAAGAGAGAGAGAGAGAGAGAGAGAGAGAGAGAGAGAGAAAGAGAGAGTCAGGTTCAAATGTGGATTGATATCTATTGTGCGGACGTGTGGACAATGCTATTCTGTGAGAATGACAAAGAAAAATATGTTGTTTGATAATGTGAATACATTCAATCTTACATCACTATTGTCATTATCACGCATTATCACTAATTAAATCGTCTATAAGGTTATTATAGATTTTTTTTATTATTCTCATTCTATCAGAATGTTGTCAGAATGTATAGTGAGTCGTATTTTGTAAGAATGAAAATGAGTGAAAAACGATGCGTGAGAACAAAATGAATAAGAATTAGCGAGTATGCATGGAAATGACAATAGTCGTGTGAGGTTGAACGTATTCACATTACTAAACAACTTATGCTCTTAGTAATTCTCATAGAATAACATTGTCCAAATGTTCGCACAATAGTTGTTCATCCACATTATAACCTAGCCTTATATATATATATATATATATATATATATATATATATATATATATATATATATATATATATAAGATTCAAAGCTTTGTAACTAAAATGTGTTAGTCGAAAGTTAATTAACATAATAAAAAGGCATATAAAAGTGGGCCCCCTAGATATTTGGGGGACCTAGGCCATTGGCCCATTACTCCCTATTGATACAACCCTGATTGTATATTGATCGTGGGAGGGGGGGAGGGGGGGGGGGGGGGGAGTTCCTAGTGCATGTTTGATAATTTAGTCGTTTATATATTGTATTTCTTTAATGTGTTCTTTTATAAAGAGTCAACTTTGTAACCACTTTTAGGTGGTTGCAGTTATGGGCTCTCTAACTTTTCAATTATCTTGTATATGGTGTGTATTTCATTATTTCCATGTAACTAACTCTAAGTAAGATACTTTTAAGAGTAGGTCTAGTGGTTATGTAGGTGTCTGTCAGTATATACCTCATCTTATGTCCTAACTATGCATGTGGAAAGATGTGTTATCTTAAGTTACATTGTGGATCCTTAAAAATACATAACATATTTATAATTTGATGTAGTGGTATTAGATGTTTGTTTGTATCTAAAAATGCTAAAATATATAGTATATTACAATTTTGTTACAACATATTTATTTGTGGAAAATAGATAGAAATATGGAGACTCATTATACAAATAAATATTTTTAGATTTTTTTTAAGAAATACAGATCTTGAGATTTTTTATTCATATATGATTATTTGATAATCATATATGAATAATCAAAATAGAATGGACATGTTTCAATCATCATATATGATTTAATCAAAACTAAATAAAAATATTCATGGATAAATCATATATGATTATTCTTTTCCTTTTGATTATTCATATATGACTGTCGAGTAATTATTTATGAATAAAAAAATCTTAAAATCGTTATTTTTTTTAAATCTCAAGCATATATATATATATATATATATATATATATATATATATATATATATATATATATATAGAGAGAGAGAGAGAGAGAGAGAGAGAGAGGAAGAAAGAGAGAAATAGAGTCCATGTGCGTGTGTGAGGAGTGGTTCAAATTCTTAAAAGTTACAAACTCTAGTAATCAGCTATTCACAATTATTAAACTCTAAATACAGGTCATTCACGTTTTTTTTTTTTGTAAAAAGGGCAAAATCATCATTTTTACATTCTAATATATCCATTCATACTCTCATTAATACTTTAATACAATCATGCTTATACTAATCAATAGTTTTAGACACTAATTCATACACTCATTCATAGTTTAATGCATTTATTTCATACTTTCATTCATAGTTTCATACATTCATTTATAAACTCCATCATAGTTTAAAATACACTCATTCATTTATAAACTCCCTTATATTTAAAATACACTCATTCACAATACATTCACATTTTAATAAAAAAATAAGGAAATAAAAAAGCATTCACATTATTTATAACACACATAGAATCATAGATATGGACATAAGAAACAACGGGTGGTAGTTAGTGGTGGTGGTGTTAAGGTTTGAGTTTAAGTTCATGAGGGTTTTAGAGAGTTTTTGAGTGGAAAAAAACTGTAATGTCTGGTTCCTGGTATGCATTTAATTATAACTTATTAATCTTTGTAGAGCTACTCGACGAGTCAGAAGCCTCAAACTCGTCGAGTAGAAATCAGAATGGATGCGGGTTTGAAGCAATTTACTCGACGAGTTGAGAGCCTCAATTCGGCGAGTAGGTCTGCCAGAATGAAACCCTAACTTCGGGGTTTTACACCCTATTTAAACATCTTAATCCCCACTTGCTGGCCTCATTTACAGCCTCCAAGTCCCAAACCCTAATCCACGAAACCTAAGTGCCTTGTATGAGCTTGTGAGTTGTTTTTGAGTGAAGATTGTGTGTTTTGAAGCTTGGTGAAGAAGGAGGAGCTTGGAGATTCAAAAGGAAGCTAGTAGATCCAGAAACAACATCTCATCCTCTTCATTTTCTAGTAAGCAAGTCTCAACCTTTCTTAATAGCTTGTTAGATCTCCTTGTTATCATTTTATGGGGTTTTTAGTTCAAGAAACATGATCTCTGGGACATGGACATCCCAAGTGGATATACTTTCAGATCTATGACCTTGAGGGGCTCACATGGCATAAAGGCCATGCATGGGAGGAAAGTCAGTAAGTTTACATGTTCATGGAGCTCTAAGATTCTAGATCTTAGTGAATATGCCTTAGTTTGCAGTATGGATGGATTGTGGACCAAGATCTAGGTCCTAAAGGGTTAGGGTTTGAGCTAAACCCATGAAATAGAAGTATTAACAGGTAAATTTGGAAACTTTACCCTTAAAAGGACGTTTTTAGTATGCATGAAAGATAAGAAGCTTAGATCTGAAGAGTAGGGGCTTAATCCTTTAAGAAAGCCCAAACAGACCGAGGAACTCATCGAGTCCATAGAGGAACTCGACGAGTTGAGTCATTTTGTCCCGATTTTGTACCAGGTAGAACTCGACGAGTCTGAGAAGGGACTCGACGGGTTGACTCGTTTATTGCGACTACGAGTAGCAGAGGAACTCGACGAGTCAAGGGGATGACTTGACGAGTTGGGTAGCGATTTCAGCACTACTGATTTATAGAACTCGACGAGTTGATACGTTAAATCGGCGAGTTGGGTCAACCCAAAACATTGACTTTGAACAGGGGTAAAGTAGTCATTTTACCCTAAGAAAGATTTTAGATATTGATTAAGTGTTATTGTGATTATATTAGCTGGGGAGTCGCCGAAGATGCCAATAGAGATCCCTTACCGAGAGATTCAGTAGCCAACTTTATGAGGTAAGTTTTCCTCCAATAGGAATGTGTCGAAGGCACCAATGCCGGCTCTTTTATGTATGTAAGCGTATGTCGGACTTAGGTCTGATGTCGGGGTTAACCCGATGTAGATTGTATGTTTACGGACTTTGGTCCGATGCCGGGGTTAGCCTGATGTAGATTGTATGCTTCCAAACTTCGGTCCGATGTCGAGGAAAGCCTGAGGAATGTTTTGTATGCTTGATGTCTTCGTGATTCTTGCATGTGTACGTTATATGTTACAGGCTTCGGTCTGATGTTGGGGCAAGCCCGAGGAATGTTATGTTTATGTCAGGGACGGTCTATTGTTTTTTACTACTCGGGGTGACTTACGAATTTTATGCCCTTATATATAAAAAATCAAAAGTCAAAAGTGCAATAAAATTTATAATCAAACAAAGAATACATACAAAAACCTACAAAAATCACCTAAAACAACACCATCAAATATATCTTATATGCGACTAACACATTGAGGAACTGATCTATTTTTCTTGCATACTCCATTTATTAAATATATGTCAAAAGACTTTCACCTTTGTATGTTTTGTGGCAAAACTTGTAATTCAATAAATAAACCAATTCATTCAAAATCATATTCTTAACCATTTGTAAAATTGGACACAAGATTTAAACAATGTTTTTTAGTTCATCATCAACTAAAATAACTAATTTGGAAGCATCCAACAAAAAACCAAATACAAAAATCAGAAGTTCAATCAGTCTCCTGATTCACATCACAGAAACGAGAAACAAGAACAAAAAAGTTAAGAAATGAACTTTAGAAATTTATAGCAGAAGCAAACCATAGTAGTAAGAAATTTACCTGAAACAAACCACAAATATTAGATACAAGATTTCGAGCTTAAACAGGGGAGAAATCCAAGCTCAAGCAAAGGAGAAAGACGCTTTTTTAGGGTAATCAAACTCCAACATGCAAAAATAAAAAATCCAACTCCTAAAACAAACCACAAAAATCATATTAATAAAAGATAGATTCATGGAAGCAGATTTCAAGCTCAAACATAAAGTAAAATCGAAATCAATAGAAATTGTAACTAAAGCAAACCTCAGAAAGCCAAAGTCTTACCTGGAGCATATCTCACTAATCAGACATAAACCAACAAATTTCGAACACAAACAAATGAGAAGTTGAACCTTTAAAGTTGATCAAACTCACAGGTTTATTCTACTGTAATCAAATTCCAACATATACAAACCACACTCCTGAAAAAAACCACAAAAGTCAGAAATCAGACCCTGGCTGCAGGCATAAGAGAGATTAAATACATATTAATACAAATCAAACCGAACCAAATCAGTTGAAAAGAAATCAGAAATCGAGATATCTACTATAAATGAAATCAAACAGGTAAAAATCAAACTCCTTACACAACACAAACCAAGGTCCACAAAAACAGATTAAGAGGTGAAGATTGATGGCAACAGGCTTAGAAACAAATTAGAAAAAGACTAAGAAAAATAAAACTCATCAAAATCAGTTCAAGAGAAATCAGGTCAAAAAATCCAATAATACCTTTTTCGATTTCCACTTTCGTTGCCAGTTTTGCTTCAGGTTAACACTTAACTGGTTAAGAAAATCAAACAATCATAGATCGAACTCCAACTTGCAAATCTGAAATCGCATTACTATGAGATTATTGAGAATTTTGGATGATGGATTAAGTGCAACACAAGTTTAGAGAGATATAGAATGAGAATAATGAGTAGAAATCGGATGTAGAGGGCTTCTCGATCTCTCAATCTTTAACGTTTTTCTTAGGGCGATTCCCGATCTGGCGATTCCAATTCTAAAGGTTCTTCAAGTTCACTTATTTGGCGTTCAAGAAGTCCCGCTCTTGCAAGACGTGACTGCCTTCTTGGCTTCTCGGACTAAATTTTTGGGCCAAAGATAATATACATACAATAACTCAATGGACTTAATTTATGCCCCCTTAGTTTGATGCCCTGGGCCTAAGCCCAACTCGCCCATGTATTGGGTCAGGCCTGGTTTATGTTATGTGCTTATGTTATATGCTTGTTGATATGTTATATGTATACCAGACTTCGGTCCGATGCCGGTTGGGGCCCGATGTAGTGGGCAAGGCCCAATGTATGCTATTATGTGATTATGTGTATGGTATATGGTAGTTTGGGGAGACTCACTAAGCTTCATGCTTACAATTTTTAGTTTTGGTTTCAGGTACTTCCGCTAGCAAGGGGAAAAGCTCAGGATGACTGCATGACACACACCACAACTTTTAGCTTAGGATGATTTACTCTGATGTTTTGTCACATGATTTTGATATATTGACAGTTTTATATGATAATTTTGAGATACATGACTTACGATTTTATATGATGAAAGACGATGATGGTTTTTATTTATATTTTTAAACGAAATTTTTGGACCGTATTTTTGGGATGTTTCAAAAACATTTGATTTTAGATTTGATGTTAGGCTTTTGATGCTAAGGTTTCTAAAATGGCCATTATGTGGGGTTTTTTTTGGCTATCAATCAAAACTTAAAAAAAGGCTTATATCGGTTTTTTAGAAGGTTTCTAACATTTAACAGTTCTTATTTGAACTTTCTCTCTCTCTCTCTCTCTCTCTCTCTCTATATATATATATATATATATATATATATATAATACTATATTATAAAACATATTAGTCATATCTTGAATTTTAAAACGTATAAGATACAATAACTTTTATATAAATCAATTATGCATAAATAATCCAATAATACTTGCCAAAAATTTGAAGACTTGAATTAAGGAAGGTTGCTAAAAAATTAAATTTGGAGCAAAATGAAAAATTTAAAATATTAATTCATGTATATAAATTAACTTACATTTATTAAATTAGAAACCAATATTAATTAATTTACACCAATAGCATAAACAAACAATATAAATATAAGTTATAAATATAAATATTTTATAATAAAGTGGTATTTTTTTATTACATAATAACTAATAATAAAATCTAATAATTATTTTCTCATAAGAAACAATTAATGAAAAAAATTATTTATCGTCGTCGTTTTGTGTGAGCATATATATATATATATATATATATATATATATATATATATATATATAGAGAGAGAGAGAGAGAGAGAGAGAGAGAGGTAGGTAAGGTTCACAAGAGAACCATTATAAATTACAAAACCAATGAACGAACTTATCTTATTTTATTTTTAAAGCATTTTAGAGCTTATTTTTTATCATAAAAAACAAAAAATACTGAAATTGATAATTTTTTATCATTTTTCCAATGGTATCAAATTCGATAAAAAATTTACTTTTTTTTTTCCGTCAAACTTACAGTGTAAATCTGAATTCACACATTGAATTTGGAAAAATATATAATTTATTTTTTAGCATTCACGATGTGAAGTTATGAATTTAAATATTTTTAGTTTTTTTTCGATAAAAAGTAAGCTCTAAAACTTGAATATATATATATATATATATATATATATATATATATATATATATATATATATATATATATATATATATATATAGTTCCGTTGAGATTCAAAATAAAATAGACATATTGAGATTCAACCTCAACCAGATAATTCACATCTGCCGCTCTAACCCTTCCGGCATATCGGCACGGTGGGTTAGTTAGAATTATAAATGCTTATGTAGCGTCGTCCGTTCTTTTCACCTCTGCTACCTTCCTCACCACCATAATCGCCACCACCACCACCACCACCACCAGCCAACCCCCCATTGCAACCTCTGTCACTTATACCACCATCACCTCTACCACCACTACCTCTTCTTGCACCAACTATTATAATCATATATGTAACATCCGGATTCCCAGGTATCCTATGTTAAGTATTTATATTGAGTTTATGAGGGGAACTTGGCGATTAGGCACTTTGACTCGCCGAGTGGGACCGCGCATTTTTGGTCTGATTTAATGAAGGACTCGGCGAGTCCACACTGTTTAATGAAACCTTAAATCCTCGGGTTTGGGACCTATTTAAGGACCCTTATAGCCCCCATTTGCGGCTACCAGACTCTTGAGAGAAACCCTAATAGTGCCTGAGCGTTTGTGAGAGAGAAGAAGCCATTATTGGACCTTTGTGGGTTGTTTTGTAAGAAAGAAGGAAGGAGGACAATCAAGGAGGGTTGAGGAGCTCAGATCTATTCCCCCATTTCACCATAGGAGGCTACTGGAGGTACTAATCTGTGTTCAAACTCATGTATTTGGTGTTCTAGTTGAATCTAGGGCTTTCTTATGCCTTCTTTGGCTTGGATTCGAAGTATGTGAGGTCCTAAGGTGGAGTTCCTATTAGATTTGGACCTTAAGAGGTCCAGAGAGTCCCATCCATCTTGCTTTTTGCTATTCCATTTGAGTTATGTCTTTAGGTTGCCATTTTAGGGGTTATTTCACCCAAAGAAGCTTTATGGTCATTGCATGAGTGTAAAGGTCGGACGTTTACGTGATTATAGTGTTTGGGAAGACCAGATCTATGGATTAGAGGAGCAGATCTGACCTCAGGAGGTCATTTGGGTTTGAGCATGGCGGCAACTCGCTGAGTCCATAAGTGGACTCGACGAGTCGAGTTGGGGTTGCCCTGCGATTCGTGTCAAATGTAACCCGTCGAGTGGAAGGATGACTCGACGAGTCAAGAGAGGCTGAAAGGATTCAGAGAACCCGCATGGACTCGCCGAGTCGCCCATGTGAACTCGACGAGTCGGGTCAAAGTTTGACCATTGACTTTCGTTGACTTTAGGGTTTTGGTCAAGACTGATTCAGGAGAGTTCATGGTAGGGTAGAATGCCTTCTACCCAGTTGTAGAGATGAGATCAAGAGAGAATTCTGATCAGGATGTTATTTGAATAATAGGAGGAGGCTAAGTCGGGACATCGAGAACGAAAGTTTATCCGACTTCATTGAGGCGAGTCTTCTCACTATATTGTACCTGGAAAGGTACCTGTGTGTGACCGAAAGGTCTTATATGCTATGAGATGTATGAGATGTATGTTGTTATGTGATATGTATGTGTTATGACTGTTATGTATGTTATGGACCGGAAGGTCAAGAGGTTCGTACCAGAAGGTCGATATGGGTATGACCGGAAGGTCTACCGGGATTCGGGAAGGAAGTCCCCTAAGATATATGGATCGGAAGATCTTGCAGAGTTATGGCCTGGAAAGGCGTATGTGTGATATGTGATATTTTGGGGAACCCACTAAGCATTTATGCTTACAGCTGTTGTGTTATGTGTCTCAGGTACTAGCGATGACCGTGGGAAGGCGCCGACATGATCCGTACACACTCATAGAGATTATGTTTGATATTCTGGGAATTATTTTGTTATGATAACATTGGATACATTATATTTTGCTATTGTTTGATGATTAAAAGTGTGTTTTAAAAATGAAAAATTGTTTGGAAAATTTACGTTGTTACAATATATGATTACTCAATATATGAACAAACATATATGTATAATTATTTATGATTAGACATATATGTATAAACATGTATGATTATACCTTTCTGTCATATAATCATTTATGATTAGGCATACCCCGTTGCTGCCAGTACGCTGGAGCGTTAGAGCGGAAAATGAGAAATATGTGGTTGAGGTTGAATGTCAAAATCTTTATTTTTTTAATCTCAAATGAATCGTCCTATATATATATATATATATATATATATATATATATATATATATATATATATACACACACACACACACACAAAGAGAGAGAGAGAGAGAGAGAGAGAGAGAGATTGGGTGATGACTCTTTTTAAAGTGAGGACCCGTGAGGACACCTTAGAAAAATTGAAAAAAAAATCTAAAGAAAATACAAATCATAAAATCGAGCATAATACTATATTCGAGAGAAAAAAAATTGGAAACTTTTTTTTTTGCATCATTAAGATTAAAGCATGGATTATTTTTATGATCCATGATTCAATTTTAATGATGCAAAAAAATTCTAATTTTTTTCTCCCAGATATAATATTATGCTCGATTTTATGATTTGTATTTTTTTAAGATGTCTTTACGAGTCTTCACCGAAAATGGAGTCTTTACTGGAACCAATATATATATATATATATATATATATATATATATATATATATATATATATATATGGGACGGTTTCCTTGAGATTAAAAAAAATTAGAGATCTTGAGATTAAACCTCAACCATGTATTCTTTACTTGCCGCTCTAACGCTTCAGCGTACCGGCAACAGCGGACTATGCCTAATCATAAATGATTATATGGCAGAGAGGTATAATCATATATGACTATGCATGTTTATACATATATGCCTAATCATAAATGATTATACATATATGTCTGTTCACAAACTGAATAATCATATATGATTATGACAGTTGGTGGCAGAAAAAGTGGTGATGACAAAGATAGAAATTGTATAAGTAACGTATGTGATAGTGGTGGGGTCGGCTGGTGTGAGAGGTGGTGGTAGGGGTGGTGGCGGTGGGGGTGGTGGCGGAGGATAAAGGAATGGGTGGCGTTGTGTAATCAGACTTGCCGCGCCGGTACGCCGAATGGTTATTGCGGCAAATGTGAAATGTGTGGCTGAGGTTGAATCTCGAGATCTCAATTTTATTTTTAATCTCAACGGAACCTACCCCCTCTCTCTCTCTCTCTCTCTCTCTCTATATATATATATATATATATATA
Organism: Lactuca sativa; assembly: GCF_002870075.4. Classification (NCBI taxonomy): domain Eukaryota; kingdom Viridiplantae; phylum Streptophyta; class Magnoliopsida; order Asterales; family Asteraceae; genus Lactuca; species Lactuca sativa. Next base: position 3,253,804 of record NC_056630.2, on the reverse strand, counting down.
TATATATATATATATATATATATATATATATATATATATATATATATATATATATATCGTACATTCTATGTTTGAAAAAATTATGCGATTCTTTATAACATTGAATAGTTGTTATGCTTTGAGATCAAAAGAATGGTAGTGGAAGAAGAATAACATTCTACTTTTTTGTAGTGCTCATTTTTCTTTATCAAAGTCTTAGTTTTTAGCACCTATAGTTATATAAGCACAATAAGTGATGATCATTAGCTTATGTGTCGTCTTATGAAGCATAATACGAATGTTCGAACATTACATATTAATAAAAGCATGTAGAAAATATGAGAAAAATGCCACGAATTATTAATGTACTAGGCGAATGCCCGCGCGTTGCGCAGTGGGATAATTATGTAGTTTAGTATGGTTATATATGGTTTAATGTATTGTGAATTAAGCCATACATAAAACTTGTATGCGATTAAATAACATGTATATTTTTTGATTTACATATTTTTTTTTATCATAATCAATAATGAATTTTTTTTACTATTAGTTTAAAATTTAAAATGTAATTTTTATGTACACATTAGTATCTAATGTAATTAGTTGATGATTGATTAGATATGGATTCTCATTTGTAATCGTCTATTTATGTTGAAGCTCATACAAATACATATTTAACGACTTTTGTTAGTTTTACTATTGAATAGAAAACGGTGCCGTATTTTAAGTAAATATAAAAAATCTCATTCTCAATCTATTTTAAGATAGTGACATATTTTAAGTTAATATAAAAAATCATATTCTAGAACTAATGAAAAGAAAAAACGGAGCCAAAATTTTTAACTATAATAAAGTTGATTCCAATTAAAAAGTGCTCAATCGAAGATAATATCATTCAATAAACATCATAAGATATTATGTTATATTCAAATTACAGACATCATTTTTGTAAGAGTCATTCAAAATATATGAGACTATAGTGCCTAATACAACAATGTAATAACCAAATGACCCTAATATACTTTAAATGAAATATAATTATAATATATTATTTATGCAACTAAATTTCTACACAACATGTGTGATTCGCCTACTATATGGTATTCTTCTAATATATTATATTATAGTATAAACATTATATTTGGAAAACCACTTTGAGTCATATTGTAGTTTATAACATTAAATTTGTGACCGGATGTATTTGACACACATTTGTGTATTTGTATCTATATTATATATTTAAAACAAATATTATATAAACATCCAACCTAAATATTCATCTTCAAGTTTTCTTTCTTCACCACGTAAACAAACTTTTGTTATAAAGCCAAAAATGGAAGAAAAGACACTTAATTATATTATCATGATATAATGTATTTTGATTGGGCTTGTACAAAACATGCATGAGCATATATTATTAATTTATCTCTTGTTTTGGGTAATTGGAATAAGATAGTTTCAAATCTAACGTATCAAACGGATTACCCATTACTAAAGTCTAAAACCCAAAAACTCAAACATGTTCTAATACCATACAAATGCATGATGTTTTAGCAAATTATTATCTCATATGAATTACCATTGATTATGTGTGATTAATTATTAAGAAGGTGAAAAGGTTTGGGAGTTTCAAATGCATGAGGTTTTAGCAAATTATTGTGGGGGGGTTTCAAATGCATGACAATCAAGGGAAAATGCAAGCTTTATAAGTATGTAAGATACTAGTTATGAGATTAATATAATATATGAGTTAATTTAAAAAAACTTGAATATAAAGATCAACATGTTTGAAAGCTTTGAATTTATAAGAAAATAAGAGAATTAATGAGTTATTATAATTGAAATGTTTTTTATCTTTAAAATTTAAACAAATAATTTAAATAAATAAACAAAAAAAAACTAATGAGCCTTAATTTGAGAATTTTGAAATTAAAAGGTAAGTTTATTAATGAAATTGATATCCGTTTATTACTACATTTATTGCAATTATTAGATTAAAATATTATGTTGAATTTAATAAAATAAAAAAAACTCATAAAATGACATGTGGGAAAAAATTAATTTAAAATAACTATAAAATTACATTTGCAAATTGAATGAGAGTGTAACACGTAGCAAAAAAAATATTCATTTATTAGTGTAGATTTGAAAACCTCGTACATTTTCTTCTTGTCAATAAACAAATATGTTTTTACCTTTTTTCCTTTTAAATCAAACCAAATTGCAAGTATTCCAAATAAATGACAAATAAAAGATAAAAAAAATATATTAAACTATCATATTTTTTGGGGGACAACTTTTTTGAAATTGTTTTATCTCATTAGGTTATGGGTAGTGGTCACCACCAACCCATCGAAAAAACGTTGTCACCTCTACGTCACATCAATTTCACCATCAACTTATTAGACATTGAAAATGGTTACCACTTCACAATTTTTTTTAATGATTAAATTAAATAAAAACATAATAAAATATTTTAAATTAATTGAAACCATATTACATTAATTAAAAAACATAGAAAATTAAACCTAAAAAATAGAAAATTAAAGCTAAATTACTAAAAAAAACATTAGAAAATTAAACCTAAATTACTAAAAAACATAAAAAACATAGAAAATAAAACCTAAATTACTAAAAAAAAATAAACATAGAAAGTTCAACCTAAATTACTAAAAACATAGAAAATTAAACCTAAATTACTAAAAAAACATAGAATCTAGTTGCGATATTTGTCAAGAACTTCTTGTTAAATTTTTTAAAAACGCCCTTAAATTTTCCGGGTCAAGATTCGGTTGCGGCACCATATTTAAAAATTGAAGATTGGTGAGTGCCATTTTTCGTCGACGAGCTTCCTCCGTTGATTCAAATTTTCTTTCTAAAATACTTAGTGTTTTGTCTATTTTCTTCGCTAGTATGTCATCGTTGGTTGACTTTCCGCTTGACCCGCTTATGTGAAGGCTTAGCCAAGTTTGAAGCCTCTCGAATGACTCAGCTAGTTTACTAGACCCTCTATCCGACCCCCTTTTCTTTTGCCCTAAGCCCCAGTCATCCGTGGAGCCTTTTCATATCATAGCTAGGCCTCCTCTTTTTGAGGCCCCCTTTCTCGCTTTGTCCCATCCCGGTGGTCAACGAATATGGACGTCCGGGCGACCCTCCCCCTCGTTGGACTATCAAATCACATACCTAACACATGTCTTTGCTTTTTCCAATGCACATTTTCATTATATGTAGTTACCTCCTCAAGATTTGCCTCAATGTCATCCATCTTAACATATGGATCCTCATGAGGTGGACTGTTTGGGGTTGACTGCACCTTAAGACATAACTTGCTAAAAAACACATCATTCATGGTCTTAGTTAATGGAATGCAATCTACATGTTCAAGGTCATCGCGTATATTACCTTGCAATTCATCTGGGTCATTCTGAATAGCTCCCTCAACATACGCTTCTTCATTAACTTCAGCTACCCTTAAATGGTTGTCTTCCACACCGCTTACATCAAATTGCTCATCGAAAATCCATTGATGTACATTTACACCAAAAATAAACATTCATACACCTCTCGTTTGCATATCCTCAATCCATCGGGAAACTCTATTTCGGGCATGCAAAAATAAACATTCATACACCTCTCATTTGCATATCTTTCAAGGAACCCCACAAACTCGTTCCTGTCCATTCTAGCAATATCAACATCCTCAAACTTTTGATCCGCTCCATCCGTATAACTAATTACTAGGTACCTAGTAAAAAATCTAGCAAAGTGAACATCAATCTTCATATAAATGACCATGGTATCGAGACTTTAGGGAAATAGTAAGATAAAAATGGGAAGAAGAAGACAATGATTGTTCTTTATCAAAAGATTTGTAGGGCAAACTCATTTAACGATAAGATGACGTAGAATCTTAGTTGACATATTTTTAAATGAGGTGAGCTTAAAACCTAGTGACTAGGACAGAGTTTACCGGCTTACCCATTTAGTTTGAACATAATGACTTTAAGAATAGGTAAATTAATAATTTGTTCCCTAAATGCAAAAAAAGGGCCTTTTAAACCATAACATGGTTGAACTACATTGATATTTATTCGAAACTTAAAAACTTTTATTTTATTTGCCCAAAAAGCTATAATCATCAAAAACTTCTTCACAATTAACTGATATGTTGTTAAAAGATTTATAGTCTATCTCTTGTTAAAAGACTTCTAATCCAACAATATCCGGTATTGCTTTCCTTATTAAGATTGAGAATTTAAGTCAATGTGGTGGACATAAATATATTTAAGAAATAAATTTAAAAAGTAATTTATAAATAGGTTAGATTTAAAAAAAATTTAAGAGATCTCTTTATCGGATCATGGTCCAATCCGTTCAACCAACGAGATCGACCCATATTTTAAAACAGTGGATATAAATGACAAATGTATGTGGAATTTAGACCAAGGTCCAAAGCATCAATTGTCGCCATCCCTTCAAATTAGGGTTCTTCACGTGTTTGTTTTTAAGGATTCTCCATTTATTCCTTTTTTTCTTCATCCTAATCGTCGATCGAAACCCTAACATTTGTAGAACTAGATAACGATGACGGGAAAAGCAAAGCCAAAGAAGCACACAGCGAAGGAAATCGCTGCGAAGGTGGACGCAGCGACGACCAACAGAGGCGGTGGAAAGGCCGGAGTTGCTGATCGCACCGGCCAGGTGAAAGGCGGTCATGCTAAGTATGAGTGCCCTCACTGCAAGATTACCGCACCTGATGTTAAAACGATGCAGGTTCATCATGATGCTAAGCACCCTAAGATTCCCTTTGATGAATCTAAAATCAGCAACCTCCATGCCATCCTTGCACCTGTTGCTGATACATCGAAACCTCGCCCTGGTGTTCGTGGCAGCCTCAAGAAGTGAATTTCTCGATTATTGCTATTATGTCTTTATTATGATAAATTGACCACTTTCGATAATGTTTCCTGGCTGTTTGATTTAGACAGTAGTTCTAGTCCCTTGTCAAATGCATGATGATGTTTGTGGGTGTTTGGTTAAAATGCTATGTTATGAGTCATGTCTTATGCTTGCTTTATAGCCGTCTGATCTTGCTTTTATTGGTTTTCTCTATAGATTTTGATCTTGCCAAGACTTTTCACCATCTTTAGTTTCGATCTCTCATTGCTAATTCACATGATTATGTTGAGTTTGTTTTGTATACCTACTACTAGCATGTTAGTATCCTTTTCAAGCATATGTGGTATAGATGATGTGTCTTGTTTAGCGTATAAATACATGTGCATCTTTTGCTGCTTTTGAACATTTAGTTATAACTCTAACCAGATCTTAGTGTTTTGCTCTTGGAAGAACAGAAAGATACACTTTATGTCATGCAAACTTGTTTCTGCACATTTCTCTTAGAATCTTTTTGCCATTTGCTAGGATTATCTGTGCGTGTATATCTTTTGGTATGAAGTTGGATATGAGAGTCTAATCTAGGCACTTATTGCTTGCTGTTGCTGTTTAATGTCTGCATATGTATGTGTATGTTCTGGAAACTCTACCTTATGCTAATTCTGTATGAAGTTACATTTTGACATTTCATAGACGCAAATCTTTATTGGTGTTTGCTCAAGTTTCCATTTCAATCTAGTATTTTGAACAAATGTTATTATGATTACTAGAATATTGCAAATTTTGGGGAATTCTTGGTGTTTATGCATCTAAAAGTGCATGGTTCTTGTTAAAATGGTCTAGGACACAGATCATAGTTTCTGTAGATAATTATTGATCTGTCAAAAAGGATTAGATGCCTTCTGATAATCTTCCCAACCGATTTTAGTGTGAATGTAACCTTTTTGTTTTTGTTTTTTTTTTTTAAATGTAAATGCGTGAATACTTTTATTTTTGAAAACCAGTATATGCTTTAGGACTGGATTCCTATACTTGCGTGCTTTAAAACTAGCACATAGTACATACATTGTTTACTGGTTATTAACCAAAATACCTGATTAAGTAAGTTTCTTGATTAGCATATTGGTTTGACTATTTGGTAGTACTATTGGTAGGATGAGAATATGATTTGAGGTTGTAAGGGCGACGATGGAAATGAAAATGGTTTTGTGTTCTAAATTCTTGATGGTTTTATATAGGAATGAAAAGATGCCTGAGAAGTGAAGGGGGCAAAGGTATCAACAAGAAATGGTGGGGGTATGATTTTTTAATCAGCTTTTTGTTTGTGTGTTATAATATGCTTTGTGGTTAAACGCCAATAATCTGCAATGATTGTGTATATATACAAAAAATATCAAATATAGAAGAGGTATCAGACAAATTGGTATGAACATAAAAGCCAAGAACATGAAATATGAAAGCTTGTTTTGATTACATCAATTTTACCGAAAGTTGCAAAATACAGTATACTTATGGGATGGGATGTTCTCAATACTTGCAATATAACGATAAATAGGGTAAAAGTACCATAAAATTGAAGTTACTTGTGTGATTTACATTTACAAGATTGTTGTGATTTTAAACTGGATCCAAATCTAGCAATCCATCATCACCAGCTCTTTGTTCTGATTGTAATTGTGTTGGAAAGATGGTAAAAAAAAAAAAAAAGATATTGAAGTGCCTGTAATCAACAAGTGACCAAATAGTAATCTGGTTGACCATTCTCATAACTTGTTTAGAATAATGTGAGGAGCCAGTAATGTAGAGTTCTGACAGAAGGGTTTCTGTTTGTTTTAAGATTAATACCGTGCAATCAATAGACAATTAAAATGGATTGTCGATAATGAGGAGCCAATTATTGGTAAAATGTAATAAAGGGATGTATACATAAAGAAAAGGAAACACCATTTACCTTGGTGAAACCCAATTTGATGAGTTTATCACTTCATTTTCACTATTGTATTGTGTTGATCTATTTATGTTTTTATATATTTAATTAATTTAATTTTATTGAAAGGATATTTTTTATAAAATGAATAAGATTTTTTGGTATATTTTAATTTTTAGTCATTTTATAAATTAAAAAGAATAAAAGAAATCAATAAAAGGTAGTTTAGTCATTTTTATGTCTTACATATGCTAATTTGTTTTAATAAATTTGCTAACTAAATAGAAACCAACAACTTATTTCATTAGATTCCATTTCATTTCTAGAGATTATGCGAACCAAACCTATTATATATTTATATATTCAAATTTCTTTGGATTCCATTTCCTTTCTAGAGATTAGGCGAACCAAATGTATTATATATTTATATATTCAAATTTCTTTGGATTCCATTTCCTTTCTAGAGATTATGCAACTAAATGTTCATTTAGTATCCGGTTAAAATATATGTTCATTTAGTATCCAGTTAAATATATCAAAAAATCGGCTAATAAAATATAACCTCTTTAATAAATGAATTTTTTTTGATACATGTCAAACTCTTATTGATTTGACCACATGTCATTTTGTGGTTATTTTCAATTAAATTTTTCACATGACATTTTGTGATTTTTTTTTTCATTTTATCAAATTTCATGATACTTAAATGTAATAATTATAATAAATGTAATAATAAATAAATATCAATTTCATTACTTGACTTTCTTTTTAATTTTAAAATTTGTAAATTAAAAGCTTATTAGTTTTCTTTGCTTATTTATCTAAATTATTTGTTTAAATTTAAAAAAACACATTAATTTTAATTTTAATAATTCAATATTTTTCTAATTTTATTATAAATTCAAACTTTTAAATGTTTAGAATTTCATATTTAATTTTTCTTTTAAATGAATCCGTGTAATACATGAGTTTTACATAATTGCTTTATTAAATTTGCTAACTAAATAGAAACCAACAACTTATTTCATTTGATTACATGTCAACCAAACGTATTATATATTTACATACTCAAATTTCTTTGGATTCCATTTCCTTTCTAGAGATTATGCGAACTACATGCTCATTTCGTATCCAGTTAAATATATCAAAAAATCGGATGATAAAATACATTATACATCATAAATCGTCAAAATTCAGATTTTAATCAAGAGTTAAGTTATTATTTTGTTAAGTCTATGTAAGATCATCATCATCGGTGAGTTACCGTGACATTCGTCATTTTAAAAAAAATTATTTATGCTTATTTGAGAATCAGAATATTTATTTTTAAAGAATAATATTGTTGAATTTGCTTTCAGAAAAACATGATAAATATATCATCAAAGCATTTCAGAAGAAATGTATTTTGTTTATATTAAAAGTTTGGGATGTCATCGTTAATACAGAAACATAAGCATAAACAAACCTTACATTCATTTACACTAGTGATTTACATCTCTTTTATTCTCTCAGTGTAATGTAGCTTCATATCGACACCTGTGATACAAATAAACTGAGTGGGTATGGTTGGGAAACCTGGTGAGTATGTAACGACCCAAAATTTCACGTCCAAAAATTTCGTTTATAAAACATTACATAGAAAACGTTAATAATTAAAACATTGTTTAGTTGAACCACTTCACATCGAAAACCAAATTAAAAACCACAACATTCGATCGATCAAAATATCAAAGTATCAATCCCAGAATAAACTCGTAACTGCGGAACCAAGAGAGTGTGTGTGACATGTTACTACCGCGCCGGCTCCTTTCCCCTGGCTGAGGAGGTACCTGAAACCAAAGCTGAAAACCGTAAGCACGAAGCTTAGTGAGTCCCCCCATAATACCTCATACCATGCAAGCATATAACAAACAACGTTCAGCTAGGAGTTACGGGCCTCGCCCACACTCGGGAAGATACGGGCCCTGCCCACACTTCGCTAGCCGGGAGATACGGGCCTCGCCCACACTTGTGAAAATACGGGCCCTGCCCACACTTCGCTAGCCGGGAGATACGGGCCTCGCCCACACTCTACTATCTGGGAGATACGGGCCTAGCCCACACTCCAACCTCGGAGAGATACGGGCCCTGCCCACACTCAACCGCTAACCCATAATATACAAGTATCACACAGACAACAAGTATAAGCATCTCTATCATATTGACACATATATCATACTCGACTAAACCCAGAGATACGGGCTCGGCCCACACTCTCGTACTAACATCTCGTCTACACGGGCCGGCCTTGTTGCCTTAGACCCGTTTCTACTGAAAAGGAAACTCACCTCGAAATAGCTGCTAATCTGGTCGAGAACTGACTGCCTACTGCTGCTCCGGAAATCCTCCGGCTGCAAATCTCACAACATACTCAGTCAATCACTGCTAACTGTCCATTGGGTAAAATGACCATTTTACCCCTGATCATGTCATAAGTCAAAGTCAGAGTCAACTTTCAGTTGACCCGACTCGCCGAGTTGGCTCTCCAACTCGCCGAGTCCCTAACCAAACGACTGTCCTGGATCCCGACCCTACTCGTCGAGTTAGGCGTTGCCTCGACGAGTTCTTCTTCTTAACTGAGGTTCAAGTCCTTCATCCTACTCGCCGAGTTGTATGAACAACTCGCCGAGTCTGTTCTTGATCTAAGGAGATTGCCTTGAACTCGCCAAGTCAGGGCATGGACTCGCCGAGTTCCTCCATGGATGAGTTTGGCTTCCAACTCACTGAGTCACACCCCGTGACTCACTACACCCACTCGGCACAACGAAAAGGGGACAACTCGGAGACTCGCGAGCAGACTCGCCGAGTCGTCGCCATGCATTCACTATATATGCGATTTTGCTCGATTCCAGTCCATGCCATTTACAGATCTGGGTTCCTAGAGCATGAATGACACGTAAAGTTTCCAACTTTACGTGTAGATACTCACCAATGAGGGATTTAGGGCTCAAAATGCCTCAAAAGGGTAGATCTAGGGTGAACAAGCAACATGGGTCCATAAAGGTAACAAATTTGAGCTCCTGGAGCTCAATCTTGCCTAGATCTAAAGGCCAATCAACTTATTACGACTTATATTGCACATACAAGCTTGGGGATTGGCTCAAGAATGACTTAAATGAAGTAATAAACATAGAAACAGGGGGAAAACAGGTTATACCTCAAAGGAACTGCTGAGAGAGCACAAAGATGCTTGGATTCCTTCCCTTCCTCTTGATCTACTCCCCTTTTGCTTCAAAACCTTCAAGAACACACAACAATTTCTTCAAACTCTCAATGAACAAGCTTAGAACGAGGGTTGGGAGCTTTGAGGGTGAATGGGGGCTGGCCTGGGGCGGATAAGACGTTTAAATAGGGTGCAAACCCCTGAAACTTAGGGTTTCATCCAAAAACGGTGACTCGCCGAGTCGCCAACTTAAACGTGTCCCGGGTCCCGTATCTACTCGGCGAGTCGGACCTATGACTCGCCGAGTCCAAGGCTACAAAAAAGAGAATACTCAAATAAGATTTACGTACCAGGAACCAGGTGCTACAAATCTCCCCCACTTATTTTAGACTTCGTCCTCGAAGTGTGCTGCTCGATCCTGAAACAGCTCGGGATAATGCTCCAGCATCTCATCCACCGGCTCCCAAGTCCATTCCGAACCCTTGCGGTGCTGCCATTGCACCTTCACTAGCTCCACCTTCTTGTTCCTCAAATCCTTCGACTTCCTGTCGAGGATTGCGACTGGGCGCTCAATGTAATTCAGGCTGTCATCAACCTGTATATCCTCTAGCGGCACCACCGCTGAATCGTCCACTAGGCACTTCCACAGCTGAGAAACATGGAAAGTGCTGTGGATCTGGCTGAGCTCGGCTGGCAGATCCAGCCTATACGCCACCTTGCCCACCCGGGCTACAACCCTGAACGGTCCGATGAATCTCGGGCCCAACTTGCCCCGCTTCCTGAATCGAATGACGCCTTTCCAAGGCGACACCTTCAGGAGAACCATATCCCCGACTTGGAACTCCAAGTCGGATCGACGCTTGTCGGCGTAACTCTTCTGTCGACTCTGAGCAGTCTGAAGCCTGCTCCAAACCTGCTGGATCCTCTTGGTCGTCTTGAGCACCACTTCGGTGCTCCCCATGACTCTCTGGCCAACTTCACCCCAGCATATCGGGGTCTTGCACCTCCGTCCATACAACATCTCGAATGGAGGGCGGTTGATACTCGCGTGGTAGCTGTTGTTGTAGGAGAACTCGGCCAAGGGAAGATAGGTATCCCAGCTACCACCGAAGTCCAACACGCACGCCCGCAACTTATCTCCCAAGGTCTGGATGGTCCGCTCGCTCTGACCATCCGTCTGTGGGTGAAAGGCGGTGCTAAAATGCAAACGAGTGCCCAACTCGTCATGAAATCTCTTCCAAAATCTGGAAGTAAAACGCACATCCCTGTCCGAGATAACCGATACTGGCACCCCGTGCCGCGCCACGATCTCCCTGATATAGATGTCGGCTAATTTCTCGGCCGATATGCTCTCCTGAATCGGGATAAAGTGAGCACTCTTGGTCAATCGATCCACGATGACCCAAATCGAATCCACTCCACGCGCGGTCCTGGGAAACTTCGTGATAAAATCCATCGTGATATCTTCCCATTTCCACAGTGGAATATCCAACTGCAGCATCTTGTCATGCGGTCTCTGAAGTTCGGCCTTGACCGTCCGGCAGGTCAAGCACCGCTCAACGTACCATGCCACATCCCGCTTCATGCAGGGCCACCAATAATCTAGACGAAGATCCCTATACATCTTCGTCGCCCCGGGATGAATAGAGAATCGGGACTTGTGCGCCTCCTCTATCAAAATCTGGCGCACGCCTCCGTGATATGGCACCCACACCCTACGGTGTAGTGTCAATAGTCCTCGGCTATCGTAATCAAAGGAGGAAACTTGACCCACCACACGCTCGCTCTTCCGATGCTCCTCCTTGATAGCCTCCTGTTGAGCCTCCCGAATTCGCTCCAACAGGGGAGTCACCACGGTCATCCTCAGGCATACGTCCCTGATCGGCGCCGCCTTGCGGCTAAGCGCATCGACCACCACATTGGCCTTCCCCGGGTGGTAGAGGATCTCGCAATCATAATCCTTCACCACGTCCAACCACCGACGCTGCCTCATGTTCAGATTCGGCTGATCCATGAGGTACCTCAAACTCTTGTGGTCCGTGTAAATGGTACATCGAACCCCGTAGATGTAATGTCGCCAAATCTTGAGGGCAAAAACCACCGCCCCCAACTCCAAATCATGCGTCGGGTAGTTTGCCTCGTAAGGCTTGAGCTGCCTCGAGGCGTAGGCAATGACATGCCCCCTTTGCATCAATACCGCGCCCAACCCTGAAATGGACGCGTCACAATAAACCACAAAATCCTCTACGCCCTCTGGCAGGGCTAAGATCGGCGCCTCGCACAATCTCTGTCTCAGTGTCTCAAATGTAGCCTGCTGCTCGGGTCCCCACCGAAAGACCACGACTTTCTTCGTCAGCCGCGTCAGGGGTACGACTATCTTGGAGAAATCCTGAATAAATCTCCGATAGTAGCCTGCTAATCCCAGGAAACTCCGAATCTCAGATGGAGACTTCGGAACCTCCCATCTCATCACGGCCTCGACATTGGCCGGATCGACCAGAATCCCGTTCTGGTTGACGAGGTGTCCAAGAAATTGCACCTCGCGCAACCAGAACTCACACTTGGAGAACTTAGCATATAAGCTCTCCCTCCTCAGGGTCTCCAACACCTCCCTCAGATGTTCCTTATGCTCCTCCTGAGTCTTGGAATAAACCAAGATGTCATCGATAAAGACTATCACAGACCGATCCACCATCGGTCTGCATACGCGGTTCATGAGGTCCATGAACGCGACAGGAGCATTGGTGAGCCCAAACGGTATCACCACGAACTCATAATGGCCATAGCGCGTCCGAAACACGGTCTTCTGCTTATCCTCCTCCCTGACCCTCATCTGATGGTATCTCGAACGCAAATCGATCTTGGAAAACCAAGACGCTCCCTGAAGCTGGTCAAAGAGATCATCAATCCTCGGGAGTGGGTAACGGTTCTTCACCGTTATCTTATTCAGCTCCCGATAATCTATGCACATCCGGTGCGACCCATCCTTCTTCTTCATAAACAGGATCGAGGCTCCCCAGGGTGAACTACTCGGACGAATAAATCCCTTGTCTAGCAGCTCTTGCAGCTGCGTAGACAACTCCTGCATCTCGGGAGGAGCCAACCGATACGATGCCTTGGCTATCGGAGCCGCACCAGAAACGAGGTCAATCCTGAACTCCACCTGCCGCTCCGGAGATATCCCAGGAAGCTCCTCTGGGAAAACATCTGCGAAATCTCGCACCACCGGAACCTCACTCACTGTCGCCTTACCCGCCTCCCGGGTATCCATCACATACGCGACATATCCTGCGCATCCCTGCTGAAGGTAGCGCCTCGCCCTCGCTGCTGAACATATTGCGGGTCCATACTACGGCCTCTCGCCATGAATCACTAACTTTCCCCCGCCTGGGGTCCTGACCCGCACTAGCTGCTGCGCGCAATCTATCACCGCCCCATTAGGGCTCAACCAATCTATGCCTATAATCACCTTGTTCCCACGCAGCGGAATAGGAACCAGGTCTACTAAGAAACGCTCCTCAAACAGACGCAATACGCAATCCCGAAACACCATCGATGCTCGCACCGATCGATCATTAGCAATCTCTACCTCCAAAGGGCAATCCAACATGCCCGAAGACTCATGAAACTTCTTGCTAAGCGCAAGGGACACAAATGATCGGGATGCACCCGAGTCGAATAACACCTGAACTGGGATACCGTTCACATGGAACGATCCTAAAACATATATATACCGAGCACATATCAATATCATAACATCATAAAATAAAAATAGAGGGAAAGAATCATACCCGTCACCACATCGGGTGCGGCGCGTGCCTCCTCGGTAGTCAACTGGAATGCTCGGCTCCTCACCACCGGAGCCTCTGCCTTGCCCTGCCGGCCATCCGTGATCCGCAGGGTCGCTGGAGCTGGCGCCTTCACCGACGCTGAGACTGTCAACTGGGGGGCAATTGGCCTTCTTGTGGCCCCTCTGGTTGCAGTGGAAACACAGCAACTCAGACGTCTGAATAGCCGAAACTGGAGTAGTACAATCTCTGCTAAAGTGCCCCGTCTTGCCGCACTTGTAGCAGCCTGCTGATCCCATCCTACATGATCCCTCATGCGTCCTGCCGCATTTCCCGCAGCGGCCGGGTCCTCCTTGGCCTTTCGGCCTCCCATCTGATCCTCTGGGCTTCTTTCCTGAAGCCCCAACCACCTGCCCCGCCTCTGCCTTCCTCTTCCGAATGTGCTCTAAATCAATATCCCTTTCCCTCACCCTGGCGATCATGGACTCCAGGGTAGGGCAAGCTGAAAAGCTGACATGCTCTCGGATGTCAGCCCGTAGCATATCATGATAACGGGTCCTCCTCATATCCTCGTCACCCGCATACTGGGGTACCAACAAGGCCCTCTCCCGGAACTTGGCGGTGATCTCCGCCACAGTCTCCGTTGTCTGCCTCATGTCCAAAAACTCCCTGGCCAGCTGCTGAAGCTCGACAGCCGGCGCAAACTCTGCCCTGAACCTGGTCACAAAGTCCGACCAGGTCATAGCCTCGATAGCTGAGGCTCCCAACGAGTCACCCACTGACTCCTACCAATCCCGGGCTCGGTCTCGTAAGCACCCTGCTGTATACCTCACCTTCGACCCCTCGGGGCAGAAGCTAGTCAACTGTGCAGACTCGATGTCTGCAATCCATCGCCTGGCAGCAATGGGGTCTTTCACCCCGTGGAAATCCGGCGCACCACTGCCCCTGAAGTCCTTAAAGGACAGTGTGCGAGATCCTGACTGGCCAGATGCCATGTCGCTCCTGAACGCCCTGAGGCGATCCTCCATCAACTCGATGATCCCTTCCTTGATCGACTCGAAGATAATGGGAGTCGACTCAAGGATACCCCTGGTGATCTCTGACGTGATGAACTCGCGTAGTCCCTCATCTACCGGCTCAGAACCTGATCCCGAACCTGACCCCTCTCCTGAACCGCCATCTATCGACCTCGATCGAAGTACCACCATTCTGCAATACATAATAACACACATTAGTGATACTAATATTTCCTGAGGGATCACAACTACTTACAAGTTCCCTGGTCTTATCTTGGCCTTCCTTGGTTCGGGTACGGATCCTCTGCTTTTAGTAGTACGGGCCCATACTACCTTCCACATCTATCCGTACCTTCTTCAAGGACTGCCTCGACTTCACCAAGTCCCTTCCACTGCGGCTGATCACTACTATACTCATCCTAGGCTTGCCCTAGGGAAATCTTAGACTCCACCCTACCAGGTCCTTAGCTGCTGAATGCCTCTTAGTAGTGCCAATTAACCATTACCTGAACACCATCACATGCGGTGAGGCTCGAATAGTCCTTCGAGTAACAGGTTCACCCCTACAACGGTTAGACTCAAACGAGAGCTGCGCAATAGGGCCAAATCCAACACTCTAAGATTATTCAACCCTGATCACATGTGACGTGACGTATTCACCTAATGGCTAACTCCCACCACTTAGAGTCCCACAAAACACAAAGCAAGCAGCATTCGAACTAAGGGAACAATCTCATTCAACTCTATCGGCTTACAGGAACTGTACTAGCATATAATGCTAAGCTCATACCATCAGGCATAACCTAATCAGGCTATCCTACTTGCTGTCTACTCAATACTAGCATGCAATTCTCATACAGCTGAAACACATAAGGCAGGCACATAAGGCATCACTCCTAGATCCTTAGTCCTATTCTAGCATGCTGTTCTACAAAAGCTGATAAACATAACATAAACTTGTATGGGTACTTTGGGGAATACTTACTCGAGCTCGGCCGGTCGCGCACATCACACACTTCGTTCTTTCTCAAAACTCTTTTCTCAATTTTTGAAAACATTTTCTTTTAGAAAATCTTTTAATCCCTCGATTTGAGTTCAGACACCCCCGAAGGTGTGTCTGAATCCCTCAAACTAGGGCTCTGATACCAACTTGTAACGACCCAAAATTTCACGTCCAAAAATTTCGTTTATAAAACATTACATAGAAAACGTTAACAATTAAAACATTGTTTAGTTGAACCACTTCACATCGAAAACCAAATTAAAAACCACAACATTCGATCGATCAAAATATCAGAGTATCAATCCAAGAATAAACTCTTAACTGCGAAATCAAGAGAGTGTGTGTGACATGTTGCTACCGCGCCGGCTCCTTTCCCCTAGCTGAGGAGGTACCTGAAACCAAAGCTGAAAACCGTAAGCACGAAGCTTAGTGAGTCCCCCCATAATACCTCATACCATGCAAGCATATAACAAACAACGTTCAGCTAGGAGTTACGGGCCTCGCCCACACTCGGGAAGATACGGGCCCTGCCCACACTTCGCTAGCCGGGAGATACGGGCCTCGCCCACACTTGTGAAAATACGGGCCCTGTCCACACTTCGCTAGTCGGGAGATACGGGCCTCGCCCACACTCTACTATCTGGGAGATACGGGCCTAGCCCACACTCCAACCTCGGAGAGATACGGGCCCTGCCCACACTCAACCGCTAACCCATAATATACAAGTATCACACAGACAACAAGTATAAGCAACTCTATCATATTGACACATATATCATACTCGACTAAACCCAGAGATACGGGCTCGGCCCACACTCTCGTACTAACATCTCGTCTACACGGGCCGGCCTTGTTGCCTTAGACCCGTTTCTCCTGAAAAGGAAACTCACCTCGAAATAGCTGCTAATCTGGTCGAGAACTGACTGCCTACTGCTGCTCTGGAAATCCTCCGGCTGCAAATCTCACAACATACTCAGTCAATCACTGCTAACTGTCCATTGGGTAAAATGACCATTTTACCCCTGATCATGTCATAAGTCAAAGTCAGAGTCAACTTTCAGTTGACCCGACTCGCCGAGTTGGCTCTCCAACTCGCCGAGTCCCTAACCAAACGACTGTCCTGGATCCCGACCCTACTCGTCGAGTTAGGCGTTGCCTCGACGAGTTCTTCTTCTTAACTGAGGTTCAAGTCCTTCATCCTACTCGCCGAGTTGTATGAACAACTCGCCGAGTCTGTTCTTGATCTAAGGAGATTGCCTTGAACTCGCCAAGTCAGGGCATGGACTCGCCGAGTTCCTCCATGGATGAGTTTGGCTTCCAACTCACTGAGTCACACCCCGTGACTCACTACACCCACTCGGCACAACGAAAAGGGGACAACTCGGAGACTCGCGAGCAGACTCGCCGAGTCGTCGCCATGCATTCACTATATATGCGATTTTGCTCGATTCCAGTCCATGCCATTTACAGATCTGGGTTCCTAGAGCATGAATGACACGTAAAGTTTCCAACTTTACGTGTAGATACTCACCAATGAGGGATTTAGGGCTCAAATGCCTCAAAAGGGTAGATCTAGGGTGAACAAGCAACATGGGTCCATAAAGGTAACAAATTTGAGCTCCTGGAGCTCAATCTTGCCTAGATCTAAAGACCAATCAACTTATTACGACTTATATTGCACATACAAGCTTGGGGATTGACTCAAGAATGACTTAAATGAAGTAATAAACATAGAAACAGGGGGAAAACAGGTTATACCTCAAAGGAACTGCTGAGAGAGCACAAAGATGCTTGGATTCCTTCCCTTCCTCTTGATCTACTCCCCTTTTGCTTCAAAACCTTCAAGAACACACAACAATTTCTTCAAACTCTCAATGAACAAGCTTAGAACGAGGGTTGGGAGCTTTGAGGGTGAATGGGGGCTGGCCTGGGGCGGATAAGACGTTTAAATAGGGTGCAAACCCCTGAAACTTAGGGTTTCATCCAAAAACGGTGACTCGCCGAGTCGCCAACTTAAACGTGTCCCGGGTCCCGTATCTACTCGGCGAGTCGGACCTATGACTCGCCGAGTCCAAGGCTACAAAAAAGAGAATACTCAAATAAGATTTACGTACCAGGAACCAGGTGCTACAAATCTCCCCCACTTATTTTAGACTTCGTCCTCGAAGTGTGCTGCTCGATCCTGAAACAGCTCGGGATAATGCTCCATCATCTCATCCACCGGCTCCCAAGTCCATTCCGAATCCTTGCGGTGCTGCCATTGCATCCTCACTAGCTCCACCTTCTTGTTCCTCAAATCCTTCGACTTTCTGTCGAGGATTGCGACTGGGCGCTCAATGTAATTCAGGCTGTCATCAACCTGTATATCTTCTAGCGGCACCACCGCTGAATCGTCCACTAGGCACTTCCGCAGCTGAGAAACATGGAAAGTGCTGTGGATCTGGCTGAGCTCGGCTGGCAGATCCAGCCTATACGCCACCTTGCCCACCCGGGCTACAACCCTGAACGGTCCGATTCTTCAACTTATCTGTCTACCAATCCTATCTTCCATGCTCGCATAAAGCACCTGGAAATTGATTTCCACTTTATTACAAAAAACTTGTTAAGGGGAGTTTTCACTTTTCATGTACAATTTACATCCACAAACGATCAGACATCTTCACAAAACCATTGCCAACTCCTAGATTTTTCATCCTATGGTCCAAGCTACACGTCATTTACCGCCCTTAGCTTGCGGGGCATATTAGAAAGGGTTTGCCATGTTTATAATAATCTTCGTGTAGAGGGTACCTATATGTAACTTTTATCTGTAGAGATCCCTTGTACCTCATTCTAAACAATCAATATACAATTACATACTGTGGTTTATTATTGTATTTGTACAAAGTGAAAAAGATCCCATCAAACTATGATGTTTCAGCTAAAAGAACAATGAACAGACCTCTTATTCATCAACAACATGAATTGCTAAGATACAAAACAACAACTATCATCATGATTCATGAACCAAATGCCACTACACAACTAATTAAACAAGCTTCAAGCCAAACCAACATCAATAACTTTGGAGGTCTTAACACGTGTACTGCTTTGTTCTTCGAGTCCTAACCACTTGCGTATGTATTCAAATACGGTTTCATCTCTTAATAATGCCCGATGAGCACCGGGTATTCCCACCCTTTCTATTGCTGGAAATCCATCTGCCTATACATGTAGATGGTGTTTTCAGTTCCAGGATATGACACAATCTTTTGGTTGAATTTGTTAAGCATCATGTACATACACACATATTACATATGAAATAAGGTGGGAATAGTGAGTACCCTTGCTGACTCAGCGGGAACTGTTGCGTCTCCATCCACACATGAGTATTCAGGCTGCAAAAAAGAAAAAATGAGCAATAAACAACAGTTAAGATAAAATTGCCACAGGCTTGAATCTGAGACCTCATTCTCACATTCTTATTTATTGCTAGAGCAAGCATGTGGGGATAATTAGGATATAGGTCGGATATATCATAAGTATTAATAGGAATAGGAGGATTTGAATGACTTACTAATGTATGGCATATCTCAGATGGGTCGATGATTGGATCAGTTTCAGACCCATAACTGCAAAAGAGTATTCGTTTAATCACAAAACACAACATAACACAGAAGCATTTCATTTTCCCCATTTATGCAACAGAGTAGTTTTTCAAGTTTCATTCCTAGACCAAAATATTTAACAACTTATCTGTAAATTCTTTCATTGGTTAAAATTTTGGTGCATGACTTGTGTCGGTTGCATAAACATGTAAAAGTGATGACATTGTAGCAACACATACCAAACATCAAAAGGGGTATCCAGTGATGTTCCATAAATGTTATAAAAATCAATCCCTTCGGGAAGCTGCACGCTGTTTAGCATCTTGCGTGTAGTGGCTGCCCATTTGTAGATTGAAGAATTGAATGGCAAAGGTATCGTCTTCTTGTTGTACTCTATCTGTCAAGTTTACACAAAATCACTCAGATTACATTCAGAAATCAAAGGTTGACTTGTTTTTGGGACATATATATAAATTACCTCATTGCCCTTCAATGCTTCCTCAAACAGCCCCACACAATCAGATGGGTCATAAGTTTCCAGTTTGGCCGAATCTTGTCCGTTTTCTGAACGGTTTCTCCATACGAAAATTTCAGGTTGTTTTTTCCATTGGAACTCGGGATTTGGGAGCATCTCATATATTGATGGGCATTCCACCAACTAAAACCACAAAAGGAGAGAACTGAATCACCTTCATTTTTATAGCTAATGAATCTTTTGTTTCAAGTCATGATATTTTAAACCAGGAGATGATTGACAAATAAATAAATAAATTGACTACCAGTTGATGCATTGACCACCTTGACACAAAGAAATAGCTTTCAAGTCCCTCCACAAACTGTAATCCGGTTAACAGAGAATCATTGACATATCCGGGTGCACCTTGGAAAGGGGTTGCAATGGTTATCCATTTTTTCACATACTTGGAAAATGCCTATATTATATATTATATATACCAAGTTTATATTAATTCATCACATATAAGCACAATGAAAAAAATAAATAAAAAGTTCATTGGGTGTGTTTTCATACATCGGAATGGAGTGATATGAAACATGATACTAGCAACCCACCCATGGAGTGTGATATAAGGTTGACTTTTCTACCCCCTGAAGCTTTATATGCAGTCTCTAGCTTTTCCTTAAGACCATCCATTGCCTGGTCAGTTCTGCAAATAATACATGACATTTTTATTTTTATTTTATTTAAAACAAACATGTCCAAATAAACCTCTTAATTACCAAACACTAAAGTTATCTCTACCTATTGCTTTGGCGGAAGTCATATCCATATCCAAACAATGTTGTTCCTTTCTTGTATCCACACTTAATAAGCATGTCGATCATGTCATGAAAATGGTATACATCCGTCACTTGTAACAATTTTATCCACTGAAAACTCAGAATATACAAATAATATATAAATTCTTGTCTGCCTTTGATAGATGAAAGAAAGAACAGTTTCTTTTTTCGTTTTATTTAAAAAAAAAAATCTCCAATATGGCGAAAACAGAATAGATGATGCTACTGAACTTACAAATGAGGGATCTAAAATATCGATAGCATAAAGCCCATAATCATCTTGTGGAACCACAATATCAGAACTATCATCCAGTTCTTCTGTGTACCCTGAAAATCCAAAAACACATCAACTTCTATCATGTTAACAACATTCAATATATATATATATATATATATATATATATATATATATATATATATATATATATATATATATATATATATATATATATATATATATATATATATATATATAGTGACTGAACAGGAAAAGAAGCCTGACGGGAGAAAGTGTTGCATACAGAAAGTATGTTTTTTCTTCTAAACCAATGATAATAAATGAATATTTCATCCTAAGATTCCTAAAGGCAAGTTTCACAGTATTTATTAATTATAACAATATTCATCAATCTTGATGAGAGGAGTTGGGAGCAAAAAGGAAGGGAAAATAGGTAAATTGGTCGGTAAGCCAAGTTACTTTTGTCTTAATCCATTAAGTCATTCTATCCAGATTAAGACAAAAAGAAATTACGTCCCCAGTTGTCCAAATTAAGTGCTTATAACGACCATCAAAAAGCAACCCCCCCCCCCCCCCCCCCCCCCCCCTTTTTTTTTTTTTAATATAACGGCAGGCCATCATGGTTAAAGCAGCTAAATTGATATGATCAATACAACCAAACCAACTATTGCTAATCAGATAATTAATAATTCACTTGCCTGCTATCTAACCATTTTCCATAACAAATAAATAATCCTCACAACACTTCAATTCTCTAAAGATCCAAAAAACTTCTGTCGGTGTAAAGACATGACAGCAGCATTTTAAATTCGATTCCATTTCATTAACAGGAAAAAATCAGATTGATTTATAAAAATACAGAAAATTGACGTGTAATTAGAAGCTTATATTTTTTGGTTTCAAACCCAATTAGAATATTAGCAGCATTTATGAAATGTTTAACAATTAAAGACCATAAACAAAAAAAAATTTAGCGAGAAAGAGAATGAACCAGTATCGGGATTGTAGAGGGACCAGACTCTCTTTCGGAACTCCATATCAGCAAGAAGAATACGGACCCAAACACGGGTCGTAAGCCCGAACCAGCCCTTTGGCTTCGAATTCAGAATACTCCCACCAACACCACTCACCAGAAGTATCGGGTCAAGATCAGACACATCCTCACCGGAGCTCCTCCGATCACCGAAGCACCACCAGTTTCCACCTACCATTTCTTAATTCCTCCGCCGCTCCTTTGGGGAATGTAGCACGTTATGTGAGTATAAATCCTAGAGAAGTAGTAATATAGTATTATATACATAATATATATACAGTTGATCAAGAAACGAAAGGAAGTAGAAAATTGTAGCCGGAAGAGGATTTGCGCTGACTTAATGATTTGATCTCGAAATAATATTCGGTTGCGATATTCTTTGGATTCTTCAATTTACGTCTCCCCCCCTTTTTATTTTATTTTATTTTATCATGGTAACATAATTTAATACAGGGCCTTTAATATATTCTGAATTAGACGAGTTATTTAACTTAGGGTTAATTGCATAGAAAACATTACGCTTTATATATATATATATATATATATATATATATATATATATATATATATATATATATATATATATATATATATAGTTAGGTTATTTTGTTTTTATTAACTATTGTATGCCAGAATACACAGATCTGGACTATCGGATGGAATATAATCAAATGTCATGATTTGTGGGTCTATGGTAGTAGAATAGGATAGCATGTACCATATAATCACACAAATTTCAGCATAAGGGCATTTTAGTCAATTAACCTATATTAAAAAAGGAAATTTTCGGATTTTTAGGGATGATTAATTTCTTTATTTTTTAAAAATCTGAATATTTTAAATTAATTCAAATTTAAAGATCCGATTTTATTCTGTCAGAATGATAGAATGTCAACCATAAACTAGTAAATGTATTTTTCGATTTTATTCTGTCAGAATGGCAGAATGTCAAACACAAACTAGTAAATATATTCTGACAGAATACACAAAATCGATTCTTGAACTAATAATATATCAAAAAATTACATTGTATGATTGTGATTCATTGAATAATAAAAAAACATTCTGAAAGAATAAACAAGTATAATTCTTAAAAAATAACAACATTCTTAAAAAATGAGTGTGATCATTCTTTAATTCATTCTTCAACCCTTTCCCATCAGGTCTTCAAGCCATTCTTGAAGCCTTTTCTACCAGAAATTCATTGCCAAGTAATTTGTAGTGATACACTTGTAAAACCTGCACATTAAGCATACAAATAATTAACTACAATTCTATCAGAATACAACAAATAATATTCTTACAAAATAAACTATTCTGCAAGAATATTATTTAAGAATTTGTATTATCAAGAATATATCCAACAAACAAAATAAGGAACTAGCATCAACCTATTCTGACAAAATAAGGAACTAGAGAAAATTACACGGTTGGTCCCTATGGTTTGCTCTTACTTTCACGCTTCGTCCCTGGAAAGAATTTTTAACTCGGACAATCCCTATAACTTTATTTCGTTACCCGCCTAGTCATTTAGTTAACTTTCCGTCTTATTTGGGGTTAGGAACTACTCACGTGAGTGGCACGCTGGGGGCATTTTTGTCCTTTCAACCCTACAACGGACTTAAAACTACTTCTCCTTCATTCTTTTCTCAATCGGTGCTTCCAGTTCTCCTCTTCTACTCCATTTCTTTTGCTCGTGAAGATTGAAGATCCACAAAATTGATTATGGTGAAATGCAAGTGTGGAGCTGTAGGGATCATACGAACTTCAGGAACAAAGAGAAATCCTGGTAGGCCTTTTTATGCATGCCCTTTACAGGTATTGAGTTATCAATTTTTTTGGTAATTTCTAGGATGAACCCTAGTTTGTGCTAATCGAGGGTATTGAAAACTTCAGGGACCAAGAAGTGGATTTATTTCATGGGTAGATGAAGAAAAGCATACGTATGAGGGTGAAAGCCAAAATCTTGAGCTTGAAATCCATAATGAAGAACTTCAAATCCAAAATCGTGACCTTGAAATCCAGAATGAAGAACTTGAAATCCAAAATCGGAACCTTAAAATGTTGTTAATTGTCAGTTGGATTTTGTTTTTTGGGATAATTGTTTACAAGTTGTAGTATTAGGTATTTCAGTAATGGTTTTTGGTTGAAGATAATCTAATGAAAGGGTAATATTAGCATGTTTGTATTGCTGCATTTTAATGAAATGGTATATTTAGGTACAATTAATAGTTGCACTTTGTTGTCTTATAAAAGATTACAATGGATTATTACCATCTTGTATTGCTGGAATTGGGAGAGAAAGGGTATCTATTGGTACAATTAATAGATGCAATGCAACTGTAATCTTTTGGTATTTTTCATTTAACATATGACCAAAAACATGCCAAATGAAATGACCAAAAAACATGCCAAATGAAATGACCAAAAAACATGCCAAATGATCCATTATATAACATTAAATGAAATGACCAAACACATGCCAAATGAAATGTCCAAAAACATGCCAAATGAAATGACCAAAAACATAGCAATAATTGATCCATTAGATAACATTAAAACAAAAGCATTACATAAGAGTTTAACCAAAAACAAATGTCTAAGTACCAACTGCAATTGTTTTGGTGATACTAAACACAATACAGTTTAATCAAAATACAAACATCACATGACATAATAGTTTAACCACAATACAAACATCACATTACATAATAGCTTAACCAAAATAAGAGCATCACATGATAAAAGAGTTTACAATGGATCCTTCTCTTTTCCTTTCTTCTTCTGTTTTCCTTTCTCATTCTCTTTTCCTTTATCCTTCTCTTTTCCTTTCTCATTCTTCTTTTTTCCCTTCTTCCCAACAGTTGGTAACTGCCCTTTGCAAGTCCTGGCATTGTGTCCTTTGTTGTTACATTTGGTACATGTAACAGTTTTTTGTGCTCTAGAAACTATATTCCCTTTGATCATATCCTCTTTTTTTGTAGCTGACTTCCTTCGTTTCTTTTTTGGTCTTCCTATTGGGACACGGTGTTTTGGAGGCAACAAAGTAGTTGGACAAGGTGACTTAATCCACAATCTTCTACCATTTATCGGATCCACTTTGAAAGAGTACATGTTCCTCCAGGTTGATAGCCAATAACATTCATGAACAAAGGTTTCTGGAATACCAATTGCACCATTATTTCTCCTCATGTCTCAGATTGCAGATACAGCATGTTTGCATGGCATTCCAGTTATTTCCCACTTCTTGCATGAACAGGTTCGTTGATTCACATTCACTACACACTGATCTTGCCAAGGTCCACTCACTTGGTACTTCCCATTTCCACAAAATGATGCTGTATACTCCTCTGCCTGATCTTTGATCTTTTGCAATAGCTTGGTAGCTGTTGGAGTCAAAGGGCCTGTTGCTTAGTCAATTTCTTTTTCAACATTCACAATCCTCTTCATGATGTACTCCCGGATGAACTCTAAGCAATTGATAATTGGTGTGTCACGTCCGTCTATTATTTTGCTATTAAAGCACTCGCATATGTTGTTTATCACAATATCAGAATGTGCTCTCCCTATTAATTAATAGAATACATGTATAATTGGTTAGCAAACATTAGAGTATTGTTATGAACTCACTTAATTTAATGAGTAACCACAACAAGAACAACACAATGTAAAGAACAGAATGCAAAAGAAAATAATTCCAGGTTAACAGAAAAGATCGATATCTCAATTCCTATCCCACTACCCTCTTATACTATCAGTCATAACAACTAAATAATATAAAATACCCATAATGCCCCTGTACCAACAAGATGCTCTTTATTTGATGATTACCCCAAACTACCCTTTCTCTAAAATAAGGTGACCAGAGTGGGTGCATAACAAGTATACAACAATAGTTATCATATATTATAATATATAACATGGTCAAACCTGTAAAATGAGAACGTGCCCAATGTTGAGGTGGTATTTGTTTAAGCCACTCATAACATTCTTGGTTTAATTTTCTAACTTCTTCCATTTCTTTTTCAAACTCTTGCACAGTATATGTTGTTGAACAATTCCAAAGCAGTTCTTTAAACTTATCCCCTCTCCAACGTGACCTCATATTTTCGTGTATGTGGCGAACACAATAACGGTGCTCTGCACAAGGAAACAAATCTGCGATGGCAGAACTTAAACCCTACAAGAAAGATACATTATGTCAATGATTTCTTTTCCTTTAGATATTACTATTCAAAACACAAGAAAATAACCTTTTGCCTGTCTGATATAAATGTAAAATTTGAATTTGAAGCCAACCCTAGGTCATCACCCAAGTGAGTTAAAAACCATGTCCAAGAGTTCAGTGTCTCAGCTTCAACCACAGCATATGCTAAAGGATATATTCCATTATTCCCATCTAAAGCCTGTGCAATACAATCCAATAAATAAAAGTAAAAAATAAATCAAAATATATGGTTCAACCACAACATAAGAGAAAATGTACCACAACAGATAAAATTTGACCATGGAAAGGTCCTTTCATGAAAGCCCCGTCTACCCCAAGAAAATCCCTCTTCCCTGCTGCAAATCCTTGCTTCAAAGCACCAAGGCACACGTACACGCGTCTGAAGCTTCTTGTCTCAACATCAGGATTTGGTTCACTTTCGACATCAAGCTTGATAGTGGTGTCTGGGTTTTGAGTCTGCACTTCTAACAGATAATCTTGTAAGATCTTGTACTGAGTGGCATAATCACCCCTGATAATTTTTAAGGCTGCTTCTTGTAACGCCCGGGTTTCAGGACTAAGCATTTTTGTCAATGTAATAGTCTAGGTCAACTCTTGTAACTCTTTTTGAAGTAATAAAAATGAAATATTTGAGTATTATGTGAATTATGTGTGTTTATGTGTTTATTATTTAATTATAAGTGTATAATTAATAAATAATAAAAATAAGCGTCAAAATTAAAGTGTGAGATAAGCCCGATATCTCTACATAAAGTTGTAGACTATGTCTCAAGGTTTCCGTACATATAAAGAACGCCGAAATCCGAGTTATAACGAAGAAGTTATGGCCCGTCGAAGTTTTACGGCAAAACCGGCACGGCACCGGGAAGCATAAATAGTGAATTTACGATAGAGTGAGATTTAGCCTTAGCAATCTAAACAAAAGTTGTGGAATATGTTGAACTAAGAACTTCGGTAAAAAGAACGCCCAAATCTGACTTCGTATGAAGAAGTTATGAGATTTTAAACAGACCAATCCTGTCCCGGCTTGTTAAAAATATAACTTTAAAAATAAAGTCAAGATTAGCCGACGGAGTCTAAACGAAAGTTGTAGAGTACGTCTTCACCTACGCGTGGATATAAAGAACGTCAAAAACGGAGTTCGTATGATCGAGTTACAAATTATAATATCATATTTACGTATTAAAATAAAGTATAAATCATGTATACGTATACATATATATACATATGTATATATCATTAGAAAGATATCGACGATGCGGTCATTATAAGACTAATGTTGAGTTCTTTCGACATTAGTTTAGTACAAATATCATTAAATCCATTTATAATAGTATTATAGAGGGGTGTTTAGTTGTTTATATAACTAAAAGGTCATTAAGTAATTATGGAGGGTAGTTTTTGAAAATTCAATTAGTATAAATAAGAGCCTTGGGCTCTCATATTTCTTGCACCATTCTCTTGATTCAAGAGTCTTTCTCTCCTTATCCCCCGAGCATTTCGGTCCCTCGTGATTCGACTTCTCTTTCTGTAGCTTAGTATAGTAAGGTGAGCGCTGAAGCGCTGCACGAATCTTTCTTAGAAAGATTCAGCGACGAAGTTCTGCCCCTGCAAAGCCCGACTCCTAGCTAAAACCCCCTTGTAAGTAAGTTATGCTTACCTTATTTTAATATAGCTTATATTTAAAATTAGTATTGTTATTATGAACTTATAATAAATATTTGAGCTATTATTATAACTTATATAAGTGTCGTTATAATATTTTTTTTAACTACTCGCGGTACGGGGAATCTGGTTTAAAGGGCCGCATAGGGTTGTTGGATTTCAGAAGTGTTATATGCCAAAATGGTCCTGCCCTCCGGTGTTTTATGTGTGGCCCCTGTCTGTACATAGTGGTTGGAAAATATTGTTTAACGCTTATATAATAATAATAATACTAAGACTAATAGTTGGTCACGGTAAATATTAGACTAAAATTTAGCGATAATAATGTTAGGTTTCGTCGAAGGAAAATAGAATCGTTAGAAGCAAGCGCTGCCCGATTTTGGAATCATCACCTTAACAAGTGAGTGCATTAGTTACTTTCAGCTTACACATAGATATGAAGTATTTTATATAAATTACGTGCTATATGTGCATATTATCTGAATACTTGCTATCTATGCTAGATGAACATTGTTATACATGTTTTCAATGATTTAAACTGTATATGTATTTTATATCTACGAAAATGTTGGGGTAAAACATGGGTAGATGTAATAGCAGATGTGTGATAAAATGATGAGAGACCTCGATGTTGATGTTGTTGTTTCTATCATCTAGCGGAGTATGGATGACGACCACGGACTCTTCTAGACAGTCCAGTGGAACGCTAGCAGGCTCGCAACCTGTAGGTGTTTGTGAACGACGTGTTCACCGGTGTACTCCATCCCCCACATGGTTGCCTTTAGGACATTTATTGCTGAGGAATCCCCTTAGCAGCAGTGTCCGTCCCGATGATGATCCTTAGGCTAGGTCCCTTATGATAGGTGTTTAGGGACGTAAAGTGAGGATAACGGGAACGGGTAATCGGGTTATTGTTGATTGAATTAATAAACTTATTTATTGTGGGTTGAAAACCCTATGTGCTCACCAGGCTCCCAAGCCTGACCCACTCAGTTTTATGTATTACAGGTAGTGGCGCATGAGCATAGGTGTGATGTTTTGGACGAGGGATTACGGATATAGGCCTGTAGATATGAAATAATGTAGTAAGGCTTATATTGTACTGTTTATGCTTTTGATCTGTACGAACATGACATCCCGAGTCTTTTAATGAAATACATTTCTATGGAAATGCTTTTGATAAATCTTTATCATATTTTTGTTTTGGGACAAATTCCGCAACACTTTCATTTAAAATGTAACTCTGATTTTTAAACAAAGCATAAACAAACCGGTCTTTTGTGGCCGTGATTTTGGGGATGTCACAGTTGGTATCAGAGCATTAGTTTAAGCGAACTAGGAATTTGTAGGATTTCTAGACTTAAACTTAGAATGCTAAGCGATGATTGTGAGGTGTGAGCACTAGCTTATTTTAGGAATTGTGCCTAAAATGCTTTTATGTGCTAAATGCTTTGTGCATAATATGCTGTTAATTGTTCGGATCTATGGTCTGTTGCCGACCGGATCTGGAAACCTTATGTGTTTAGAATTCTAAACGTACGACTACGATATTAGAACTAGCATGTAAACGTTTCGGAGTGATAAGGACGATTTAAACGTCTATCCTAAATAAAGATCTAAATTCACCTTATTCGGTGTATAGATCAAGATGGCAAGGACTCGTAGCGGAAACGTGAACGCGAATGGAGATAGGAACCAACCCCCAGTGGTTCAACAAATACCTATTGTAGAAGAAGTTGCACCTGAGCCAGTCACGATGGCCGGAGTGCAAGCGATGATCCAGGCTATGTTGGATCGTCAAATGGAGGAAACTAGACATTTGCTCCAGCAAAATCGAGAGGAAGGCACTATTCAAATCGAACAGCCCAAGTTGAACGAAGGGCAGACTGAGGAAGGAGACTACAGTGGAACTGTTGGTCAAGTCAACCAACCAATAGTTCAAGAAAATAACCAAGATGACGGATTCGAGAGAAATGGATGCAAGTACAAGGATTTTCAGACTTGCAAGCCATCGACTTTCACGGGAAAGGAAGATCCAATCGGAGTCATGGATTGGATCTCGGAGATGGAGTTAGCTTTCATGACATGCGGTTGCAGAGGGAAACTACAGACCACGTTTGCAGTGCGTCAGTTTCGAGGAGGCGTTGTACGTTGGTGGAATACTTTGGGGAAGACTTTAAGCCCCAACAAACCCCTGGAACTGACATGGGCAGAATTTCTGGTACAATTCAAACGAAAGTACTGCTCAGCTCAAAACCTGCTCGAGCTAGAGAACTAGTTTCTAACCCTAAAGAAGGGGAGCATGTCAATCGATGAATACACGAACAACTTCACAGAAAAGATGGAATTTGCCTTGCGTCTTGTTCCGGATGAGCTGACGAAAATTGATAAGTACGCAAAGGGATTACCATGGGAGTACGCGGTACCAGTGCGTCAGGCACCTACTTTGGAGGCAGCTATCTGGGCTGCCAAGTCTGTGGAGGATATGATTAAGGGAAGAGCTGCCAGCAAAGTCGAGGTTGGCGAGAAAAGGAAATTTGACGGATCCTCAAGGTCCGGTAAGAAGGGTAGATTCTCGAAGTTTGGTTCGAGAGGAGGAGGATCAGAAGCGAAGTGGTGTGACAAGTGCAAGAAAAAGCACTCTGGGAAGTGTGATGGAGGGGTCACTTGTTACAAATGCGGAAAGCCTGGGCACTATGCCAACGAATGCACGTTCACTAAGAAGGTCTGTTATGAGTGCAACGAGGAGGGGCACATTTCAAGGGATTGCCCGAAGAAGAAGAAGACGGGAAGACCCAACATACCACCGAAGCCGAAGGCAAGAGCCTTCCAGATGACGCTCGAGGCTGCAAAGGAGGCAGCAGACGTCGCTTCAGGTACCTTTCTTGTAAATGGTTTGCCTGCAAATATACTATTTGATTCCGGAGCCAACTACTCCTTTGTATCACATAAATTTGGTGGGAAATTAGCATTGCCTGTAGAAAAACTAGATAATGCCCTGATTGTAGAAGTTGCCAGTGGCAAATTCGTACCTGTTAGTAATCGTATTAGGAACATCGTCATTGACCTAAACGGAAACGAATTCCACGAAGAGCTATTACCCATAGAGTTAAATGGTTTTGACATCGTTTTGGGTATGGATTGGCTTAGCGCTAACGATGCTGAGATTCAATGCCGAAAGAAGATAGTAAAGGTGAACCCACCCGGAAAAGAATCATTTATGGTATATGGGGACAAACGCAGAGTGAATTCTGGAATCATCTCCCTGATGAAAGCCAGGAAATGTTTGTCCAAAGGATGTGCATCATACTTGGCATTCGTAATCGATGCCAAGAAGGAGAAGAAAGAGGTGCAGAATATACCGGTTGTGTGTGATTATCCGGAAGTCTTTCCCAAAGATCTTCCCGGATTACCACCTGATAGGCAAGTGGAGTTTCGTATAGACTTGTTACCAGGAACAACACCGATAGCAAAGGCACCTTACCGATTAGCACCGACGGAGATAAAGGAGCTCATGACGCAACTTCAGGAGCTGTTGGACAACGGTTTTATTCGACCTAGTTCATCACCCTGGGGAGCTCCGGTGTTATCCGTGAAGAAGAAAGACGGAAGTATGAGAATGTGTATAGACTACCGAGAGCTGAATAAGGCAACGGTGAAGAACAAGTATCCATTGCCGAGGATTGATGACCTATTCGATCAGCTGCAAGGTTCGAGCTACTTCTCAAAGATCGATCTTAGGTCAGGATATCATCAGCTAAAGGTGAGAAAGCAGGATATTGAGAAGACTGCATTCAGAACGAGATATGGACACTACGAGTTCTTGGTTATGTCATTCGGGCTAACCAATGCTCCCGCAGCATTCATGGATTTGATGAATAGGGTTTGTAAACCATTCCTCGATAAATCCGTGATAATGTTCATCGAAGACATTCTCATCTACTCAAAAAGCCAAGAGGAGCATGGAAAGCATCTACGGGAAGTATTAGAAGTGTTGAAGAAGGAGAAGCTTTTTGCAAAGTTCTCCAAATGCGACTTTTGGATACGGGAAGTCCAATTCTTGGGTCATGTTGTTAACCAGGAGGGAATAATGGTTGACCCCGCAAAGATCGAGGCTGTGATGAAGTGGGAACGTCCGAAAAGTCCCACGGAAATTCGAAGCTTTCTAGGATTAGCCGGATATTATCGACGATTTATCCAAGGCTTTTCTTCGATAGCTGCTCCATTAACAGCTTTGACTCATAAAGGAGCTACATATACGTGGAGTGAGAAACACGATGAGGCATTCGAGAAACTAAAGAAGAAGTTATGTGAAGCACCGATACTTTCTCTACCCGATGGAGTCGAAGATTTCGCGGTTTATAGTGATGCTTCTGGAGTCGGGTTGGGTTGTGTTCTGACCCAAAGAGAAAAGGTGATAGCATACGCATCTCGACAATTGAAAGAGCACGAAAAGAACTACCCCACTCATGATCTGGAGTTGGCAGCGGTAGTATTTGCCTTAAAGATATGGAGGCATTACCTCTACGGCACGAAGTGCAAGCTCTTCACTGATCATAAGAGTCTCCAGTACCTCTTTAATCAGAAGGAGTTGAACATGAGGCAACGACGTTGGCTAGAACTTCTCAAGGACTACGACTATGAGATACTTTACCACCCAGGTAAAGCAAATATTGTTGCTGATGCTCTCAGTCGGAAAGTCAATCTTGAAAGGAAAATGCCAAGAGCGTTAAGAATTGAAGTCGTCTCGACGATTGTGGAAAGCATCAGGAAAGCTCAAGAAGAAGCTTTAGAGAAAAATGACCGAAAGGAAGAACGTTTGGGAAGAACGTTAGTGTTCGGTACAAACAGTCGTGGACTGAAGGTATTCCAAGATCGAATTTGGGTACCTAAGACGGGAGGAATAAGAGATCTTCTGATGGAAGAAGCACACAAGACCATGTACTCGATTCATCCTGGTAGCACTAAAATGTATAGGGACTTAAAACCCTACTACTGGTGGCCGACGATGAAGCTCGATGTTGCGAAGTATGTGGCCGAGTGCGTAACATGTGCGAGGGTTAAGGCACAACATCAGAAACCGTATGGGAGTTTAGAACCTTTACCTGTACCCATGGGTAAATGGGAAGACATCACCATGGATTTTGTGACTAAACTGCCCAGGACGAAGAACGGTCACGGCATGATTTGGGTAGTCGTGGATCGTTTCACCAAGAGTGCACACTTCATAGCAGCCAACGAGAAGTGGTCTATGGATAAGCTCGCAAATGCTTACGTGAAGGAAATTGTAAGACTTCACGGTGTTCCTCTTACGATTGTATCAGATCGTGATAGTCGTTTCACGTCAAGGTTTTGGAGGAGTCTACAAGAGGAGTTAGGTACAAAGTTGTGTTTGAGTACTGCTTATCATCCGCAAACTGATGGTCAGAGCGAAAGAACGATTCAGACATTGGAAGATATGCTAAGAGCATGTACCCTCGAATTCCAAGGAAATTGGGACGAGCACTTACCTCTGGTAGAATTTTCCTACAACAATAGTTTTCACTCGAGCATCAAGATGGCACCTTACCAAGCGTTGTATGGACAGAAGTGTCGTACGCCGTCTTGTTGGCTTGAAGCCGGAGAGAAGCAGTTTATGGGCCCCGAGATAGTCCATGAGACTGCTGAGAAGTTGAAGGTGATTAGGGAAAGAATGTTAGCAGCCCAGGATCGTCAGAAGAGCTATGCTGACAAGAAAAGACGATCGATAACCTTCGAAGATGGGGATTCCGTTTTGCTTAAAGTCTCACCGTGGAAGGGACTTATAAGATTCGGGAAACGAGGAAAGTTGAGTCCAAGGTTTATTGGACCATTCAAAGTTCTTCAGAAGATTGGGAACCAAGCTTACAAGCTGGAATTGCCTGAAGAACTCGATGGTATTCATAACACCTTCCACGTGTGTTATTTAAGGAAGTTCATGGGAGAAGTTCCTGACATAATTCCAATCTCAGAGTTAAGGATGGATGAAAATAAAAGGTTGATCGAAGAGCCTGAGGCAATTGTTGACCGTAAGACTAAGAAGTTACGACGCAAGATGGTCGACTTGGTGCTAGTCCGATGGAAACATTCGAATGGGTCGAATCTCACTTGGGAAACAGAGGATGACATGATGAGTCGCTATCCACATCTGTTTGCTGATGCATGATTCCGGGACGGAATCATCCTAAGGGGGAGAGAATTGTAACGCCCGGGTTTCAGGACTAAGCATTTTTGTCAATGTAATAGTCTAGGTCAACTCTTGTAACTCTTTTTGAAGTAATAAAGATGAAATATTTGAGTATTATGTGAATTATGTGTGTTTATGTGTTTATTATTTAATTATAAGTGTATAATTAATAAATAATAAAAATAAGCGTCAAAATTAAAGTGTGAGATAAGCCCGATATCTCTACATAAAGTTGTAGACTATGTCTCAAGGTTTCCGTACATATAAAGAACGCCGAAATCCGAGTTATAACGAAGAAGTTATGGCCCGTCGAAGTTTTACGGCAAAACCGGCACGGCACCGGGAAGCGTAAATAGTGAATTTACGATAGAGTGAGATTTAGCCTTAGCAATCTAAACAAAAGTTGTGGAATATGTTGAACTAAGAACTTCGGTAAAAAGAACGCCCAAATCTGACTTCGTATGAAGAAGTTATGAGATTTTAAACAGACCAATCCTATCCCGGCTTGTTAAAAATATAACTTTAAAAATAAAGTCAAGATTAGCCGACGGAGTCTAAACGAAAGTTGTAGAGTACGTCTTCACCTACGCGTGGATATAAAGAACGTCAAAAACGGAGTTCGTATGAACGAGTTACAAATTATAATATCATATTTACGTATTAAAATAAAGTATAAATCATGTATACGTATACATATATATATATACATATGTATATATCATTAGAAAGGTATCGACGATGCGGTCATTATAAGACTAATGTTGAGTTCTTTCGACATTAGTTTAGTACAAATATCATTAAATCCATTTATAATAGTATTATAGAGGGGTGTTTAGTTGTTTATATAACTAAAAGGTCATTAAGTAATTATGGAGGGTAGTTTTTGAAAATTCAATTAGTATAAATAAGAGCCTTGGGCTCTCATATTTCTTGCACCATTCTCTTGATTCAAGAGTCTTTCTCTCCTTATCCCCCGAGCATTTCGGTCCCTCGTGATTCGACTTCTCTTTCTGTAGCTTAGTATAGTAAGGTGAGCGCTGAAGCGCTGCACGAATCTTTCTTAGAAAGATTCAGCGACGAAGTTCTGCCCCTGCAAAGCCCGACTCCTAGCTAAAACCCCCTTGTAAGTAAGTTATGCTTACCTTATTTTAATATAGCTTATATTTAAAATTAGTATTGTTATTATGAACTTATAATAAATATTTGAGCTATTATTATAACTTATATAAGTGTCGTTATAATATTTTTTTTAACTACTCGCGGTACGGGGAATCTGGTTTAAAGGGCCGCATAGGGTTGTTGGATTTCAGAAGTGTTATATGCCAAAATGGTCCTGCCCTCCGGTGTTTTATGTGTGGCCCCTGTCTGTACATAGTGGTTGGAAAATATTGTTTAACGCTTATATAATAATAATAATACTAAGACTAATAGTTGGTCACGGTAAATATTAGACTAAAATTTAGCGATAATAATGTTAGGTTTCGTCGAAGGAAAATAGAATCGTTAGAAGCAAGCGCTGCCCGATTTTGGAATCATCACCTTAACAAGTGAGTGCATTAGTTACTTTCAGCTTACACATAGATATGAAGTATTTTATATAAATTACGTGTTATATGTGCATATTATCTGAATACTTGCTATCTATGCTAGATGAACATTGTTATACATGTTTTCAATGATTTAAACTGTATATGTATTTTATATCTACGAAAATGTTGGGGTAAAACATGGGTATATGTAATAGCTGATGTGTGATAAAATGATGAGAGGCCTCGATGTTGATGTTGTTGTTTCTATCATCTAGCGGAGTATGGATGACGACCACGGACTCTTCTAGACAGTCCAGTGGAATGCTAGCAGGCTCGCAACCTGTAGGTGTTTGTGAACGACATGTTCACCGGTGTACTCCATCCCCCACATGGTTGCCTTTAGGACATTTATTGCTGAGGAATCCCCTTAGCAGCAGTGTCCGTCCCGATGATGATCCTTAGGCTAGGTCCCTTATGATAGGTGTTTAGGGACGTAAAGTGAGGATAACGGGAACGGGTAATCGGGTTATTGTTGATTGAATTAATAAACTTATTTATTGTGGGTTGAAAACCCTATGTGCTCACCAGGCTCCCAAGCCTGACCCACTCAGTTTTATGTATTACAGGTAGTGGCGCATGAGCATAGGTGTGATGTTTTGGACGAGGGATTACGGATATAGGCCTGTAAATATGAAATAATGTAGTAAGGCTTATATTGTACTGTTTATGCTTTTGATCTGTACGAACATGACATCCCGAGTCTTTTAATGAAATACATTTCTATGGAAATGCTTTTGATAAATCTTTATCATATTTTTGTTTTGGGACAAATTCCGCAACACTTTCATTTAAAATGTAACTCTGATTTTTAAACAAAGCATAAACAAACCGGTCTTTTGTGGCCGTGATTTTGGGGATGTCACACTTCTCTTGCCCTAAAGGCTTTCATCTTAGAAATATCTACTTTGTAGATACGTTGAAGTTGTTCCCTTAAAGCCTTGACTGGAATTTTTGGGTTTGCTTCCACCAGTTGTAGAATTTGCTTTGAAAGAAACTTGTAATCACAAGCCCTAACCTTTCTTGTTTGAAGACATTTATGTTCACTAACATATGTTTTAACTGTCCAATCCATGTCACGTTTCCACTTACTGGCTAAAAGAACCCAAGGACACTTACCTTCTTCATTGACTACTTCTTGATCGGTCCCACCACCTAGGCTTGTTATGGTTCCCCTGCATACAACCCTTACTCTGTTTTTATCATTCTTCTCAAAATCCAACTCCCTTCTTGTATCTATTGCATGTTGGTTAACCATATCTTTAAACTCCTTTGACGAATTAAATTTCTGATATAAATAGAAAGGCTCACTGACTTGAGCATTTTCGTTCTCATGCGCCCTTCTAATAGCTTTAATCTTTTTGTTTCTTTCTCCTTCGATCCCATCATATGATGAAGAGTCGGACAAGAAAAGTTCCATATCTATAACTTCAAGGTCTGCTTCATTCCCATCTTCTGTAACTACATGATTCTTTCTTTTAGAAGCACCTCCAATCCACTCAACATCTGGGTCAACATTCAAGTGGAATTCTCTCATGTCAACTTCAACATCATCAATGATATTGTCTTCGTCCAGAAGAAAGTCACCATCTTGACTCTCACTATCATCACCACTGTTGATCTCATCACCACTGCTATTATCATCACTACTATGTTCAATTTCAGTTTCCATGATGTTTGCATTATCACTTACCATGTCCACCTTGTCAATTGAAGGCTCATTTCTAGTAGGTGAAACATGAGGGTTGTTTCTATTAGGCTCAAATGTCAACACATCCTTAGGCTCAACTTGTGTATCATGCCATTCCAAAAACAATCTTTTTGGGGTACAATCAATCTCAACTATACGTACCTTAGATGGGTTTGGTGACATCGAGTATGTGTGTAATTTCGTTTACCCGTGCTCTGTATACACCTCTATTAGCTTATGCTGGCCAACATATTTTGCTAAATGCCTTACATCATCATCTGAAGCTAAAGCAAACAAGCCAAAATCTAAATCGCATAGTGGCCTTCGAAAATGATAGTACATCTCCACATGTAGATTTTCATCGATATACCCAAGTTTCACCATCATGTCATCAATATCGTGAACACAGAAAGTCTCGATGTCTATTAAGTCAACGTAATGTCTCTTTCCGTTTACATACTTCCTTCCAGGAAAATCAGTAAACTTTCTACCATGGTTTAATAGCATGCAAAACATGGTCGGATGATCACCTATTAAGGAAATGCCCCAAAAATTTTGATTAACATTTGATTAGGGTTGTAGGATTTCACGAAGCAAATGCAAATAAAAACGAGATTAGGGACTAGGCGGACTTACCATATTGAAGACGAACTTCTGCTTCACTGATCATCCGTCCTCGTGCTTCACTTAAATTCCAAACCGGCATTGTTGATTATTTGGAAAAGCATACAAAGTTTTAGCTAGCGACTAGGGTTTTCGTTTGAGAGAAGAAAGGGAATTCGTCTGACAAGTGTGTGTTTGTGTGTGTTTTGGTTTGACGATGATCGGAATCGTAAAACCATCCGTCTGTATTCTAAATTGTGCTAATATATTGTAGGGTTGAAAGGACAAAAATGCCCCCAGCGTGCCACTCACGTGAGTAGTTCCTAACCCCAAATAAGACGGAAAGTTAACTAAAGGACTAGGCGGGTAACGAAATAAAGTTATAGGGATTGTCCGAGTTAAAAATTCTTTCCAGGGACGAAGCGTGCAAGTAAGAGCAAACCATAGGGACCAACCGTGTAATTTTCTCAAGGAACTAACATTCTTCGAGTTCCATGTGTTTCTTCTCGATATGTTCAATGTATTTAACTGCAAATTCTGACAGAATAAGGAACTAGCATCAACCTATTGTTATGAAAATGACATCCAACCCAATCTAAATTGAGTTATATAGTTCTGAAAAGAATAAGGAACAAAGTGAAGTAAAAACATTAATGATTTTTAACTATTTTTTCATTGAGGCATTTTATCAAACACATGGAGGCCATGACAGAATGTTGTTTCAAGAAATTACCTGTGATTAGATTAAGCATATCAGAACCATCAACATCAAATGAGTTACACAGGAGGGTATACCTCCTGTGTTCGGTTTCCATACGATCGAACAAAAAAAAGCATAAATGGTTATGTGGCTTCGGTTTTGATTGAACTGATAATATTTGAGAAATATAATTACATACCTATGACTGGTGAGTATAAATCACTGTATTCTAGGATCGGTCCATGGATTTGGAACGAGAGAGATAAAGATAACGGCTGTAAAATAAGATCGAATAAAGTCCGAATCTTGTTGAAGGTCCTTGCAGGCGGTGGTGCAAATAGGTACATGGAAGGAGGGTGCGAGACGAGAGGATACATCAATTGTAGAAGAAGAAGCAGAATCGGCGATGGTGAGACGATGATGAATGTGTTCGGCCCCAAATAACTAGGTCAAATATATTAACTTTATTTCCTTAATTGAATGAATTCAATTAAATCATTTCCTTAATTAAAAGTACCAAAAGTCCAAAATACCCTTTAATGATTTATTTAATTCTTTATTAATTCTTGAATTCTCATTGGTGCATTTAGGCACACAATAGTTGTTAAAAACATTTGAACCTAACTCTCTCTCTCTCTCTCTCTCTCTCTCTATATATATATATATATATATATATATATATATATATATATATATATATATATATTGACGCTATTTTGTTTACAATTAAGATACTAAGTTTTTAAAATAGTAATTTTAGCATTATATTTTTCAATTTGTTTGTGTACGACTTTAATGGCGTGGTGGTGACATGTGATGATGAAATGATATTTTTTTGATGACATCATGTTATAGGTGTCAAAATTGAAAATTTAAATAAAATTGAAGCTATGTAAATCTTCTATTATTATCTATTGTCCCTATTTTTACTGGATTTTTCAAAGATAACGTACAATCATTTATCAATTCTATAATAAAGTAACGTTTCATCTAAATGAGTTTTTTCCTATTGTGAAACATCGGTTTCTTCGTTA
This sequence comes from Lactuca sativa, assembly GCF_002870075.4. Taxonomy (NCBI): domain Eukaryota; kingdom Viridiplantae; phylum Streptophyta; class Magnoliopsida; order Asterales; family Asteraceae; genus Lactuca; species Lactuca sativa. The sequence continues at coordinate 3,214,125 of NC_056630.2, read as the reverse complement.
GATGGTTTGCAGTCTAGTTGTCATAATGAAGAGCACATTTTTCTTGTTTCATGCATAAATTTTATAGGAGCTTCTTTAACCATATGAGTTGACAAAAGGTGTATTTTTGGCCTTTACATCCATCACACTGAACTTATATAACACTTTCCTAATGAACTCTTCATTGGAATGTTTAGAGTAGCTCTTTCACTATAACACTATGATTATGCTCATGCCAAGTAGTTTTATATTTTGGTAAGTGCATTATCGATTAGTTTAGTTATGTTTATTGCAGATTGTCACTAATTAGTAAACAAGTTAAATAGATTGAAGACCATATGTTCAAATCACTTTATTCAAAAAAAGTTAAATTATAGCTTTAATACGTACACATACTTTTGTTAACATATATAATACATTAGTCATTAAGAATTTAACAAAAAAATATGTCAAATATTTTATAACATGGTCGACCTATTATGTCTCGTGATTTATCTTTACCAAACTCATTTCATCTTCACCGCCTAGCAGAATTCTGCTCTTAGCCATTACACAAAAGAAGCAAATTAGATTTTCAACCAGTGCAAATTGCTACTTTGTTTTCATACATGTATGTTTGTGTCGGCAATAATTAAGTATGTGAAAAATTTATAAGTGAGTTATCGAGTTGAAGCATAGTGGTGAAACACCCATGAATGCCGTTTACCAATTACCAATCTTTTTTGTACTTTATTATAGAATATAGATTGTATTAATATGAAGTGGAGAAATAAGTCCACCAAAGTACAATGTTATGACCACAATGAAGTGACCTCTTATTCATCAACAATGGCAATAACTTGGCATCATGAATTGCTAAGATATAACATAACAACTATCATGATCAACCAAAAGCCACTACACAAGCCTCAAGCCAAATCAACATCAACAACTTTGGAGGTCTTAACACGTGTAGTGCTCTGTTCTTGGATTCCCAACCATTTCCGTATGTATTCAAATACAGTTTCATCTCTTAGTAGTGTCCTATGAGCACAAGGAATTCCCACCCTTTCTATTGCTGGAAATCCATCTGCCTGTTCATGCATATAAACCATAGTTCAGTTGATGACACAAATCACAATCTTTTGGTTGCATTTGTTAAATATTATTGTCAGGCTAATACACACATTACATATGACATAACATAAGGTAGGAATAGTACCATTGCTGACTCAGCGGGAACTGTTGCATCTCCATCCACATAAGAGTATTCAGGCTGCAAAAGGTAAAAAGAAAATGAGCATTCATGTTAAAAAAATTTACATAAAAATGTCCCTGGAGAAGGCCAGACTTGAACATGAGACCTCACTTATGGAATTCTTACCTTTTAACTGCTAGTGCAAGCATGTAGGGACAAGTACACAACATATGTCAGATGGTTGATTGAAGGATTCGGACTACTTACCAATGAGTGGCATATCTCAGATGGATCATTAATTGGATCAGTTTCCGAACCATAACTGCAAAATAGTATTCATTTGAGCACAAAAAAGTTATCAATCACAAAGCACAATATACATCATAATCATGGATCAACTAGTTTTATAGTGTGATAAAAGGAATGGAGCGTAGTGCTAAAAAATTACAAGTCCAATACAAAAAAGGGTTTAAATGCTTGTTTATGTAGTGGCGTTTCACTTTTTTCCCAATTTATACAACAAAAGTGTTTTTTAGACGAAATCTGCAAGCACATTTCATTCTATAAGTTGAAAATATATAACAACTCAAGTATAACCTGCTTTTTAACCGGTTAAAACGTGATTGCATGACCTGTGCCAGTTGCCCAAACTTTCAAAAGTGAAACATTGTCACATAAATTCTTAAAAGAAAGGGCAAATGTCAGGAAAACTTAACCTGTATATTATAGGCATTTTATTGAAATACCCCTATATTAAATTCTCTTACTAAAAAACTTTTCTTAAAAATCACTTTTGAGATAAAAAAGCTAACCCAAACATACCCTATATCTCCCATTATTTGAAACCGTCTAATTGCATTTTAAGGGAATTTTCAATACGATGTCAATAATAAGTTGTGCTCTTCTGACATTCCAAAACATTTAATATACCGTTTTTTCCGTATGGATTAAAAAAATGGGAATTTAGTTTTAAATAGTCAAGAATTTAATATGGGTTAATTTTTCCCAGTAAGATGCCTGTAATAGGCTGTGCTTTTCTTATTTTTAAAAAAAAAGGAAAAACATTGTTGCATAGGTAAACGTTTAACGACTTCATAACCTACCAAACATCGAAAGGGGTATCCAATGATGTTCCATAAATGTTATAAAAATCAATCCCTTCGGGAAGCTGCACACTATTTAGCATCTTGCGTGTATTAGCTGCCCATTTATAGATTGACAAATTGAATGGCAGAGGTATCGTCTTCTTGTTGTACTCTATCTGCCATAGTTGAATAACAGAAGTTTAGATAAATCACTCACATGGCATGCATGCAAAAGTCATATTTTGACTCGTTTTTGGGACATATATATATATATATATATATATATATATATATATATATATATATATATATATATATATATATATATATATATATATATATATATATATATATATATATATATATATATATATATATATATATATATATATTACCTCATTGTCCTTCAATGCTTCTTCAAACAGCCCCACACAGCCAAATGGGTCATAAGTTTCCTGTGTGGCTGAATCTTGTCCATTTTCTGAACGGTTTCTCCAAACCACAATTTCAGGTTGTTTTTTCCATTGAAACTCAGGATTAGGAAGCATTTCATATATTGATGGGCATTCCACCAACTGAAAACACAAAAGGAGAGAACTGAATCGCCTTCATTTTTATATATATAGCTATTTTTTTGTTTGTTTCAATTCTAATGATACTTTAAAAACAGATGAATGTCATGAAATATTACTAGTTGATGCATTGACCACCTAGACACAAAGAAGTAGCTTTCAAGTCCCTCAACAAACTGTAACCCGGTTAAGAGAGAATCATTGATGTATCCGGGTGCACCTTGGAAAGGGGTTGCAATACTTATCCACTTATTCACATACTTGGAAAATACCTATATATATAGCAAGTGGATCACATGTCATGGGACCATAAAGTTTATATCAATTAATTCATCACATATCATATATGTCTAATGAACAAGTAATTAATTAATAAACATGTCATTAATTGGGTTTATTTTCATACATCAGAATGGAGTGATATGAAACATGATACTAGCAACCCACCCATGGAGTGTGATATAAGGTTGACTTTTCTACCCCCTGAAGCTTTATATGCAGTCTCTAGCTTTTCCTTAAGACCATCCATTGCCTGGTCAGTTCTGCCAACAATACATGACACTCGGTCACTGCCATACTACTTGTTTTATTTTGAATTTTTTGAAACGCTCAATTACTAAAAGGTAAAATTATATATGTACCTATTACTTTGGCGGAAGTCATATCCATATCCGAACAATGTGGTTCCTTTCTTGTATCCATACTTAATAAGCATATCGATCATGTCATGAAAGTAGTATACGTCCGTCACTTGTAAACATTTTATCAACTGAAAAGCCAAAATATATGAGAATTTATATTAATATACAAGACATTACTTATTCTTAATTGTATGCATTTGATCAAAGAAAGAATGAATATGATTAAAAAAACAAGTTCTGTTCTTTATCATGCTACTAGACTTAAGTACCAATGAGGGATCCAAAATATCGATAGCATAAAGCCCATAATCATCTTGCGGAACCACAATATCAGAACTATCATCCAATGCTTCCGTGTAGCCTGAAAATGCAAGACAAACAGAATTTCCAAACTTAATATTTACAAATTTCATCGCTATTTCTTGATGATTAGCATAACTAATTTTATTTGACCAATACAGCCATATATGCATCTGTCGTTATGAAATAAGTAACAGTTCACCTGCGAGCTATCTATCCATCCCCCATAACATATAAAGAACCCATAAACAATCTATTAAGACGCAAATGTACATGTACCACCATGCAATTAACAGACAAATATACCATCTTGATAGTATAGCTTATGAAACGTTTGACAAATTAAGGCCATTATATATAAATTATAAATTAGAGTATATAACAAAAAAGATTTTATCGAGAAAGAGAATGAACCAGTGTCGGGATTATACAGGGACCAGGCTCTCTTTCGGAACTCCATATCAGCAAGAAGGATACGGACCCAAATACGGGTCGTGAGCCCGAAGCAGCTCTTTAGCTTCGAATTAAGAATAGTCCCGCCTATGCCACTCACCAGAAGTATCGGGTCAAAATCAGCCACATCGTCACCGGAGCTCTGATTACCGAAGCACCACCGTTTTCCACCCACCATTTCTTAATTCTTCTTCCTCCTCCTTCTCGAAGTGTACCACGCTCCGTGAGTAGTTGGAGTTTCTAGAGAAGCAGTAATTTAGATTATATTGATCAACAAAAGAAAGGAAAGTAGGAAATTGTAGCCGGAAGATTTGCGATAAGTATTACGATAATTTAATCCTAAGATAATATTCGGTTTTAATATTCTTCTGTATTCATCGATATACGTCTTCTCCACCCACCTTTTATACTTCCCCCATACTGAAAACTCATACTATATCTTAAAATTAAACGTATTTGCTACATTTTTACTGTTCTCCATCTTTTTCGTTTAAATGTAAAATTAATAGTATACTCTTACGTTATTCAATTCCTTATCATACTCTGTTTCTCTCTTTAAATTTTAAAACACTCACAAAATAAAGAAAACATAACTTTTTTTTTTTAATCGTTCATCTATCGCATCCATTTTTTATAGCGATTTAATTGTTATAATCGTTCAACACGTTTATGCTTTTCAATCATATTTCTTAATAATCAAAGGTAACTTTAAATGTCTCAGAATTTGGTTTTCTTTCAAATGAAAAATTCATACTCAAAGCAGTGTGTGAATGCATTATTTTTTTTATATGTATAAATGTTAATTAAACTTCATTTCTATAATTGTTAACTTAATATAAAATTACACCACTAAATCACAGTAATAAAACACTAAAGAGGACAAAAACAAACAGGTGTTCAACATTTCCATACAATAATAACGTTCTACTTAGTTGTTCATTAAAATTGCACTTAGTTGTTTGTCGGGAAAATGACTTAGGAGGGTAACTACCTTTTATCCGTGTTCACATATTGACAACTTCTTCTTTTTTGTACATAATAAAGCAATTAACTTGTTTTAACAGTTTAAATTACACCAATATTACCAGCTAATACATGTTTTAACTGGTAACTCAAAGAGAAAATGACTTAGGAGGGTAACTACCTCTTATCCGTGTTCACATATTGACAACTTCTTATTTTTTGTACATAAGAAAGCAACTAACTTGTTTTAACTGTGTAACATCCCAAAAATCATGACCAAAAATTTTGTTTTTAATTTAATACTAAGACCATAATTGTCAAACCATTAATTTAATACTCCGGCATCGGGCCCCGCCCGACATCAGGCCCCGCCTGGCATCGAGCCCCACTCGGTATACATATCTGTCTCTCTTAGGCCCCGTCTATCTCCGGGCCCCGCCCACTAAACACATACAATCATATAACATGCTAACACATAAAGAAACATACTCTACTATATCCCTGTCCTAAGAAACATACTCTGATAATAATAAGATACAAAACTTCATCCGTACTCAGCTAGTTCCGGCCAGAGCTTCAGCAGTGCAAGGTGAGTCTCCTCACTGTGTGAATGGGTCTAAGGCCACAATGCCAGTTCATGTAGTCTATGAGTAGGAAGACCAGGGGGTTAGCCCTAGGCACTGTATGCTAATATGTTATTCCAGACCAAGGTCTGATGTCGGACGGGTGCCCGAGGAATGTTTGCATGTTAGATTATATTTGTTGTTTGTGTGATACTTGTATGTGCCTGGTAGGGAGGTGAGTGTGGGCGAGGTCTTGTATCTCATCACTAGCTGAGTACGGACGATGTTCCGTATCTCATTATTAGCAAAGTATGTTTCTTAGGACAGGGATACATTAGAGTATGTTTCTTTATGTGTTAGCATGTTATATGATTATATGTGTTTAGCGGGCGGGGCCCGGAGACAGGCGGGACCTAAAAGAGACAAATATGTATACCGAGTGGGGCTCGATGCCAGGCGGGGCCCGATGCCGGAGTATTAAATTAATGGTTTGACAATTATGGCTTAGTATTAAATTAAAAACGAAATTTTTGGTCATGATTTCTAGGATGTTACACAGTTAAAACAAGTTAGTTGCTTTCTTATGTACAAAAAATAAGAAGTTGCCAATATGTGAACACGGATAAGAGGTAGTTACCCTTCTAAGTCATTTTCCCTTTGTGTTACTGGTTAAAACATGTATTAGCCGGTAATATTGGTGTAATTTAAACAGTTAAAACAAGTTAGTTGCTTTATTATGTACAAAAAAGAAGAAGTTGCCAATATGTGAACACGGATAAGAGGTAGTTACCCTCCTAAGTCATTTTCCCGTTGTTTGTCATTCCATACAAAAATAACCAAATAATACTTCAAAAAGACAAAAACCATTTCCCTTCTAGCCAATCCTTCAATTTACAAACGAACGTAAACAAAAATAAATGAATGAATGTAAATGAACATAAACGAACGAACCTAAACAAACGAACGTAAATGAACAAACGTAAACGAACGTTCACAAACGTAAATGAATGAATGAGAACATTGTTCATGTTCGTTCGTTTAACTAAATGAACCAAATATCTTGTTCATGTTCTTTCGTTTATTAAATAAACGAACATAAACGAACTTCCTGCCGAACTGTTCGTCGAACGTTCAGTTCGTTTACAACCCTATTCACAACTAAAGATGAAGTCTCTATTTATACCCATGGCAGCCATCATTTGTACAACCCTCATTATGTTGGGTGACAACAAAACAAGTTAAGCAATTCAGACAAAAAACAAAACAAACTTCGGTGACCTTGCGGAAATAAAACTTCTGAAAAAAGTAAATCAAGTGAACACAATATTTAATGTGGTTCGGTCAAAGTGACCTACATCCACGGGCGAACAAGAAAGAGGGGATTTTATTAACGTCCAATAACAATTACAATCACACACAAGGTTAAACCTCACTTGTGCTCTCAAAATGAAAGAATCTCTCTTGCTTACTAACTGCTCCAAAGGAGTGCTCTCAACCTTACATAGATTACTCTCTTGAAATTTCTACACACCCATAATAATGGAGATATGAGTCTATCTATACTTGAGGGATCATACCTAAAACCCTAATGGGCGAAGCCCATTGGCCCATGAAATGTGACAACCAATCATATCCCGCCATGCAGCATCTTATGGAACATTCTTCCATGTGATACAACCCATGAGCACCAACAACACACACGATGGACCACCTTGACCATAGTTGTAACAGCCCGGAATTTCAGATATTGATATAATTATGTTTTGGGGGTGAGTTAAGAGGGGACTCGGCGAGTTGGAGCCTAGACTCGCCGAGTAGGATCGCAGACTTGGTCGCGGGTTCGCGACTGGACTCGACGAGTCCAGATATGGACTCGGCGAGTCGACGCTGTTCAGCAGAAACCCTAACCGTTCGGTTTTGGATCGTATATAACGCCCCTTAGGCCGTCATTGTCCGTCTTTTGGTCGATTGAGAAGAACCCTAATCGTTGTGGACGTCTAGGGCAAGGGAGAAAGCTATTGGAACTTGGAAGAACTTGTTAGGCAAGAAGAAGAAGAATTTGGCCAAAGGAATATCAAGGAGGATCGAGTCCTGAGGTTTGGGGGACACAGAGAGTGCGTTTTCAGGTAACACTCGGACCATTTCTGTTATTTTGATGTGTATACGAATCTAGGGTTTATGAAACCCACTTAGTGATTAGACGGGTTATTATGTTATTACCCAGACGTTTATACCCCAGTAATAAGATGTTTAGAAGTCCAGAAAGTCCCATTATTGTATATCTCGGGACCATTCGTAATTCAGGAAGCAGTTGCTCGTCTGCATGGCATGGACTCGCCGAGTTGTTCTTCAGACTCGGCGAGTAGCTTGAAGATTAACTGGGACTCGTCGAGTCGTTCTTCAGACTCGGCGAGTTGAGTCGGGGTGGCCCCACGATTCTTCCAGGAGGAACTCGTCGAGTAAGAAGGGGATACTCGACGTGTAGAAAGGGAATCTTAAGGAATCGGTGAGTCAAGGGCGAGTGGACTCAGAGTCGTTGAACTCGGCGAGTCTTGGGGTGACTCGGCGAGTTAGGTCGCGGGTTAAGCGAAGTTCTGAGTATGGGGACTCGGCGAGTCATAGGGTTGACTCGGCGAGTAGGGTCAGTCAGGGGTTGACTTTGACCATGTCCTTGACCAAGGATTTGACCAGTTGTCTTCCAGGGGTATTTTGGTAATCATGGGAGTTTATTGGGTTATTGTTGATTTTCAGTGGAGGAGTTGTGTCAGAGTTCGGAGCAGCAGGATCTTATCTTTTCAGCCGTCAGTTCGAGGTGAGTTATCCCCACTATATCATCAGGGTCTAAGGCACCAAGGCCGGCCCTTTATTGTATTGAGAGTTAGTTACGTTTATCATGTTAGTGCTGGTTGTGTCTGCATCCTGGTAGTTAGGATGGTACATGCTAGGTGACCTTGTAAAGGTCAGTTCTCGATATGCTGAGTAATGCTATGCTAGTGATCGAATAGGGCGGTAGCCGGTTATGGTAATGATATGCTATGTGATCTGTTTACTCGGTTTGTTGAATATGACTGTTATATGACTGTATGTTTTGTGCACATGGTTGTTTGGACTAGAGATGGGTTGAGGCGGGTCCTGCTTCGTGCTGTAGGCCAAGATACCCAGGGCGGACCGGTTGTTCCGAAGGCCCAGCGAGCGGTCCGGATAGGCTGTAGGCCCCACGAGGGCGGACCAGACGTGCCGAGGCTCGGAGAGTGGACCAGGATGACTGAAGGCCCGATGCGGGCGGACCAGTCACACTGTAGACTCGGAGAGTGGACCAGGTGGGTTGAAGGCCCAATGCGGGCGGACCAATCCCACTGTAGACTCGGAGGACATGACTAGACCCGGAGGATGGATCCGACGGACTGAAGGCCTGATAAGGCGGACCAGTCACGATAGACCCGATATGCATGATTGTTCTATGATCCGTTTTGTTATGTATGATTTATATGTTTTGGACCGGAAGGTCACGGCCTGGAAAGGCGTATGCGTGGTTGGTATTTTGGGGGTATCTCACTAAGCTTTCGGGCTTACAATTGTGGTTTAATGTTTTTCAGGTTCTTCAGGAGACTGTGGCAAGGCGAAGGCGCGATCGTACCGTTCCTCATGATTTTGTAACAACGTGATTCTGGGAATACTTAAATGAATTATGTTGAAAACCTTTTGGGAACATTTTAATGAAAATCGGGTTGCTTTGAAAATTTTAAATTTGTTGTGTTTTTCGGATGTTACAAGTTGGTATCAGAGCCTTGGTTTGAGTGAATTGGAGGAACACTTGTGTGACTCCAGTCTCAAATCGAGGAGAGTTTTTCAAAAAGAGAAATTTAAAATGGTTTTCAAAACAAGTAAAGGAGGACGCGGAGGTACGATCAGCCGGAGCCAGTAAGTAACCCCAAAATATCATACATGGCAATTGTCTTATTGAGCTTTGATAGAACAGCATGCTAGAGTTAGGCTAGGGATCTTCAGGATTTATTGATGAGTTGCCTGATTTATGATGCCTGCTAGCCTAGGGTTCCTTGCGAGAGATTTCTAGTGTTCCTCTAGTGGTGAGGATAGAGCGTTGTTATATGTGTCGCTAGGGTGTTGTGGGAGTACTTCATACAAATATGGGTTGGTGCGGAAGGTAGTATGGGCCCGTACTACTGTAAGCACGGACTCATACGCGTATCAGGGAAATCATGACCTCTAGGGTTGGGATGAGAGCTGGTTCCCGATTAGTGGAATATGTCTGAGATTGGTGTTTTATTTTCAGTATGGAGATTCCAGGGCACGCTGGGGGTGGATCCGGGCCAGGAACAGGAGCAGGAGAGGGAGCTCCAAGTGGGTCTGCACAGCCAGAGGTTGTCAGTCAGATGAGTACGCACGAGTTGGATGCGAGGATTCGCGAGATTCTGCATGATGAGGTTGCCGCATTGATTCGGGCTGAGCTGCCAGAGTTGTTTGGGTCGATCAAGACCGCCATGGTGGAGTATTTTGATGAGCGTTATGCGGCTCTCACGGAGACGGCTGCCGCGGCGGCTACCGCAGCAGTAGCGGCGGCAGGAGGAGGAGCCAGTAGAGGTTTTCAGTATCGGGACTTCGATAATACGAAGCCTCCCACTTTTGATGGAGTTCAGGATCCGATCGTTGCTATGAGGTGGTTATCAGATGTGGAAGGATGTTTCTTCACTTGTTCATGCCCTGCTGATCAGAGGGTGAGGTGTGCTTTGAACCTGTTGAGGCTCGGAGCAAAGGATTGGTGGAGATTGACCACGGGATCGTATTCGGATGCGCAGAGGGCTGCGATTTCATGGGATCGGTTCAGGGAGATGTTCAGTACTCGCTATGTTCCACAGGTCGAGAGGGAGAGGTTGGCTCAGGAGTTCTTGGAGCTAAAGCAGGATTCGGAATCGGTAACAGAAATCACCAGGATGTTTACTGAGAGGGCGATGTTTTGTCCTGAGTTCGCTTCGGAGCAGGCTCAGATGTCCCGATATCTGAGTATGCTAAAGAGGGATATCAGACAGTTTGTGTCTGCGCAGAGGTGCGAGACTTTGCTGGAGTTGCAGGAGGCCGCCAGGCGGCGTGAGTTAGAGATTGAGTTACAGATGCGTGAGCTGAGGCAAGCTCCAGTTCAGTCGCAGCCGGCGACGAAACGGTCTAAGACCGTTGATTTCAGGATGGGAGATCAGGGTGGCCACGTCTGTGGTAAGTGTGGAAGGGGTCATGCCGGGGTTTGTCGGTCCGGTGGAGCATGCCGCAAGTGCGGGAAGGAGGGACACTATGCGAGGGATTGTCGGCAGTCGGTGCCGGTTCGGGAGTTGAGGATATGCTATCATTGTCATCAGGTTGGACATTTGAAGGTCAACTGTCCACAGATTGCTGCAGGATCGGTGCAGGCTCCAGCACCGGCTACGCTGAGGATCACAGGTGGAGGTCAGGGTGGAGCGGAGCCCCCAAGGGCTTAGGGTCGTGTTTTTCAGCTTGCTGTTGCGGGTATGTTTCTTTCTGATGTTTTAATTATTTATGCTTGTTGTGGAGTATTGTTATCTGCTAGTTTCGTTGGTTGGCTATGGAAATTGCGTTTCGGGTTTCTTGTGGTATTCGTTGTTCCTTGAGGGATTGGCGAGTTGTGATCGGAATTTTGGTGTTAGTATCTTGTGTCCCTTGAGGGATCGTTATGGTTTTGGGATTGTACTTCGAGCCATCATTGATGATCTTTGAGAAGATTGGTGGCGGATGCGGTGTTAGTTTGGAGGCTAGTTGGATTCTGCAATCTGAGGAAGGGAAAGATGAAGATTGAGTCGCTTTCGAGCGGGTTGTACGGCGTAGGAGCATGATTTGTATGAAAGTTGTCGGTACTGGTGAAACGCACTTGGAGTGCATGTGCTGATTCCTACGAGGTGCTTTGGGAGATCGGTGATGGCGACCGGTGATTTTCTGTCAGCGTCTTAAGTGGGGGAGAATTGAAAATCCTCTGGATGGTCGTTGGGCTTGGAAGGTTGTTTAGCCGCTTGGGAATTCAGCGGTATTTCTATCAGATGAGAGCAGGCTCGGATGGGTGAGCAGTAGGCGTGCGGGGCGAAATACAGACCTAGAGCAGTTGATTGAGGAAGGCATGGGAGCAGGCCGGGATCGAGTATGTATGATGGAGGTAGAGTTCGGAACCCCTAGAGAGCTAGAACGGTATGCACGGGAGGATTTCCCGAAGAGATAGTTGGAATGATGAGTGATTGTGGGGCGGTCCGGATAGACTGGAGGCCGGTAGGCGTACCAGTCAGGCCGAAGGCTCGGAGGACGGTCCAGTCAGATTGGCTGAAGGTTCTGAGAGTGGTCCAGATTGGCTGAAGGCCCGGGGAGGCGGTCCAGTCATGCTGAAGACTCTGCGGGTAATATCGAATCGGTTAGAGGCTATGGGTTGCGTATGTCGCGATGGGATTACATTGGGAGGTCTGGCCCCGGCTAGCGATCTTGAGCAGTGAAGGTAGTGCATGGGCTTGAGAGTCCTTGTGCTAAGAGCCAGAGTAGCGGTAATGCATGGGTATTGGGTACGCCCTAAAGTGGTAATGTGGCGTAGGATGAGCACCATGGTGCCTGTCATGGTGGCTGGGCAGACAAGTGGGGTTTCACGGAGGTGAAAGCGGCAGTGCAGAGTTGCGATCGCAGTGGTCCGTCGATGATCTTCGAGTAGTGTGTTGCAGCGGCGGAATATGAGTTTATTCGACTCGATATGTTGCTTTGGGCGCAGAGGGAATATCGCGACGTGGAGTCAGGGAGAGGAGTTAGGAAGGGATGCAGAGCAAGAGTTTTGGACTCTCAGTGAGATCATGATCAGGGTTCTGGGTATGTATCAGTGGTTTATCCTGGAAGGATGTTGAGGATATCGTCTATATATCAGGTTATCCGCACCTGAGGGTGCTAGAGCTGGATCGGCATGTAGGTGTGATTGCGATGGGAGAACTCGGGGGAGTTGCTCCGAAATGGAAGAATGCGTCCTTCGGTCGTTATGGTAAGGGTAGGGTGAAATTTGGATCAGGAATCCGAGGGTGCGTGGCTTTATAGCCATGTGAGTCAAATGGAAGATGAGAATAGGAGCAGTAAGGCATCATGGGTAATTCTCGGTTGTTGAGTGTGGTTATCGGAGGGTACAGTGGGTGCCGGTTTGAGTAGGTGGTGGGAACACCGTATGGGATGAGAAAGTGAGCTTCTGGTTCTATGGTTGTACTTTGAGGGGCTTGGTTCGGTCAAAGTCAAGTGGCGCAGAGTGGGAAGTAGATTGAAGATGAGATGCCGAAGGCTTCGAGGGCGAAGACTAATTTAAGTGGGGGAGAGTTGTAACAGCCCGGAATTTCAGATATTGATATAATTATGTTTTGGGGGTGAGTTAAGAGGGGACTCGGCGAGTTGGAGCCTAGACTTGCCGAGTAGGATCGCAGACTTGGTCGCGGGTTCGCGACTGGACTCGACGAGTCCAGATATGGACTCGGCGAGTCGACGCTGTTCAGCAGAAACCCTAACCGTTCGGTTTTGGATCGTATATAACGCCCCTTAGGCCGTCATTGTCCGTCTTTTGGTCGATTGAGAAGAACCCTAATCGTTGTGGACGTCTAGAGCAAGGGAGAAAGCTATTGGAACTTGGAAGAACTTGTTAGGCAAGAAGAAGAAGAATTTGGCCAAAGGAATATCAAGGAGGATCGAGTCCTGAGGTTTGGGGGACACAGAGAGTGCGTTTTCAGGTAACACTCGGACCATTTCTGTTATTTTGATGTGTATACGAATCTAGGGTTTATGAAACCCACTTAGTGATTAGACGGGTTATTATGTTATTACCCAGACGTTTATACCCCAGTAATAAGATGTTTAGAAGTCCAGAAAGTCCCATTATTGTATATCTCGGGACCATTCGTAATTCAGGAAGCAGTTGCTCGTCTGCATGGCATGGACTCGCCGAGTTGTTCTTCAGACTCGGCGAGTAGCTTGAAGATTAACTGGGACTCGTCGAGTCGTTCTTCAGACTCGGCGAGTTGAGTCGGGGTGGCCCCACGATTCTTCCAGGAGGAACTCGTCGAGTAAGAAGGGGATACTCGACGTGTAGAAAGGGAATCTTAAGGAATCGGTGAGTCAAGGGCGAGTGGACTCAGAGTCGTTGAACTCGGCGAGTCTTGGGGTGACTCGGCGAGTTAGGTCGCGGGTTAAGCGAAGTTCTGAGTATGGGGACTCGGCGAGTCATAGGGTTGACTCGGCGAGTAGGGTCAGTCAGGGGTTGACTTTGACCATGTCCTTGACCAAGGATTTGACCAGTTGTCTTCCAGGGGTATTTTGGTAATCATGGGAGTTTATTGGGTTATTGTTGATTTTCAGTGGAGGAGTTGTGTCAGAGTTCGGAGCAGCAGGATCTTATCTTTTCAGCCGTCAGTTCGAGGTGAGTTATCCCCACTATATCATCAGGGTCTAAGGCACCAAGGCCGGCCCTTTATTGTATTGAGAGTTAGTTACGTTTATCATGTTAGTGCTGGTTGTGTCTGCATCCTGGTAGTTAGGATGGTACATGCTAGGTGACCTTGTAAAGGTCAGTTCTCGATATGCTGAGTAATGCTATGCTAGTGATCGAATAGGGCGGTAGCCGGTTATGGTAATGATATGCTATGTGATCTGTTTACTCGGTTTGTTGAATATGACTGTTATATGACTGTATGTTTTGTGCACATGGTTGTTTGGACTAGAGATGGGTTGAGGCGGGTCCTGCTTCGTGCTGTAGGCCAAGATACCCAGGGCGGACCGGTTGTTCCGAAGGCCCAGCGAGCGGTCCGGATAAGCTGTAGGCCCCACGAGGGCGGACCAGACGTGCCGAGGCTCGGAGAGTGGACCAGGATGACTGAAGGCCCGATGCGGGCGGACCAGTCACACTGTAGACTCGGAGAGTGGACCAGGTGGGTTGAAGGCCCAATGCGGGCGGACCAATCCCACTGTAGACTCGGAGGACATGACTAGACCCGGAGGATGGATCCGACGGACTGAAGGCCTGATAAGGCGGACCAGTCACGATAGACCCGATATGCATGATTGTTCTATGATCCGTTTTGTTATGTATGATTTATATGTTTTGGACCGGAAGGTCACGGCCTGGAAAGGCGTATGCGTGGTTGGTATTTTGGGGGTATCTCACTAAGCTTTCGGGCTTACAATTGTGGTTTAATGTTTTTCAGGTTCTTCAGGAGACTGTGGCAAGGCGAAGGCGCGATCGTACCGTTCCTCATGATTTTGTAACAACGTGATTCTGGGAATACTTAAATGAATTATGTTGAAAACCTTTTGGGAACATTTTAATGAAAATCGGGTTGCTTTGAAAATTTTAAATTTGTTGTGTTTTTCGGATGTTACAATAGTGGAGCATCATGATGCATAAGTGGCGTATCATGAACACTAATGGTCCAATATCCATCATGGTGACACAACATGGTGTAATCCTCGAGTTAGGATGACACCGAAGTTTAATTTTATGGTTTTCATATTACTACGGAAGGTGATACGTTTATCAATGATAGTACAATGGTGAATTTGGATGAGCCTACTAACTACAAGGAAGCCATGGCGGGCCCCGAGTCTGCAAAATGGAAAGAGGAAATGGACAGTGAGATCCAATCCATGTATGACAATCAAGTTTGGAACTTGGTTGACAATGTACCAGGTCGAAAGACAGTCGGGTGCAAATGGATCTTCAAGAAAAAGATTGACATGGATGGTAAGGTGCATACGTTCAAGGCACGACTGGTTGCGAATGAATTTACTCAAACCCCAGGGGTTGACTATATGAGACCTTTTCACAAGTGGCCAAGATCAAGTCTATTAGGGTTATGTTAGTTGTCGCTGCATTTCATGATTATGAAATTTGGCAGATAGATGTCAAAACCGTTTTCCTTAATGGGAAGCTAGCTGAAGATGTTTACATGTGTCAGCCAGAGGGTTTTGTATATGCTAAATATCCTAATAGAGTGTGCAAGCTTGAGAAACCCATTTATGGATTAAAGAAAGTGTCTCGCATATGGAATCTTTGCTTCGACGAGAAAGTCAAAGAGTTTGGTTTCTCTAGAAGTGAGGATGAGTCCTGTGTGTATGTCAAGGCTAGTGGGAGTATAGTTAGCTTTCTAGTATTGTATGTGGATGACATACTGCTCATAGGAAACAACATCCCGACCTTGCAGGAGGTTAAGTCCTGGCTTGGGAAGTGTTTCGCTATGAAGGATCTAGGGGAAGCTGCTTATATTCTGGGGAAAATGATTTTGAGAAATAGTGGTAAAAGACTAATAGGACTTAATCAAAGTACTTACTTGGATAAGGTGTTGAAACATTTCAACATGGAGAATTCCAAGAAAGGGGAACTGCCAATCCAAAGCAATACCAAGCTGAGTAAGACTCAGAGTCCGAGTACCAATGCCAAGATAGTGGAAATGAGTCGAGTACCATATGCTTCCGCCATTGGCTCGACCATGTACGCTATGACATGTACTCGCCCTGATGTGGCTTTTGCTTTGAGCATGGTAAGCCGATATCAAGGGAACCCTAGTAGAGCTCACTAGATAGCAGTTAAGAACATTCTTAAGTACCTACGAAGGACTAAGGACTGCGTCCTTACACTTGGTGGGACTGATGACTTGAGAGTGATAGGGTATAGCGACGTCAATTTTCAGACCGACAGAGATAACTTACGCTCTCAGTCGGGCTAGGTGTTTACCCTAAATGGAGGAGCAATTACTTGGAAAAGTTCCAAGCAGGAGACTGTGGCTGATTCAACGTACGAATCAGAGTACATAGCATCGAGCGAAGCGTCGAAGGAGGCAATATGGTTGAAGAACTTCATTGGAGACCTTGGAGTTGTACCATCCATAAAGGAGCCCATGGAGATTTTCTATGATAAAGAAGGAGCGGATGCCTTAATGAAGGAACCAAGGGATCATGGTAGATTCAAACATATCGACAGAAAATACCACTTCATCAGACATCGGGTAGAAGGACTCCTCGTGGTAAATAGGGTATCGTCAGAAGAGAATCCTGCGGATCCCCTCACAAAGGGTCCGAGTAGGATCAAGCACGTTCAGTATGTGAGGAGCATTGGTCCGAAGGACGATATTAGTTTTAGTGATTAGATAGATGTTTAGAAACTTGTAATAGATAAATGTAATTGACATTTGATGATTAAGTAATGGAGATTTATTTATGAGTAAATTTTACTATCTTGTGTCGATTGTTTACTATTGTTTCACTTTTGCATGTTTTACTTCTAGAATAATTAGATTGTTCAAATTATCCACGGTCAATCATACTTTGGAAGTAAGTAATGAGGCAAAACTGTCATGAATTGGTTTGTAGATTGTCTAAGTGCTTAGATATAGTAAAGGTTTTCTGCAACGTTCATGAGTACTTCTGAAATAAGATTTGAGTATTGGATTAAACCCACGCTCACTTGAATTACTTCATGGAATTTATCAAGAGTAATTGTGAGATGATAATATCGTATAACCTTTAAACCGAGATATGTGAGTTGTTGTTTACAAGTTGGTTATGCATTGATAATGTGTAAACGCATCAATAACTTGATGTTATAAAATGTGTTGTTGTGTATGATTTGACGAGTAAATAGTACAAACATATAAGTCAAAGTTTATCTGTTCCTTTTATCCTAAGAGGTTAAAAGCGATATCTTGGGCCCCGCGACGATTTTGTGCTGACTTATGTGTCGGGCCCGGTCAGGACTGAAATGATGTGTTCAATTAAGTTCTATGTCAAACAAATTAGAAATTGGGAAACAACAATTCCCAAATCTTAGTTACTTTAGGAAAAATGAATTGGTGCAATTCCATGAAATTACACTTTACACCCTTGCTAAGACATTAGTGGAGCGCATGTGGTTAACCGACACACTAATTGGATTCTAAGCATAGGTGACAAAAGGGTGACTCATTTTTTGTCATAGTTCGATGGAGCGTGTGTGGCTAACCGGCACATCGAATAGGTGACTGTAACAATGAGGGCACCATGTACATTTGCATGGTTATTCACACCCGCTTTGTGATTCTCGGCATCCCAGTCACAAACTAGAGGGGCACATCGAGATTGAAACATGTCATTGAAAAGTTCAATGAATCTCAAAGGAATCTAGGAGTTTTCAATACATTTAAAGCTTAATCTCTTTTGCTTTTCATGGTGGAGAATTAGTGAATCCTCATTCACTTACCTTCAAATTATTTGCATGATAGATTACGACATCCTTTTTCTAATACTAAATAATGTTGTTGGATCCTAGCCCTAATTTATCATTTTGGGTGTTTAATTAGGGATTCATTTCTAATCAAACCTTTTTCTTTTCTTCAAATGTCGAACTCAAACAACAACAACGCTTCAGGCTCAACCTCATCCGGCTCGTTCTCACTCATGAACTTGTGTGGGAGAGTGATCTTTGACGGGTCCAATTTCAATGATGGGATATGTAACATCTGAATGGTCACTCATTACGAGGACAAAGAATATGTCCTCGATAAGGAGCTGAAGGAGGTGAACATCAACACTGCTACTCCCGAAACAATTGCTGCCTTTGAGGCCCATGAGCATGATGCCACGAAAGTCCATTGCATCATGCTAGCGACTATGACTGCTGAACTTCAAAATTCCTACGAAGACTACTATCCCTACGAGATGCATCAAGACTTGGTGGACCGGTACCACCAAAGTGAGAGGCAAGAAAGGTATGAGATCATCACTTCGATGATCACTGCCAAAATGGGCAGTAGAGAGTCCTTTACCGCTTATCTGCAAAAGATGCAGAGATATGTTGATCGCCTGCTGAAGTTGAATGTTAACTTCGATGAAGAGCTGGCAATTGACATTATCCTTCACTCCTTGCCTCCCTGCTACAACCAGTTCCGCATGACTTACCACATGAATACGGAAGAGGTCACCTTGAGCAAGCTCCAAGGCTTGTTGAGGATTGCTGAGAGAAATCTCAAGGACAAGTCTGTTGCATCGACTTCCACTCCCACTGTTGCGCCTATCTTGGCAATGGGTCAAGGGAGGGGCAAAAAGAGGAAGGCTCCTTCAAAGAGCTACCACAAGGGAAAAACCCAAGGTGGTACCTCTTCTAGTGGAACCAAAGTTGGTTCTGCTAAGCCCAACTCTAACCCGAAGGAGGTAGAGTGCCACCACTGCCACAAGATAGGGCATTGGAAGAGAAGCTGCCTGGAATATCTACAAGCCATCAAGGATGGGAAGATCAAGACATCTTTTGCAGGTATTTATACGATTAAATCTAATGATTCATCACATGCTATTTCTTGGGTTCTTGATACAGGATGTGGTTTTCACATATGTTCTGATTTGCAGGGACTAAGAAGAGATAGGGATGTGGAGCGTGGAAGGATAAATCTAATCATGGGGAACAGAAGATCGTCGCCTGTCATCAAGATTGGAGTGTATTCTCTAGCGCTTAGTAATGGATTAGGATTAGATTTAAATAATTGTTGCTATTCGCCAGATATGGCAAGAAACATCATTTCATTTCATGGTTTGTTTAGATATGGATTTAGATATTCATTTGACAATGAGAAAGGTTCTATTTATGCTTATCTAAATGGTGTTTTATATTTTGAAGCATTGCCTTGTAATGGAATTTATGAAACTGTGATGGTTGTAGATAACCTAGGAAATGATGTGTTGTGTATCGATTCTTCCAATAGTATGGATAAAGCATGCTTGTGGCATTGTCGTCTTGCACATGTCAACAAGAAACGCATAGCCCAACTCCAAAAGGATGGAGTGTTTGAGTCATTCGACCTTAGGGACGATGACGTGTGCGAGTCTTGTTTACTTGGAAAGATAACCAAGTCACCCTTCACTGGCACTTGTGAGAGGGGTGAGGGTTTATTGGATCTCATACACACCGATGTGTGTGGGCCCTTTAGATCCACCACAAGGGTGCGAACCGCTTCTATGTGTCTTTCACCGACGATTATAGCAGATATGGGTATATCTACTTAATCAAGCACAAGCTAGAAACCTTTGAAAAGTTCAAAGAGTTTAAACAATAAGTGGAGACTCAATTGGGCAGGAAAATCAAGATGCTTCGGTCCGATCGAGGAGGAGAGTACCTAAGTCTTGAATTCCACGACTACCACAAGGAATGCGGAATAGTTTCACAATTGACGCCACCGAGGACACCACAAGTGAATGGTGTAGCTGAGAGGCGTAATCGAACCTTGCTAGACATGATTTGTTTCATGATGAGTCGTGCTTCACTACTTATCTTGTTCTGGGGGTATGCCTTAGAGACTGCCACCCATATCCTTAACTTGGTCCCTACGAAGAAGGTTGCCAAAACACCTCACGAGATGTGGACATGGAAAGCTCCCTCGTTGACATATATCAAGGTTTGGGGTTGCGAGGCTTTCGTAAGACGAGAGACTCACGACAAGCTCGAACCTCGTAGTGAGCGATGTATTTTCATCGGCTACCCGCAAAAGTCCTTTAGATATGTGTTCTATAGACCGAGTGAAAATGTTGTTTTCGTCGCAAGGAGAAGGGTTTTCCGAGAGCGAGAACTCATAAGCCAAGGGGACAGTGGGAGGAAAATCGATCTTGAAGAGATTCAAGAGTCAAGTGATGAAGGAACGTTTAACATTGGCTCTCAACCCAAGGAGGAAACTCCGGTTGAGCCAATTGACGAGTCCTTGCCTTTTAGACGTTCCGAAAGAGTTAGGGTTTAACCCCAGTTTTATGGTTTTTATATTACTATGGAAGGGGATACGTTCATTAGTGATAGTACACTAGTGAATTTGGACGAACCTAACGGCTATAAGGAAGCCATGGCAGACCCAGAGTCTGCAAAATGAAAAGAGGCGATGGACAGCGAGATTCAGTCCATGTACGACAACCAAGTTTGGAATTTGGTTGACCATGTGCCCGGGCGTAAGACGGTCGGGTGCAAGTGGATCTTCAAGAAGAAGACCGACATGGATGGGAATGTGCACACGTATAAGGCGCGATTGGTTACGAAGGGCGTTACTCAAACTCCCAGAGTTGACTATGATGAGACCTTCTCACCAGTTGCGAAGATAAAGTCTATTAGGGTAATGCTGGCCATTGTTGCGTTTCATGATTATGAAATATGACAGATGGATGTCAAAACCGCTTTCCTTAATGAGAAGTTGGCTGAGGATGTTTACATGGCTCAGCCAGAGGGTTTTGTCAATGCGAAGCATCCCAATAGAATGTGTAAGCTTGCAAGTCTATTTATGGACTTAAGCAAGCATCTCGCAGATGTAATCTTTGTTTCGACGAGAAATTCAAAGAGTTTGGTTTTCTGTGAAGCGAAGATGAATCATGTGTATATGTCAAAGCCAGTGGAGTATAGTGAGCTTCCTCATATTGTATGTCGATGACATACTGCTCATAGGAAATGACATCCCGACACTACAAGAAGTTAAATCCTGGCTCGGGAAGTGCTTCGCTATGAAGGACCTCGGAGAAGCTGCATATATTCTGGGAGTAAGGATAGTGAGAAACAGGAGTAAAAGACTAATATGACTTAGTCAGAATACTTACTTGGACAAGGTACTAAAACGTTTTAGTATGGAGAATTCCAAGAAAGGGGAGTTACCAATCCAAAGTAATGCCAAGTTGAGTAAGACTTAATGTCCGAGTACCGAAGCCGAGATAACAGAGATGAGTCGAGTACCTTACACTTCCACAGTAGGCTCGATCATGTATGCTATGACTTGTACTCGCCCCGATGTGGCCTTCGCTTTGAGCATGGTCAGCAGATATCAAGGGAACCCTGGCAAAGCACATTAGACCGCAATCAAGAATATTCTTAAGTACCTTCGGAGGACCAAGAAATAGTTTCTAGCCCTCGGTGGGAGTGATGACTTAAAAGTGCGAGGGTATAGTGACGCCAGTTTTCAGACCGACAGGGACAACTACCGTTCGCATTCGGGCTGGGTCTTTACCCTTAATGGAGGAGCAGTGACTTGGAAAAGTTCCAAGCAAGAAACCGTAGCTGATTCAACGTGAAAATCAGAGTACATCGTAGCAAGCGAAGCATTAAAAGAGGAAATATGGCTGAAGAATTTCATTGGAGACCTTGGAGTTGTGCCAGTCATATAAGAGCCCATGGAAATTTTCTGTGATAATGAAGGAGCGGTTGCCTTGACCAAGGAACCAAGGGATCATGGTAGATCTCGACATACCGACAGAAAATATCACTTTATTCGACATTGGGTAGAAGAAGGACTCCTCGTAGTGAAGAGGGTATCATCATAGGATAACCCAACATATCCGCTTACGAAGGGACTGAGTAGGGTTAAGCACTTGCAGCACGTTAGGAGCATTGAGTTGAAGGACGATATTAGTTTAGATTAGATAGTTTAGAAACGTGTAATAGATAAATTTAATTGACATTTGATGATTAAATAAAGGAGTATTATTTATAAGTAAAGTTACCGTCTTATGTTAATTGTTTAACTATTGTTTCACTTTGCATGTTTTAACTTCCTGAATAATTGAGTTATTTAAGAATAATCGAATTATTCGAACGGTCCACAGTCATTCATATGTTGGAAGTAGGTATGAATGAAGACTGTCATGAATTGGTGTGTAGATTGTGTGAAAGGTATTAGACATAGCAAAGGTTTGCTGCAACGTTCATGAGTGCTTATGAACAAGTTTTGAGCATTGGAATAAACCCACACTTGCTGGAATTACTTCATGGAATTTATCATGAGTGATCGCAAGACGATAATATCATATGGTCTTAAAACCTAGATATATGGTTTATTGTTTGCTGATTGGTTGTACATTGATAATGCGAAAACGCATCAGTAACTTGATGTCATAAAACGCATTGTTGTGTATGATTTGATTAGTGAATAGTAGATGCATATAAGTCGAAGTTTATATGTTACTTTTATCCTAAAAGGGTAAAAGCGATATCATGGCCCCTCAATGATTTGATTTGACTTATGTGTCGGGCCCGGTCATGACTAAATTGATGTGTTCAATTAAGTTCTATGTCAAACGAATATGAGATCGAGAAACAAATTGTTGGACAGGTTACTGATAAGATCAGAGTTCAACAACGTCTTTGAGAGCTACGATTGCTAATCGGGTTGTGCTTGTATTTATGGTTACTAGACTTATCTAAGTGGTAGACTGTTGGATTAGTGTCTAAGCCCGTAACCATATTTTGTAAGTACTTGACCCGGTTGTGCATGGTCCTTTTGGGTTGCCTTCACAAAAGCAACTTGACTGGAGAAATGTTAGAGAAAGAGGTTATTATGGTTTATTAATATATTATAAGAATAATATATTAAAAGAGAAATCATATTTGTTTAGTTGACATTGGTCAAGAATTAATTTTGTGATTAAAATAAGTTAATTAAACTAGGGGCTGAATTGTAATTACGTGATAGTTGCAAAGTAGGGCAATGGATGCCTTATGGATAGGGTGGACGAATTCAAGGGGATAAGGCCCTAGAATTTGTCCAAGATAAGGATTATGGGCTTATCCTTTAGACTGCTTGGTGGGCAAGTAATCAGATAAGGATAAGGACTGAAACCCTAATCCTTACACCTATATAAGGACCCCCTCAGCCTAGGAAAATCGGCCACTTGATCCTAGAGTTCCTAGAGCCGATTTTCTACCTCTCCCCCCCCCCCCCTCTCTCTCTTGCCTCTCAATTTGCTCTTGGTGTTTGTGAGCCATTAGAGGTACTACACTTGTGGTACTTGCTTTCAAAGACAAGAAGATTGAAGATTTGAGTTGTTATTACAATATAACAACAAAAGATATGTAATCCCTTCTACTATCTAAATTTCGAAATACCTAGGAGCATGCTAGGGTTCTTTATGTGTTCATAATGTTGTATATCTAATAGTGAATACATAGATCCAATTCTAGGGTTGCATGCACACATAGGATTGTTTGTATATAGAAGAAGATGATCCCCTTCCTTGGGTAGGAAGGGATCCTTTTATACATGTTGTTAACGAAATGGGGTGGCTCTCCTCATGTGGGAGTGAAATGTGACACTTTCCTACTGGGAGAAGTATGCTCACGCCGTCTAACGGCCATGTCAGTTTCGGGCTAAGACTGAGTTTCAGGCTAAGACTGAGACCCGGCCAAGGCCCTGGCGAGATAACGTCCCGTCAGTGCTTTCCGTCAGATTTAACGTGGTCGTATACGGTAACATTAACAAATGTATTCTAAACTAAATTGTTTATTTAAGTTGCACACAATCTTATTTTACATCATTAAAATAATCTAAATAGAAGTCTAATTAATATATGCAACAATGTATTATCTTCTATTAAATTTCAAGTTTTGAATGAGATATACAATATCACAACCCTAATTTCTTTTATAATTTCTTTTATTTAACAAAAATATATATTGTACATATGTAATCTCAAATTTATGTAGGTGGATCAAGGCCCACTCTTGCACATATATGGCTACGCCCGTGTATATACGTATATTCCATGTTAAAAGCCCATTATTCAAACGTTCGAAATCCATCACAGTCTCGATCTTTGAGTGCATTTTATAGGGTTGAAGTGTGAATGTTTACTACTTGAAGAGAAAGATGATGACAACCTTAAATCCCAGTCTTCCACATATTTTGGAACACATTCATCGAACATGATTTTACTAGAAATCCCATGAGCATTAATTGTCGATAGGTCTGACCGTGTAATGAACCTTTCTTCAGGCGCATCATTAATGGAACTCAAGTCTCTACCTTCATGGTACTCGGCCACCAAGCCAGCCGGCACAACAAACTGGCCATTCAAATCAAGTGCGACTCTATGAAGACTATGATATTGGTTCGAGCTCGAAACCGCTTCCCTTAAATGGTGTTGCGGTTCTGAGGAGGTTGAACCGTTGGAAGGCCCACCACCCTGTTCGTTTTTTTGCGAGTAAATAGACACAGCTTTTGCTAGGAGCTCGGCCACAGCATCCTTGTACTCTTTTGGATGATGCTTATAATGACCTACACGGACATTATACATATATGAGCGACGTAGGGTTGATGCTCAGTGGATCGCGGCAACTTGGTAACCGTGAAAATACAACCAAACAAATAGTTATGTTGAGGAAACTGCAAGTATTACCTACATGAGCGGAGCTACTCCATTTTAGCAATTGGACATCACCACCAAGGTTTTGTAATCGTTGAGCAAAGTTAGCGATGGTTTGGTAAGGGGCAATATCGTCGTTTTCTGAGCAAAGTATTAGATATGGTGCTCCAAATCCCTACATTTTATTTTGAAAATAAGAAATGGAAAAAGGGGTTGAGTGGTAAGAAATGGGAACTTACTATAGTTGAATACAAAGTCTGCCAATAATCTGCGCGTAGGGAGTTCCATCTCTTAGGGAACAAGGTATCGAGACTAGATGAGAAACCATTTGCAATCCATTTTACTATTATAGGAGGATGCGAGACTTTAAGAACGCTTGGGTGAAGAACAAAACGGGTGGCCAAATCGCTTACGAAATCGATTGGACAAGAGTCATATATATGTCCGGAAATGCAATTTCTAACGACTTCATACTCATCCTTCACCATTCAACAACATCAAACAGGTTTTCTGATTACCATCGGATGACACATCACAGAAAAGCACTTATACTGTCACCATTTTATTAGTTAGCCCATTATATATATAGTTAAAACACATTTTCCCAAGTTACCAGGGCAAGGAGAAATTACAGAAAAGCAAAAACGTATTTTTTCACCATTTTATTGATTTAGTCGACCAATTTTTTTTATTAACTTAACCATATAACTATTATTATGGTAATAATAAAAGAATAACAGTTTGGTGACTAAATCGGGAAGATGATGAGAGTATGTTGTACCTTTTCTTTTTTTTTTTTTTTCAAAACAGGGTAACCTGGAAGATGGTGAAAATAAAAAAGTGTTTTTTTGTAGCTTGCCCTTCAAAAACTCATGGCTAATCAATCATAATAAAAACATGATACAGAGGAAAGAAGAAGAAGAAGAATAAAGGTCATACCAGATTTCCATGAGTATCATGCTTTGAGTCGATTATCTGTACCAAGAAGACGCCAAGTAAATCACCAAACCACTATGAAGCCTCCCTTTGTGACAGGGTTAAATACCATAAAGACAAATGTTATACAATTCACTCTCAATCAAATGATGTATAATAACTTCCATTCTCAAATCCATGATTTGTAAAAACCTTGGCTGGAAAGTGGAAATGCCATGCATCATGGAATAAACAAAAGGATTTTGCCATGACAAATTTGAATAAAATATCGCCAACGGCCAACCTGGTTAACCATCATCATTGTTTCTCCCTTATTTCTTTTTAATTAACTCTTGTGTGAATAAAGTGTTGTCGGGATAAATAATGTTTAACAAAAGTAATTGAGGAAAATGGAATAAAAATAAATAAATGATGGAAATTTTGTAAACCATTAGGACTTAATAGAAAAACCACATTTCCATGACTTTTTCTATGAAATAAAAACCTTACCATGGTAACTAAGTCTTTATAAAAAAATTATGATATACAAGGATATGCAACTTATATTTACCTGCAAGGCTTTGTACATGCAAGTTAGGGGGCCACCAGAGAAAGACGCAAACACAAGTGGGCATGGCCTTCTTTTTAGTTCCTTCAAATACAAAACAACAAAATTTTGTATCAAGCCTATATATATATCAAAAAAAAAAAATCATAACTAATCAAGAAAAGGAAATACAAGCAGTGTACTCAAGCGGATTTTCCTGATTATTGTGATGTTGTCTACAAACTCAAGGATATAATTGCCATAGAACATAGGCACAATAAGTGGTCAGAAGTTATGAAATTTACCTTAATGAGCTCATTTAGAAGGTTCAGTGCCAAAGCAGTAGCCTTATCAGGGAAGAACCTGTCAATCAATTGCAACATCTTTCAGCAACTTGTAAGTTGTAACTTTTGGACTAAACCTCAAGGACAATTCAGATTCATCATGCCAATCAAACCCAAAAGAATCACGCAAAAACCAAAAGTCAAACCTTTAGATGCCCCAAATTGAAAAAAAAAAAAAAAAAAACCGGAAGCATATCATTTCAAGAAAAAGTAGCACACTTATGTAAGAAATTTGCAAGTTGTAATAATTGTATGGATATCAATTTCTAAGCATATTTTCTACAGATAAGTCTTCCAATTTACGTCAACAAATGGAAATCAAATCAGTTGATTTCAGAAGTCAAAGTGTAAATTATGTAACAATTCAGAACATCTACAATGGTGAGATTATGACATGACTTAAGATTATTATCATATAATCTTTCTGTTAATTTTGCCCAATATTAAATATGTATTCCCTAATGGATAACATGTTCGAATTATAGTTTTTAACAAATTTAAGTAATTTATCACCAACTATATTAAAATTAAAATGTTATATAAACCACTCGTCTAATTTGTTGTTTTAAACCTGACTTAAAATATATTATATAATCATTATAAATTTAATATTTCATAATTGAAAAAATATCAAATACTTAATATATAAATTATTTTATAAAGAAAAAACTAATGTTAAAAATTTAAATTATTGAATGAGAAAAGGATTATATGTACTAAGCCTAAAAATAAATTACCCTCGTTAAGCCGTTAATGAATAAAAAAACAAACTATTCCGGTGTTAATGGTGCGGATTGCTGAGTAATGATTCAAATTCAAATAGTAATGAGTCATAACAAAACTCAGCTGAGATGCATTAATCTAAAACCGGAAATCGGGAATAACACCAGAAGATGATGATACGAAGGATATAATAGACTTAAATTATAAAAGAAAGTAGGTAGGTAGGTAGGTAGGTAATCAGGGTTGATGAAGATAACATACATATTAAGAAATTGCGAATGGCAGACAAGGGAGTCCCAACCAAGAGAGGAGTAAAGGTCAACATGTTTCTTCAAATTCTTCTCTTCGCTTGACATCCATGCGAATACAACAACTATTCCTCTTCTTCTTTCTTCTTCTTTTCGCTTCCCCCAGTAGAATCTTCCCCCAAATCCCCACATCCTCCCTCGCTCGTTTTTACTGTTGATCTTGATTCCTCTTCAGAGAATAAGCTTACAGATATGACTGTTGATGATGATTCGTTATGATGAGTTTTATATACAAAGAAAAGATTTATGCTATGTTCCTGAATTATACAAATTAAAGCGAGAAGAGAAAGGAATTGGAAAGAAAGTCAAAAAAATGGTGTTCCTTAAAAAAGAAGTTAGAGAATAATCAGACTTCCAAACTTTCCTCTTGACTTTTCAAATTACTTATTGACCCTTCAAACCTATTATAAAAGTAAACGTCAGCGCCACTATCTCAATTCTCGATAATTCAACGCCTCTTATCTCATTTCTCACCCAAGAAATCTAATCGAATCAAAGACGAAAAATTATATAAATGGTCCTATGGTTTGGTAAAATAATTACATATAGTCCAACTTCAAGAAAATAAACAATCCAGGTCCTTGTTTTCTTTTGTCATTATTACATAAATGATCATTCCGCCACACCCTGAAATTCCGTTAAAAAATTTTGGAAGCGTTTGAGAGCTTTTAGCTTTTAGTTTTTGACAAAACTTCTTAGTTTAAACAAAAAGTTTCGTTTGGTAGTACGAACGTTTAGCTTTTAGTTTAAACAAAACACTCCAAATCTAAAAGTTACTTCATGTAGCGTTTAACAAAATGCTACCGACCTTTGAAATCAATTTCCATAATTACCCTTAAAAATATATTTATATTTATTTATTTTTAATCAATTGTCCTTTTATATAATTTTATATATTTCAAAAGCTTCCAGTTATTTTTGCCAAACACTCATATAACAAATAAAAGTTACAGCTTCCCGCTACTCGCTACCCACTACCAGTTACCTGTTACCCACTTCCAGCTAACAATTATTTTTGCTAAACACGCTCATAACTTATTTCAAATCTCTCTTTCTTTCTTTCTTTTTCTCTTTCTCTCTCTCTCTCTCTCTCTCTCTCTATATATATATATATATATATATATATATATATATATATATATATATATATATATATATATATATATATATTCAAATGAAAATAGTTTTTTGAATTGGGAACACTTTTTACATATCACATTAAAAACACATGTGTTTCTATTTGTGATTATCTTCAGGGGTATTTTCATAACTTTGTCTGTTATAAACGATTATTTTGTCTAATTCCTTTACATGTTTGACGCAAGCTTGGGAGTATTATTTGAATTCAGAGTGATTCGATTCGATTTTTTCGCAATTCATCCTAGATCTTAGTGATTTCTTGGATTTTTCTTCCAAAATTCTATGCTTGTTGTTCGTCGATTCTTATGGAAGAAGAAATTGCATCATCGTCTAAGAATTTTAGGTTTAACTGTTCGTTCTATCAAAAAGTAAAAATCTTCGCTTTGCATAACTTTTTTTAATGATTAAACACTGACATTTTTATTTATTTAATCTATTTTAGTAATCGAGTCAGTTATTTAATGTTTTGAGTTTGAAATGAGTTAGGTTTAACATATTGTTCATCAAAAAGTAAAGATCGTCACTTTTCGGAACTTATTTTGATCATTTATCGTCGATTCTTGCATTGTAACTGCATTATGAAGTATGAATTGAAAGTTTGGAGTTCGAAAGGAGTTAGGTTTAATAAATTGTACCTTGGGTTGATCATTAAACGTCGATTATTGTCTTTGTTACTATATTTATGTAGTATAATCGAAATTGTTGAGTATGAAGTTAATAATTGTGATTTATGTTTGGAGGAAAACCTAATTATGTAGAAAATATTTGATTAGTATATGTTTAAAATTGTATTATTTTAATCACATGTGATTAAGTTCTTTTATTAACAATTTATGATTAGTTATTAAAGAAACATATGTGATTTATATCGGTTATATAAACTATAATACTCAACATAAATTATATGTTATTGATATCGTTGATATCTGTTATAAACTATAAATGTTTTATTAACATTGGTAAAATCATATGTGATTGATATATGTTATAAACTATAATACAATGCTTTAAATCATACATTATTAATATAAGTTATAATCATAAATGTTTTAAGCATATATGTTTAAAATCATATGTGATTGATATATGTTTTAATCACAAATGTTATAAACATTTACATTTTATATTATAGCATAACATTTACATTTTATATTATAGTGTTTTATATCATATATTATTAATATTTTTTTAATAATAAATGTTTATGTTGTTAATGATAGGTTATGTTGTTTGACAATGTTTTTTACAAGCATGAAATAATGTTTTATGCTTAAATTCAAATGTATAATCACATGTGATTTACAAATGTTTATTCACATTTTTTATTAAATCACATGTTATTGTTTTATATAATCACATTTGATTTTTTTATGTAATCATATTTTATTATAAATATTTTATTCGGTCATATGCGATTGTTTTATATAATCACATGTGATTGCTTACCAGGTTTTGAGTATATACATGTACATATCTTTGATTATTGCTCCTGAAATGTTGTTGTCTAGTATCACAATGTTTGCATTTTTTATGTTAAAAACAAATACAAGCATGTTTTCTTCATCGAAAACATGGAAAAATATATGCATTTAAATATGTATTATCATATTTAGAAAGGATATACATTGTAATAAGAACAATAAGATTTTTTTAAAAACTTACAAGATCAACATTTTTCGTTTGTGTTTTTTCTTCGTCTCCATTTAACCAATCTATAAGGTATTTCCTGAATAGATTGTATATGTTATTGTCTTTTCCTTAGCTTCCCGTTCCATTATTCCTTTATTTGTTTATCTATCTTTTTCTTCTTCTCATCTTTTGTTGGTTTTGGAATTGGCTCATCCTCAATGTACTTTGTCTAAATGGTGAATCATGTGTGATTCAGTGTATAATGATATATGTATTTAAACAACTTTTATTAATTTAGTACTCCCTACATCCCAAAATTATAGTCCATCTTTCCTTTTTGGTTTGTCCCAATAATAGTCCACTTCTAAAAATAAATAACATTTTTACCAAAATACCCCTTCATTATTATTTAACCAACTAAGCATTTAATTAAACATTAAATGCAAAGTAAGGACAAAACTATCATTTTATTATATAAAGTTAGTGGTAATTAATGATTTTTTTAATCTGTGTGTTTTTTGTCTGTGGACAATAATATTGGGACGGAGGGAGTATTAGAATCACATATGTTTAACTTACTGTGAGTTGGACGGAAAAGAATACTCTATATGGAGAATTTTTTAAGTCTCTGTCGTTCGTATTGTAATTTAGCAATTCAGCCTATGAGTCTATAACATCGGAAAACATATATTCTCCAAGATACAAGCTTTCAAACACATATCGAAAAACTTCTCGTTTGTTTTCCGTAAACAACACTTCATCATTGTAAATATTGTTGGGTTTTCTCTTGGGTTTTTTTAGCCCATGAGGAAAGCCCACTTGTTTAGCCCATATATATATATATATATATATATATATATATATATATATATATATATATATATGTGTGTGTGTGTGTGTGTGTGTGTTACATGCCCTAATTTCATTAACACACAAAATTTTTCAGCCACTAAGAGAGTTAGAGAGAGTAAGAAGCAGAAGAGGTTTTTTTTTCTCAATTCCTGTTTTGAAGATACACGTGCAGTTTTTTGGTAATTTTCCGGAGATCCAACGGTCCGTTTTCTCTCATTTTTGGACAGCAACTTCCTAACATCGAGACCTTCAGATCCAACGGTTGAATTGTCGAGATCAGCTTCAGAGACTTGGGAATCGTCGCTTCTATTTGCTGCTATAAATCAGGAACGTTTTTGGTGATATTCTTCTTTGTCTTTGCTTATTTGATTCCATATGCTTGATGTGATTTAGTTCCAAATATATGATGATTATTGTATGCCTCTAGTACATCTAGAGAAGACTTTGTATTGCTCTAATATTGGTGATAGTGGATTTGAAGCGACTATAGTAGTCCCGTGGTTTTACTCTCCTTTCTTGAGAGGTTTTACTCTAATATTGGTGATAGTGGACTTGATTACTTATTGTTTTGGGTTGATTATATTGATCATATAACTTGCATTGGGGCTGATTTGTTGCAAGTGAATATCATATTTGTTTGCATCCTAAAAGGTTATTCAATACGGGAATAGTTAAGTCAAACGAAGTATTATTCCGCATTGTTATTTACCGTTGTGGTCGTGTTTTTCTCATCAGATTGGTAACAGAGCATGGTTCTTGTTATTAGGTTACTTTTTTGAACAATGGAAGCTAATACAAATAGGATTGTAAATTTGAATGGTTCTAATTATCAAGTTTGGAGAGGCAAGATGGAAGACCTTCTTTATGTGAAGGATTATTATATGCATGTGTTTAATACTGAAAAACCTAAAGATAAAACAGATGCAGAGTGGACTATTTTGCATAGAAAATTTTGTAGGTATATTTGACAATGGGTTGATGATAATGTTTTTTACCCTACTAGCGCGGAGACTCATGCTCATACTTTGTGGAACAAGCTTGAGCAGTTATATGCTCGAAAGACCGGGAACAATAAATTGTTCCTGATTAAATAGTTGATTGGCTTGAAGTACCATGATGGAAATCCTATTAGTGATCATTTGAATTCTTTCTAGTGAATTATTAATCAACTTGCAGGAATGGGTATCAAGTTTGAAGATAAGTTACAAGGTTTATGGCTTCTTGGCACTTTACCGAATTCTTGGGAAATTTTTAGGACATCCTTGTCCAACTTTGCACCAGATGGTATTATCACCATGTAATTGGCTAAAGGCGGTGTTTTAAATAAAGAGATGAGAAGAAAGTCACAAGGTTCCTATTCACATTCATTTGTCTTGGTTATAGAAAGCAGGGGGAGAAGTCAAAGTAGAGGTCCGAATAACAAAGGGAAGCATCACAGTAAATCTAAACGAAAGTTTGTTGACTATGAGTGCAATCATTCTGGTAGAAAAGGGCACACAGTACAATTTTGCAGACATTTGAAAAGGGAGAACAAGAAGGCGCATTACAAAAATCAAAAGAACAATCACAAGAAAGATGATGGTGGTAATGATACTGCTGAAGTTAACACTGCTACCGCAGAGTTTTTTATTTGTTGTGATTATGATATGGTTAATCTTGCACATGATGATTCGAGTTGGGTTGTTGGCAGTGGTGTTGCCTGTCATGTGACATCACAAAGGGATTTTTACACATCTTACACTCGTGGTGATATTGGGAATGTTAAGATGGGTAATAATGGGTTATCAAAGATTAATGGTATCGGAGATATTTGTTTGAAGTTTGAGACTGGGATGGAGTTGGTTTTTCACAATGTAAAACATGTTCCAGATATTAGACTTAGTTTGATCTCTGCTGGCTTACTTGATGATGACGGTTACCATAGTACCTTTGGTGGTGGCATTTGGAAACTCACTCGTGGTTCTTTGATCGTGGCAAGAGGTGAAAGAAGCTTAAAGTTATACATGACACATCCGAAGATCTCCAAAGAATTGATCCATGCATCGATACATTGTGACATGACCAATTTGTTGCATAAGAGACTTGGTCACATGAGTGAAAAGGGGATGTCTTTATTATTGAAGAAAAATGTGTTAACCGGTGTGCATGATGTGAATTTGAAGAGATGTTCTCATTGTCTAGCAGGTAAGAAAAATAGAGTTTCCATTAAGAGCCATCCTCCTTCTAGGAAAGAGAATTACTTGATCTGGTATATTCTAATGTATGTGGTCCCATGAAGACTAGGACACTTGGGGGTTGTTTGTATTTTGTCACATTCATTGATGACTATTCAAGGAAGGTATGGGTTTATACTTTGAAGACTAAAGATCAAGTATTGGATGTGTTTAAGTAGTTTCATGCCTTGGTTGAGAGAAAAATTGGGAAGAAATTAAAGTGTGTTCGGAAAAATAATGGCGGTGAATACATTGGTCCTTTTGATGCTTATTGTAGAGAGCAAGGTATTCGACACATAAAGACTCCTCCAAAGACACCACAGTTGAATGGTTTAGCAGAATGGATGAATAGAACATTGGGTGAAAGAGTTAGATGTTTGATTTCACATACAGGATTGTCTGATTCTTTTTGGGGAGAAGCTTTGAATACGACGGTACATGTTATTAATCTTACTCCTTGTGTTCCTTTGTCTTTTGATGTTCTTGACAGGGTTTAGAGTGGCAAAGATGTTTCTTATCATAATTTACGAGTCTTTGGATGCAAGGCTTTTGTACATATTCCTAAAGATGAAATATCAAAGCTTAATGTGAAGACCAAGCCATGTATATTCCTTGGTTATGGCCAAGATGAATTCGGTTACATGTTATATGATCCAGTTCTAAAGAAACTCGTAAGGATTCGTGATGTTATATTTGTTGAAGATCAGAGTTTAAAAGATATTGAGAAGATAAAGATAGTTCCTCAATCTACTAATGATCATGTTGATTCGGATTTGGTTCCCCCTCAACACTTTGAGCCAATTAATGAAGATGTTCATAATGATGAACAACATGATATTGATGAAAATGATGTTCCAGAGCAGTCGAAGTTGGATGAGGATCTTCATCCAGAGTTGTCGATAACTGATATACCACCATTTGTCCCACTTAGGCAGTCTACGAGAGATCGTCATCCTTCCACCCCTTATTCTGCTGATGAGTATGTTCTGGTTACTGATGGAGGAGAGCAAAATTGTTATTCAGAGGCTATGGAAGATGGGCATAAAAGAGAGTGGGTTGAAGCTATGCAAGATGAGATGAATTCCTTACATGAAAACAATACTTTTGAGTTGGTGAAGTTGCCTAAGGGCAAGTAAGCTTTGAAGAACAAGTGGGTTTAAAAAGTGAAGACTGAAGAACATACCTCATGGCCTAGGTACAAGGCTAGATTGGTGGTCAAACGGTTCATTCAAAGAAAGGGTATTGATTTTGATGAGATTTTCTCTCCAGTCGTGAAGATGGGTTCCATTCGGGTGATTCTTGGTTTGGTTGTAAGCCTTGATCTTGAGGTTGAGCAAATGGATGTCAAGACAGCTTTCCTTCACGGTGACTTGGACAAGGAAATTTATATGGAGCAACATGAAGGTTTTCAGGTTAAATGAAAAGAAGACTATATGTGTAGGCTTCAGAAAAGTCTTTATGGGTTGAAGAAAGCACCAAGACAGTGCTACAAGAAATTTGAGTCAGTCATGGGTGAGCAAGGCTACCGTAAGACTACTTCATATCACTATGTTTTCTTCCAGGGGTATGGTGATGATGATATCATCATTTTATTGCTTTGTTTTGATGATATGTTGATTTTTGGCAAGAATGCAGAGAGAATTATTCAGCTGAAGAAACAATTGAGCAAGTCTTTTGCTATGAAAGACTTGGGGCCAGCAAAACAGATTCTTGACATTCGGATTTGTAACACCGTAAATTTCAAAACAATTTTTCACATTTTATAAAAACATAATTCATTCATTACTCATAAAAACATCATTGTTTAAAACTCAATTCATAACATATATCAATCCCAAGATCTCATAACATAAAAATCTCGTGTGTGTACTGATAAGGTCGGCGTCTTCCCGCGATCCTCACTAGTACCTGAAACACATAACACATAACACTGTAAGCACGAAGCTTAGTGATTTCCCCAAAATACCATATATAACACGTATTAGCCACTCGAGGCTATAACTCTGTGGGACCGTGCACCCAAACTCTGTGAACCCTGAGGTTCTATCTCTGTGAACCTTCAGGTTCTAACTCTGTAAACATGCACAGCATAAATCACATAGAATAATGCAGTGCAACACATAACACATATATAGCATACAAACACTGTATCACATAACTCTGATTACCTATTCAAGGTAAAGTATAGTGAGAAGACTCACCTCAAACTCCCGTAAATCCCTGACTCGGTAGAAGTATTTCCTAGCCTCCGCCTATTCACACAAAGTAAATATCCTCATAAATATAACACTCGAGGCTAGACTCGACCCTCTATTGTCACCCTCAGAAGGGTAAAAGACTATTTTACCCCCCTCTTGACTCAAGGACTCCATTGTTGACCAAACCCTAAAAGTCAACAAAAGTCAACGGTCAAACTTTGACCCAACTCGCCGAGTGCACTCCGGTGACTCGGCGAGTACACACATGACTCCTAACTCTTTGTCCCGCTTGGCACGTCGATTCCCTCCCTAAACTCGACGAGTCTCATCAGGCATGAATCGCGAGGCCACCCCGACTCAACTCGCCAAGTTTCAAGAACAACTCGGCGAGTACAGCCTTGAACTTCAGTCCTCTAATCCCTTTCTGACTCACTGAGTCATCCCCCAACTCGGCAGTCCACTCACTGAATGATTAATGGGCAACCTTCATACTACTCGCCGAGTCTGTTCTTGGGACTCGGCGAGTTCATTCCATGCACACTCTCAAAACAACTTCTGAGGTCAGATCCATCCCATATAATCATAGATTTGGCCTCCCCAAGCATGATAATCATGTAAAATTTGGACCTTGACACACATATAACATAAAAATGGTCCAAAATGGTGATTTAGCCCCAAAAATGACATTCTAAGTTCATACTTCCAAAATTGCTCATAAAGCTCCTAGGTTTAAGGTCTCTGGACCTCTTTGAGTCCAGATCCAAAGCACATACTCAAAAAAGGGGACTAAATACTCTACATACTCTTATTCTAAAGGGTTAAAAACCCTAACTCTATGAATCAACACCCAATACTAGAGAAGGTCTGAAGTAATACCTTAATATGAAGCCTTTGATCTTTGAAGACACTAGATTTGCACTTCCTTCAGCCTTCTTTTGCCTTGGACACCTTCTCCTTCAAATTTCACTAACAATGATCAATAAAGGGGCTCTCTTCTCCTCACAAGCGATCCAGGACTCTCTCTAGGGTGTGGTAGCTGCAAGGGACGACCATAAGGGCCTTTAAATAGGTCCCAAGCCCTGGGAATTAGGGCTTCACTAAGCAGCGTGGACTCGCCGAGTCTAGACATGAACTAGAATGAACATCCGCGTCCCTACTCGGCGAGTCTTTGCGCCAACTCGCCGAGTGCCTCCACAAACTCCAAAAATTAAATGAATAAATAATATACCTAGGAATCCGAATGTTACAATTCTCCCCCACTAGAATCAGACTTCGCCCTCAAAGTCTCACTCTAAAAACAACTCCGGATGCTGCTCACGCATCTCACGCTCCGACTCCCAAGTCAACTCTGACCCTTTCCGATGCTGCCACTGGACCTACACCAGAGGCACTTCCTTGTTCCTCAGAACCTTGATCTTTCGATCCCGAATCGCCACCGGCTTTTCAATGTAGTTCAGGCCCACATCCACCTGAATATCCTCTAATGGCACCACCACCGACTCGTCGGCTATACACTTTCTCAGCTGCGACACATGGAAGGTATCATGAATCTGGTCCAACTCCGTGGGTAACTCCAAACGATACGCTACCCTTCCCACCCTCGCGATCACTCTGAATGTCCCAATATACCGGGGCCCCAGCTTGCCCCTCTTCCTGAATCGGATCACTCCTTTCCAAGGAGACACCTTTAGGAGCACGAAGTCACCAACCTGAAACTCGAGCTCGGATCGTCGCCTATCCGCATAACTCTTCTGGCGACTCTAAGCGGTCAGCAATCTCTGCCGGACCTGCTGAATCTGTTCAGTCGTTTGAAGCACGATCTCTGTGCTTCCCATCACTCGTTGCCCCACCTCTCCCCAACAAATAGGAGTCCGACACTTCCTCCCATACAACAGCTCAAAGGGCGGCATACCAATGCTCGAATGATGGCTGTTGTTGTAGGAGAACTCTGCTAAGGGCAAATACATGTCCCAACTTCCGCCAAAATCCAACACACATGCTCGGAGCATGTCCTTGAGCGTCTGAATCGTCCGCTCGCTCTGACCGTCAGTCTGTGGGTGGTATGCGGTACTAAAATGCAGCCTCGTACCCAACTCCTCATGGAATTTCTTCCAAAATCTGGAAGTGAAACGCACATCTCGATCTGACACAATCAAGATCGGCACCCCAAGTCGCGATACCACCTCTCTCACATATATCTCTGCTAACTTCTCCGCGGAAGCACTCTCACTAATGGCTAGAAAGTGAGCGCTCTTTGTCAAGCGGTCTACTATCACCCAAATCGCATCGACACACCTCGCCGTTCTCGGCAATTTGGTGATAAAATCCATGGATATCTGCTCCCATTTCCACTATGGGACTTCCAGTGGCTGCAACTTACCATGCGGTCTCTGATGTTCGGCTTTAACCCTACGACAGGTTAGGCACCTCTCAACAAACCACGCCACATCTCTCTTCATACAGGGCCACCAATACTCCCTTTTAAGATCCAGAAACATCTTAGTGGCCTCGGGATGGATCGAGAATCTCAATCTATGCGCCTCCTCCATCAAGATGGTACGCGTTCCTCCAACAAACGGTACCCAAATCCGACCCTGGAAGGTCATAAGCCCTCTGTTATCGGTCACGAACTCTGACACCTGACCGATAACTTGCTCTCTCTTACGGTTCTCCGGTCTCACTGCCTCAGCTTGAGCCCCTCTGATGGTGTCCAACACCAGAGTCATCACCGCCAATCTCATACAAATATCCCGAATCGGGGCGTTCTCTGCCGTACGACTCAGGGCGTCGGCTACCACATTAGCCTTGCCCGGGTGGTACAGGATCTCGCAATCATAATCCTTTACTACATCCAACCATCTCCTCTGAAGCATGTTCAGGTTTGGCTGATCCATCAAATACTTCAAACTCTTGTGGTCCGTGTATATCGTACACCGAACCCCATACAGATAATGGCGCCAAATCTTGAGGGCGAACACCACAACCCCCAACTCTAGATCGTGGGTGGGATACCTTGCCTCATGGGGCTTCAGCTACCTTGATGCATACGCGATCACATGCCCCCTCTGC
This sequence comes from Lactuca sativa, assembly GCF_002870075.4. Taxonomy (NCBI): domain Eukaryota; kingdom Viridiplantae; phylum Streptophyta; class Magnoliopsida; order Asterales; family Asteraceae; genus Lactuca; species Lactuca sativa. The sequence continues at coordinate 3,175,308 of NC_056630.2, read as the reverse complement.
ATCAACACCGCGCCCAACCCAGATATCTATGCGTCACAATACACCACGAAGTCCTCCATTACCTCTGGAAGAGCCAACACCGGGGCTTCGCACAATCTCTGGCGAAGAGTCTCAAATGAGGCATGCTGCTCTGGGCCCCAGCTGAACACCACACCCTTCCGGTTCAACCTGGTGAGAGGAACAACAATCTTGGAGAAATCCCTGATGAACCTCCGATAATAGCCGGCCAACCCTAGAAAACTCCTGATCTCAGAAGGAGATCTCGGCACCTCCCAACTCATCACCGCCTCGATCTTGGCCGGATCGACCAAAATCCCCTTTTGGTTAACGAGGTGACCAAGGAACTGCACCTCGCGTAACCAAAAATCGCACTTGGAGAATTTGGCGTAAAGCCTCTCCAATCTCAGCATACTGAGGATTTCTCGCAAATGCTCCTCATGCTGCTCCCTGGATCTCGAATACACCAAAATGTCGTCAATGAACACAATCACTGATCGATCCAGCATCAGTCTGTATTCCCTGTTCATGAGATCCATGAACGCTGCAGGCACATTGGTGAGCCCGAATGGCATCACCACGAACTCGTAATGCCCATAACGAGTCCTGAATGCGGTCTTCTGGATATCCTCCTCGCGCACCCTCATCTGATGATATCCAGATCTCAGATCAATCTTGGAAAACCAAGACGCTCCCTGCAGCTGATCGAACAAATCGTCGATCCTCGGCAAAGGATAACGGTTCTTGACCGTTAACTTGTTCAGCTCTCGATAATCTATGCACATTCGGTGCGAACCATCCTTTTTCTTCACGAAAAGGATTGGTGCTCCCCACGGCGAGCTGCTCGGCCGTATAAACCCCTTCCCCAGCAGCTCCTGAAGCTGCGAGGATAACTCCTGCATCTCTGGAGGTGCAAGGCGATAGGGCGCCTTGGCAATAGGTGCTGCCCCTGGAATCAAATCAATGCGAAACTCAACCTGCCTCTCGGGAGGCACACCCAGTAACTCCTCGGGAAAGACATCCGGGAATTCACGCACTATCGGAACCTCCTCAACCGTACTCGTTCTCTCTGCACCAACTCTCGTATCCATCACATACGCTACAAAACCACTACAGCCCTGCTGTAGACTCTGCCTCGCTCTAGCAGCTGAACAAAACGCTGAATCGGGATGGGTACCCTCGCCGTACACCGTAAGAACTCCCCCACTTGGGTCGCGTATAGTCACCAGCTGCCACTCACAATCGATAACTGTTCCAAACCTGCTCAACCAATCCATGCCTACGATGACACAGACGTCCCCCATCGCAATCGGGACCAAATCAATAGGAAACTCTACACCGAAAATCTCGAGTACACATCCTTGAATCACCTCCGTGGCATACACTGCTCTCTCATCGGCGATGGAGACTCTCAGAGGTCGACTTAACGCCTCTCGACTAATACTTATGTGCTGTGTAACAGCCCGAAATTCCAGGTATCGTTATATTTATGATTTTTGGGTGTTTTAAGAGGGGACTCGGCGAGTTGGAGCTCAGACTCGCCGAGTAGGATAGCAGATCTGGTCGCGGGTTCGCGACTGGACTCGACGAGTCTGGATATAGACTCGGCGAGTCTGCGCTGTTTAGCGAAACCCTAACCGTCCAGGTTTGGGACGTATATAAGGAGCCTTATGGCCATCATTGTTCATCCTAGTCCTCTGAGAGAAACCCTAATTCGATTGTGAGCATCTGGAGCAAGGTTGAAGACCATTATTGATCTTGGAAGTGTTATTGTGCAAGGAGGAGGAGGCTTGGTTAAGGGAACAACAAGAGAAGCCACATTCTGAGGATTTGGGACACAGAGCAACGTTATTTAGGTATTATTTTCGAGTTGCATTCTTCTATGTTGATGTGTATATAGATTTAGGGTTTATTGAACCCTTTTGTGGCTAGATTGAGTGTTTCCCCAGTCCCCCAAGCGATTGGAACCCTATATTGGGACCCTTAGAAGTCCAGAATGTCCCATGCCTGAGCAATTCGGGAATCAATGGAGGTTTTGGATTGGAATCCTTATGCCTTAGGTCAAAATGTAAATTATGAGTCTTAGGGTGTATTATGAGCACCGAAATGAGGGCTTTACGTGATGAACCAGTTTAGGAAGGCCAGACCTGTGAATTGTCGGAGCAGATCTGACCTTAGGAAGCAGTTTGAGCGGTTGCATGGCATGGGCTCGCCGAGTCCGATGAACAGACTCGGCGAGTAGCTTGAAGATTAACTGGGACTCGCCGAGTTGTTCTTCAGACTCGGCGAGTTGAGTCGGGGTGGCCCCGCGATTCTTCCAGGAGGAACTCGTCGAGTCAAGGGGGATACTCGACGAGTAGAAAGGGAATCTTAGAGAATTGGTGAGAACGTGTAGACTCGCCGAGTCGCCCTAGCACTTGCCGAGTCCGGTCAAAGTTGACCGTTGACCGTTGACCAGAGTGGACCTGTGTTGACTTCTTAGGGATAGTCAACATTAGAGATATAAAGTGTTAACTAGGGACATTATGATGTTATAGGAGGATTAGGGCTCAGAGAATCGGGCACGAGGGATTCCCAGGTTGTGAGATATCGAGACACGCGAGGTGAGTCTTCTCACTATACTTTACCTTGAGTAGGTAACCAGAGTTATATGATAGAGTATTTGTATGCTATGTATGTTGTGTGTTGCACTGCATTCTTCTATGTGATTTATGCTATGCTTGTTACAGAGTTAGAACCTGAGGGTTCACAGAGTATGGGTGCACGGACCCACAGAGTTATAGCCTCGAGTGGCTAATATGTATTATATGGTATTTTGGGGAACTCACTAAGCTTTATGCTTACAGTGTTGGTGTTATTTGTTTCAGGTACTAGTGAGGATCGCGGGAAGGCGCCGGCCTGATCAGTGCACACACGCGGGATTTTTATATTATGTGATCTTGGGGATTTTATATATGTTATGAAATGAATTACAACCAATGATATTTTTATGAATATTAAATGAAGTTGTCTTTATTAAATGCGATAAATTATTTTTAAATTCACGGTGTTACAATTTGGTATCAGAGCCTTGGTTTGAGGGATTCGAGTACACCTTCGGGCGTATTTGGACTCAAACTGAGGATTGAGATGTAATTTTCAAAAGATTAAAAGATTTTAAAAAGACGCAGAGCAAGAGATGTGTGTACGATCAGCCCGCGCCCGAACGGTGATTTCCCAAAATACCCTTACATTATGTGATGTTAATATTGATATGATGTATCTGCATGCTAGAGTAGGCTAGGCATTGCTACTAGGAATAGATTGGCTTGATTTGTGATGCCTTAGTCTAGGGAGAGGTGAGCTGCTATGAGATGCTTGAGAGTGAGTAGGTAGCAGCGAGGGACTTATGATAGATATATAGAGGGTGGTCTACGCATGATAGAGTACTTGAGACCTGGAATCCGAAGAGGAGGACTTGGAGTGTATTCTGGTGCGGTGCGGACAGTAGTATTGGGCCCGTACTACTGGAAGCACCGGAGCGGGGTGCAGCCCAAGTAAGAATCTTTGGAATGCCAAGAATCAAGGAGGAAAAAGTTGACTAGTGTGAGTGTGTACGTGGGGATTCTAAATTTATTGTATGTCGTATTTCAGCGGTAGATCATGGTGAGGACACGTTTCACGTCCGAGAGCAGTGGTACCAGTGAGGAGGATATCCGCCGGATCATCCAGGAGGAGGTAGCTGCGGCCATCAGGGCCGAGATTCCGGAGATGTTTGGGTCCATAAAGACCACACTGATTGAGGCGTTCGACGAGCGTTATGCCGCTCTTACTGAGGCTGCTGCTGCAGCGGTTACCGCAGCGGTGACTGCTGCAAGGCCGCAGGGTGGGGACGCGTTACTATTCCGGGAATTCAGCAACACAAAACCACCAGAGTTCGATGGGACCCCGGGTCCGGTGGCAGCTATGAGGTGGATATTTGATATTGAGGAGTGCTTCTTCATTTGCTCGTCTCCTGAGCATTTTAAGGTCCGATTCGCGCTGAACCAGCTTCGCTTGGGAGCGAAGGACTGGTGGAAGTTTGCAACGGCGCATTATACGCCTGCCGACCTTTCTGCGGTGACCTGGGAGAGGTTCACCACCATGTTTCGAGATGAGTACGTTCCCTAGGTGGAGAGGGAGCGTTTAGCACAGGAGTTTCTGACCCTCAAGCAGGGTACTGAGTCTGTTACAGCAATCACGAGGATGTTCCACGAGAGGGCGATGTTCTGCCCTGAGCACGTGCCCACTGAGCAGGCACGTATGAGCCGCTACTTGAGTGTCTTGAGGCGGGATATTCGGGAGTTTGCTGCAAACTCCTCGTACCGGACATTTGCCGAGCTTCAGGAAAATGCCCAGAAGAGGGAGATCGAGCTTGAGACTCAGGCCAGGGAGGAGGCGGAGTCTCAGGGGAGGGATCGGCGACCGGCACAGTCGCAGCCGGCCGCCAAGCGGGCCAAGCCTGCTGATCCCAGACCAGGGAGCCAGAAGGGACGCACTTGCGTAAAGTGCGGCAAGGGGCATGACGGAGTTTGCCGAGCGGGGTCTTGCTACAAATATGGCAAGGAGGGGCACATGGCCAAGGACTGCCCCAAGGGGTTTGCAGTGTGCTTTCACTGCAACCAGACTGGACACCGGAAGGCTGAGTGTCCGCAGCTGCGCGGTGCACCTTAGGGATCTGCTCCTGCCACCGTCAGAGCTACAGAGAGTCGGCCTATGAAGATCGAGGCACTGAGAGCTCGAGGGAGAGCCTTCCAGCTGACTGCGGAGGAAGTCCGCGCTGCGCCCGATGTGGTGGCTGGTACGTTTCCTTTCATGTATTTATATTGATGTTGAAATATTATGCTTATATTAGGTTATGCGTAGGTACCTTCCTTGTGAATTCTGTGCCTGCTTTAGTGTTATTTGACTCGGGTGCGAGTCGGTCTTTTGTATCTCTGGCCTTTAGTCGGCATATCAGTGCTAGTCGTGAGGCATTGAGTCGGCCTCTGAGAGTTTCCATAGCTGATGATAGAGTGATTTGTGCCACGGGGGTTTTCCGGGGATGTGTGTTGGAGATTTTTGGGGTTGAGTTTCCGATTGACCTAATTCCTATCGCGATGGGTGATGTCTGTGTCATTGTGGGCATGGACTGGTTGAGCCGATTCAGCGCAGTCATCGACTGCGAGCGTCAGCTGGTGACTATACGAGACCCTAGTGGGGGAGTTCTTTCGGTGTACGGCGAGGGTACGCGTTCGGGATCAGCCTTTTGTTCGGCCGCCAGAGCGAGGCAGTGTCTACAGCAGGGCTGTAAGGGTTTTGTGGCGTATGTAATGGATACGCGAGCGACTTCCGAGAGACCGAGTTCAGTTGAGGAGGTACCGGTGGTACGTGAGTTTCCAGATGTTTTTCCCGAGGAGCTGCCGGGAGTACCTCCTGTGAGGCAAGTGGAGTTTGGTATTGATTTGATTCCGGGAGCCACGCCTATCGCTAAGGTGCCTTATCGTCTTGCACCCCCAGAGATGCAAGAGTTATCCTCGCAGCTTCAGGAGTTGCTGGGGAAGGGATTCATTCGGCCGAGCAGCTCGCCGTGGGGAGCACCTATTCTGTTCGTCAAGAAGAAAGATGGTTCACACCGGATGTGCATTGATTACCGGGAGTTGAACAAGTTGACGGTCAAGAACCGTTACCCATTACCGAGGATCGACGATTTATTTGATCAGTTGCAGGGAGCATCTTGGTTTTCCAAGATCGACTTGAGGTCGGGATATCATCAAGTGAAAGTGCGGGATGAGGACGTACAGAAGACAGCATTCAGGACGCGATATGGGCATTATGAGTTTGTGGTGATACCTTTCGGGCTCACCAACGCCCCGACTGTATTCATGGATCTCATGAACAGGGTATGTAGGCCGATGTTGGATCGGTCAGTGGTCGTATTTATCGATGATATTTTGGTGTATTCGAGATCTAGAGAGCAGCATGAGGAACATTTGAGGGAGGTCCTTGGGGTGTTGAGATCGGAGAAGCTTTATGCAAAGTTCTCCAAGTGTGACTTCTGGTTGCGGGAGGTCCAATTCCTAGGACATGTTGTCAATCAGGAAGGGATATTGGTCGATCCGGCCAAGGTTGAGGCGGTGATGAGTTGGGAGGTGCCGAAGTCACCTTCTGAGATCAGGAGTTTCCTTGGATTGGCAGGGTACTATCGGAGATTTATTAAGGACTTCTCCAGAATTGCAGTGCCACTTACTAGATTGACCCGAAAGGGGGTTGCATTCTCATGGGGACCCGAGTAGCAGACCTCTTTTGAGACACTTCGCCAGAGATTGTGCGAAGCCCCGGTGTTAGCTCTCCCAGAAGGGATGGAGGATTTTGTAGTTTATTGTGATGCATCTATTTCGGGGTTGGGTGCAGTTCTGATGCAAAGAGGGCATGTAATAGGATATGCATCGAGACAGCTGAAGCCTCACGAGACGAGATATCCCACGCATGATCTAGAGCTGGGGGCAGTAGTGTTCGCCCTCAAGATTTGGCGTCATTACTTGTATGGAGTTCGTTGCACGATATACACTGACCATAAGAGTTTGAAGTACTTGATGGACCAGCCCAACCTAAACATGCGTCAGAGGAGGTGGTTGGATGTGGTCAAGGATTATGATTGCGAGATCCTGTACCACCCGGGCAAAGCTAATGTGGTAGCAGATGCGTTGAGCCATAAGGGGGAGAGCACTCCACTACGAAATGTATGTTTGAGGTTGACCGTGATAGCTTCAGTACTGGATGCCATTCGTGGGGCACAGTCTGAGGCTATGCAACAGGAGATGCGGAAGAGGGAACGGGTCGTTGGTTTGGTTTCAGAGTTCGTTACTGATGATCGAGGGTTGATGACCTTTCAGGGTCGGATTTGGGTACCGTTTGTGGGCGGTACGCGTACTACTTTGATGGAGGAGGCACATCGATCGAAATTCTCGATCCATCCCGGGGCTACAAAGATGTATTTGGATTTGAGGAGAGAATATTGGTGGCCCTGCATGAAGAGGGACGTCGCGTGGTTTGTCGAGAGGTGCTTGACCTGCCGTAGGGTTAAGGCCGAGCACCAAAGACCGCATGGCAAGTTGCAGCCATTGGAGGTTCCCGAGTGGAAGTGGGACCAGATCACTATGGATTTCATCACCAAATTGCCGAGGACTGCCAGAGGAGTTGATGCAATTTGGGTGATTGTAGACAGATTGACGAAGAGCGCTCACTTCCTTGCCATTAGTGAGAGTTCTTCAGCAGAGAAATTGGCGGAGGTGTATGTGAGAGAAGTAGTATCTCGGCATGGGGTGCCGATCTCGATTGTTTCAGATCATGATGTGCGTTTCACTTCTAGGTTCTGGAAGAAATTTCATGAGGAGTTGGGTACTAGATTGCATTTTAGTACCGCATATCATCCCCAGACAGACGGTCAGAGTGAGCGGACGATTCAGACGCTCGAAGACATGCTTCGGGCGTGTGTGTTGGATTTTGGGGGTAGCTGGGATGCGTATTTGCCCTTGGCGGAGTTTTCCTACAACAACAGCCATCATTCGAGCATCGGTATGCCGCCCTTTGAGCTGTTGTATGGTAGGAGATGTCGGACCCCCATTTGTTGGGGAGAGGTGGGACAGAGAGTGATGGGCAGTACAGAGATCGTGCTTCAGACGACAGAGCAGATTCAGCAGGTTAGACAGAGGTTATTGACCGCCCAGAGCCGACAGAAAAGTTATGCAGACAGACGCCGGTCCGAGCTTGAGTTTCAGGTCGGCGACTTCGTACTCCTGAAGGTCTCTCCTTGGAAAGGAGTGATTCGATTCAGGAAGAGGGGCAAGTTGGGGCCCCGGTATATTGGGCCTTTTCGTGTGATTGCGAGGGTAGGCCGGGTGGCCTACCGTTTGGAGTTGCCAGCGGAATTGAGTCAGATCCACGACACTTTTCATGTGTCGCAATTGAGAAAGTGTATAGCCGATGAGTCGGCAGTGGTTCCATTAGAGGACATTCAGGTGGATGCGAGCCTGAATTATGCCGAGAGACCAGTGGCCATCAGAGATCGGAAGATCAAGGTTCTGAGGAATAAGGATATACCTCTGGTGTTAGTTCAGTGGCAGCACCGGAAGGGATCGGAAATAACCTGGGAGCCGGAGCGTGAGATGCGGGAGCAGCATCCGGAGCTATTTTCAGAGTGAGACTTCGAGGGCGAAGTCTAGTCCTAGTGGGGGAGAGTTGTAACAGCCTGGAATTCCAGGTATCGTTATATTTATGATTTTTGGGTGTTTTAAGAGGGGACTCGGCGAGTTGGAGCTCAGACTCGCCGAGTAGGATAGCGGATCTGGTCGCGGGTTCACGACTGGACTCGACGAGTCCGGATATGGACTCGGCGAGTCTGCGTTGTTTAGCAAAACCCTAACCGTCCAGGTTTGGGACGTATATAAGGGGCCTTATGGCCGTCATTGTTCATCCTAGTCCTCTGAGAGAAACCCTAATTCGATTGTGAGCATCTGGAGCAAGGTTGAAGACCATTATTGATCTTGGAAGTGTTATTGTGCAAGGAGGAGGAGGCTTGGTTAAGGGAACAATAGGAGAAGCCACATTCTGAGGATTTGGGACACAGAGCAACGTTATTCAGGTAATATTTTCGAGTTGCATTCTTCTATGTTGATGTGTATATAGATTTAGGGTTTATTGAACCCTTTTGTGGCTAGATTGAGTGTTTCCCTAGTCCCCCAAGCGATTGGAACCCTATATTGGGACCCTTAGAAGTCCAGAATGTCCCATGCCTGAGCAATTCGGGAATCAATGGAGGTTTTGGATTGGAATCCTTATGCCTTAGGTCAAAATGTAAATTATGAGTCTTGGGGTGTATTATGAGCACCAAAATGAGGGCTTTACATGATGAACCAGTTTAGGAAGGCCAGACCTGTGAATTGTCGGAGCAGATCTGACCTTAGGAAGCAGTTTGAGCGGTTGCATGGCATGGGCTCGCCGAGTCCGATGAACAGACTCGGCGAGTAGCTTGAAGATTAACTGGGACTCGCCGAGTTGTTCTTCAGACTCGGCGAGTTGAGTCGGGGTGGCCCCGCGATTCTTCCAGGAGGAACTCGTCGAGTTAAGGGGGATACTCGACGAGTAGAAAGGGAATCTTAGAGAATTGGTGAGAACGTGTAGACTCGCCGAGTCGCCCTAGCACTCGCCGAGTCCGGTCAAAGTTGACCGTTGACCGTTGACCAAAGTTGACCTGTGTTGACTTTTTAGGGATAGTCAACATTAGAGATATAAAGTGTTAACTAGGGACATTATGATGTTATAGGAGGATTAGGGCTCGGAGAATCGGGCACGAGGGATTCCCAGGTTGTGAGATATCGAGACACGCGAGGTGAGTCTTCTCACTATACTTTACCTTGAGTAGGTAACCAGAGTTATATGATAGAGTATTTGTATGCTATGTATGTTGTGTGTTGCACTGCATTCTTCTATGTGATTTATGCTATGCTTGTTACAGAGTTAGAACCTGAGGGTTCACAGAGTATGGGTGCACGGACCCACAGAGTTATAGCCTCGAGTGGCTAATATGTATTATATGGTATTTTGGGGAACTCACTAATCTTTATGCTTACAGTGTTGGTGTTATTTGTTTCAGGTACTAGTGAGGATCGCGGGAAGGCGCCGGCCTGATCAGCGCACACACGCGAGATTTTTATATTATGTGATCTTGGGGATTTTATATATGTTATGAAATGAATTACAAACAATGATATTTTTATGAATATTAAATGAAGTTGTCTTTATTAAATGCGATAAATTATTTTTAAATTCACGGTGTTACATGCTGACTAAAAGCCAACAATATAAAAGATCGACTCGCACCCGAGTCAAATAACACCAAAGCAGGTACAGAACTCACAAGAAAAGTATCTACGCATATCATAATATAAGAACAAAATCTCAAACATTAAAATAAATACATGAAAGAATACATACCAGCTACGACATCGGGCGCTGCGCGGACCTCTTCCGCAGTCAACTAGAAGGCTCTCCCTCGAGCCTTCGGCGTCTCGGTCTTCACCGGCCGACTATCAGAAGCTCTAACAGCAGCAGGGGCAGACCCCTGAGAAGCTCCCTGTGCTGACCCTCGCAGTAACGGACACTCGGCCTTCCGGTGTCCAGTCTGATTATAGTGAAAACACACTGCAAACCCCTTGGGGCAGTCCTTGGCCATATGCCCCTCCTTGCCACACTTGTAGCAAGATCCAGCTCTACAAACTCCATCATGACCCTTGTCGTACTTTCCACAAGTGCGGCCCTTCTGGCTCCCTGCTCTGGAATCAGCGGGCTTGGCCCGCTTGGCTTCCGGCTGGGACTGTGCCGGTCACCGATCCCTCCCCCGAGACTCCGCCTCCTCCCTAGCCTGAGTCTCTAGCTCGATCTCCCTCTTCCGGGCATTTGCCTGAGGCTCGGCAAATGTCCGGTACAAGGAGTTCGCCATGAACTCCCGAATATCTCTCCTTAAAATACTCAAATAACGGCTCATGTGTGCCTGTTCAGTAGACACGTGCTCAGGGAAGAACATCTCTCCCTCATGAAACATCCTGGTAATAACCGTAACAGACTCCGTACCCTGCTTGAGGGTCAAAAACTCCTGTGCCAACCGATCCCGTTCCACCGGGGGAACGTACTCATCAAGAAACATGGCGGTGAACCTCTCCCAGGTCACCGCAGCAAGCTCTGCTGGAGAATAGTGTGCTGTCATGAACTTCCACCAGTCCTTCGCCCCCAAGCGAAGCTAGTTCAGTGCAAACCGAACCCTCAAGTGCTCCGGGCACGAGCATGTATAGAAACACCCCTCAATGTCAAATACCCATCTCATCGCTGCAATCGGATCCTGCGTCCCATCAAACTCTGGTGGCTTCGTTTTGCTGAACTCCCTGAACAACAACGAGTCACCCCCCTGCGGCCTAGCAGCAGCGATGGCTGTGGTGGCCGCTGCAACAGCAGCCTCAGAAAGAGCGGCATAATGCTCGTCAAAAGTCTCAATCAGCGTGGTCTTAATAGACCCGAACATCTCTGGTATCTCTGCCCTGATGGCCGCAGCCACCTACTCATGGATGATTCGGCGGATCTCCTCATCACTAGTCTCGCTGCTCTTTGGCGCATTACGTGTCCTAACCATGATCTACCTCTGAAATACAACATACGATATATTAGAAACTCACTCGATCATACTCGTACTCGATAACTCATCCCTCCTTGATCCCTGGCATCCCGAAGATTCTTACTTGAACTGTACACCGTCCCAATGTTTTCAGTAGTACGGGCCCAATACTACCGTCCACACCGCGTCAGTATACACCCCAAGTCCTCCTCCTAGGATCCCAAGTCCCAAGTACTCTATTATGCATAATCCATTCTCTAACAGATATCTCATAAGTTCCTCACTGCTACCTACTCACTCTCAAGCATCTCATAGCGGCTCACCTCCCCCTAGGCTAAGGCATCACAAATCAGGCCACTCTAGTCCTAATAGGAATACCTAGCCCACTCTAGCACGAGAATACATCATATCAATATCATAAGCATATAACATAAAGGTATTTTGGGAAATCACCGTTCGGGCGCTGACTGATCATACACACGACTCTGCTCTGCGTTTTCCAAAAATCTTTTACTCTTTTTAGAAAACTTGGCTCTCTTTTGAAAATATTTCTCAAATCCTCAGTTTGAGTTCAAATACGCCCGAAGGTGTACTCGAATCCCTCAAACCAAGGCTCTGATACCAACTTGTAACACCGTAAATTTCAAAACAATTTTTCGCATTTTATAAAAACATAATTCATTCATTACTCATAAAAACATCATTGTTTAAAACTCAATTCATAACATATATCAATCCCAAGATCTCATAACATAAAAATCTCGTGTGTGTACTGATAAGGTCGGCATCTTCCCGCGATCCTCACTAGTACCTGAAACACATAACACATAACACTGTAAGCACGAAGCTTAGTGATTTCCCCAAAATACCATATATAGCACGTATTAGCCACTCGAGGCTATAACTCTGTGGGACCGTGCACCCAAACTCTGTGAACCCTGAGGTTCTATCTCTGTGAACCTTCAGGTTCTAACTCTGTAAACATGCACAGCATAAATCACATAGAATAATGCAGTGCAACACATAACACATATATAGCATACAAACACTGTATCACATAACTCTGATTACCTATTCAAGGTAAAGTATAGTGAGAAGACTCACCTCAAACTCCCGTAAATCCCTGACTCGGTAGAAGTATTTCCTAGCCTCCGCCTATTCACACAAAGTAAATATCCTCATAAATATAACACTCGAGGCTAGACTCGACCCTCTATTGTCACCCTCAGAAGGGTAAAAGACTATTTTACCCCCCTCTTGACTCAAGGACTCCATTGTTGACCAAACCCTAAAAGTCAACAAAAGTCAACGGTCAAACTTTGACCCAACTCGCCGAGTGCACTCCGGTGACTCGGCGAGTACACACATGACTCCTAACTCTTTGTCCCGCTTGGCACGTCGATTCCCTCCCTAAACTCGACGAGTCTCATCAGGCATGAATCGCGAGGCCACCCCGACTCAACTCGCCGAGTTTCAAGAACAACTCGGCGAGTACAGCCTTGAACTTCAGTCCTCTAATCCCTTTCTGACTCACTGAGTCATCCCCCAACTCGGCAGTCCACTCACTGAATGATTAATGGGCAACCTTCATACTACTCGCCGAGTCTGTTCTTGGGACTCGGCGAGTTCATTCCATGCACACTCTCAAAACAACTTCTGAGGTCAGATCCGTCCCATATAATCATAGATCTGGCCTCCCCAAGCATGATAATCATGTAAAATTTGGATAATCAAAGTGTCATTCACCTTGCTAAGAATTCTATGTTTCACAAAAGTACAAAGCATATCGATGTAAGGTATCATTGGATTAGAGATGCTCTTGAAAACAATTTTTTTGAACTTGAGAAAGTTCATACCGATGAAAATGGTTCCGATATGTTGACTAAAGCTTTAACAATGGAGAACTTTAAGATATGTTGCTCGATCGCCAGGATGGCGAACTCTTCCTCATAGGCCAAAAAGGGGGAGATTTGTTGGGTTTTCTCTTGGGTTTTTTTAGCCCATGAGGAAAGCCCACTTGTTTAGCCCATGCATATATATGTTTTACACGCCCTAATTTCATTAACACACAAAAATTTTCAGCCACCAAGAGAGTTAGAGAGAGTAAGAAGCAAAAAAGAGGTTTTTTTCTCAATTCTCGTTTTTGAAGATACACCTGCAGTCTTTGGTAATTTCCCGGAGATCCAACGGTTCGTTGTGGTTGCGTTTTTCCCATCAAATATAAAAAAATCATTTTGTTAGTTTATATTGTTATATTCATAATTGTAATCACATGTGATTGATCCATGTTGAAAATGTATACTTAAGAAAACTTTTAACCATATGTGATTATGTTTGGTAATCACATGTTATTAATCAATGTTTAACAAGTATGTTTATTGTGATTATTATAATCATAACTTTAATCACATGTGATTGATTAATGTTGAAAAATTATACTTAACAAAAATTTTAATCTGTGATTATGTTTACTAATCACATGTGATTGATCCATGTTTAACAAGTATGTTTTAATGTGATTATTATATTCACAATTGTAATCACATGTCATTGATCACTGTTAAAAAAGTACTTAACAGAACTTTAATCATATATGATTATGTTTGATAATCACATATGTGATGTTATGCAATGTGTGTAAATGAATGCATGTTATGCCTTGATTGTTTTACCCACTATGCGATATGCATTTCATTAACATTGTACTTACAGTTGATGTGACATCCCCAATTTCACGGTCAGAAAAAACCGATTTGTTTATGTTTTGTTTTTAAAACCAGAGTAATCTTTTAAAGAAAACAGTTGCGGAATTTGTTCCCAAAACAAGATATGATAATAACTTATCAAAACATTTCTCAAAGAGAATGTATTTTCATTTAATAATAAATCCTCGAGATGTCATGTTCCGATACAGACATATAAGCATGAACAAAACTTACATTCAATTACACTAATGATTTATATCTCCTTTAAATCTCTCTGTGAAATATGTCTTCGTATCGATACCTGTGATACAAAGAAAACTGAGTGGGTTAGGCTTGGGAGCCTGGTGAGCATATAGGGTTTTCATCCCACAATGTTATATCATATATTTATAAATATAGAACATTCAAACTTGTACAATTTCACCATATAAAGGCAACTCTTATCCCACCCCATCGATCCTCACAACGACACGATCGAAACTCTCGTATCTAAAATTTTCCTATTTACCTGATCCTTACTCACGGATCTAAAACTAACCTTTTCACCTAATCCTTACTCATGGATCTAAAACTACCTGATCCATACTCACGGATCTAAAACTAACCTCCTGATCTGATCCATACTCCCGGATCAATAATTGTACCCAATCCATACTCCCGATATAGGGACAATTAACTCTACCTTAATCCTGATCTGATCCATACTCCCGGATCAATAATTGTGCCCAATCCATACTCCCAGACTAGGGACAATTAACTTAGTCTTAATCCATACTCCCGGACTAATAACAAGTTTTATCTCTTTACCTAATCCATACTCCCAGATCTAAAACTAACCTCTTGGTCTAATCCATACTCACGGATCTAAAACTAGCCTCTTGATCTGATCCCTACTCACGGATCTAAAACTAACCTCTGGATCTAATCCATACTCACGGATCTCATCTACCCATGTACTACCCAACATATTTGTAGTTATAAAATACATATACAGTTTAACTGATTAAAACCTATATAGTTCATCCATTCCACCAACATCTCAAATAAACAACAATGTATAAACACATAGCACGTATTTCATAGCAAATACTTCATACTTATGTGTTAGAAGAAAGTAACTATACACTCACTTGATTAGAAGATGATCGAACAACGCTACGGCTCTTGAAATAATCTTTAGTCACTCAAGTATTTTTTGTGCTCTATAAATCACTAAACTTTTAATTTACCTATTAAATAGGGAATTGATCCCAAATCTTACCGGTTTGTAGGTCACCGATACTTACATTTACTGATGACATGGAAACTAACACAAATTATTATTTATTACGCCTATGTGGCATTTATTAAAAAAGTCTCCATGTCTCGTTCCACCTTTGCCATTTATTAAAAAGAAAAAACCCACTCCTAAAAACTTTGAGTCTGGAAGTTTTGCAATCGATCCATCTCTCATATGATCTTGCAAACCCACAATCGAAGGTTTAGGTTCCTGATTTTGTTCCCGATTTTGAGGTTGAAGATGAAGATTTGGGGCTGGGAAGGAGGAGGCGTGAGGAAAAGAAAAGGAGCAGGTTTTTAAACACCAAAATCCAACATATTTGGGTTCATCTTCAAAATCTGATTTACTTTCTTCTTCTTGATCGCCTTATCCTAATGCCCAATCTCCTTGATCGATTATGTCAGTGTAGTATTCGAGTGTAGGGGTTTAATTTCTCGGTTTGCTCTAAACCTCATATCTATTTTGCATCGGAGTCTGCTTCAGAATTCACTCGAATGTGGGGAATTCTTGTGATTTAAAGTGAGAATTGCTAGATTTTGCCATCGATTTGTTCATATGTATCCAATTTCATACATAACACATCTATTTTTTGGGCCTGCTTTAAATATGTTCTTTCACCATATATGAGGTATATAGTAAGATTAAGAACAAAGGGCGACATTGGAATTTCTACAAGAGCTAAACTTTGTGGCAAATATGAAAACTGATCAGCATCATCACTGGACCAAAATTACAAGCCTTCTTCTTTGAGACATTTTCCTAAACACCTTCTAGGTCAAAAAAATCTTGTGTTCTTCTCATTATTGTCATAATCACTAAACTGAAATTACATACATGGGCTTTTACTGATGCTTTATTTGTATGGCCATCGGGTTTTCCGACTTCAAAGCAAGGCCAGTCAGGTTTCCGACTTTATAACAAGGTCAGTCGGGTTTTCCTACCTGCTGGTATCAACCTCAAGGTCTCCATCATGAACCCATCAACAACTTGCAGCTTCGACTCCAATTACGCCAAGTATCGTTTGAAACTTGCTATTTGTTAACTCCCTAGGTCAGTTGCGAAGCTGGGGATGAAAATCAAGTTGCAGGTTTCAGAATTGAATTTGGATTTCATCGTAAAAAAATCAAGGCAACGTTCCGTTCGTAAGCAATCAAGGCAGCGATTGTTTCTATTCGTCGGATAATCTTAAATTAAAGATTTAGATTGGAGGTTACAAACAATGGATTGAGAGAGGAGGAGTGGTACTCAGTGTGGATTGTGATGATAAGGAGTGACCCTTAAAAAATATATACAAATATATATAATTTAAAATGCGAGATCATCTAAAGTCACCTGCTCTTCCGGTATCTAGTCATATAATGGTGTATTTAGTAAATTACAAGTTTAGTGATTTATTGAGCACAAAAAATACTTGAGTGACTAAATGTGTAAATTCGTCAAACTTTGTTGTGCTACAGTAACAAAAACCCTTTTATTTGTTTGTGTGTGTGTGTGTGTGTTTTTTTTTTTTTTTTTTTGCAAACTTGTACATTGATGTTTGTTGTTTTTTTAAATTGATGTTTTGAAATAAATGTAAAATAAGACTTTCGTTGACATATTATGTTTAAAAACTGTTTAAAATAAAAAGAAAATTTGGGCTGAAAAATAATGATGTTACATTATCCATTAAGGCCAATTATAGAATTTTGTGGAAAGTTTCAACATTTGCGCTTAAGGGATTGAGAGCTTAAATTAAAAGGTTGTTAAGCCATTAGGCACGACGCACCTGATTAGGGCCATGGCCCGCTTCAAGAATTCATCCGCGACTATTTTGTTGTGTAGTGAGCGCAGAGCGCCTAGTCTTAGTCACAACACACTTTCGTTGACTTTGACATCTGGCTTTTGACTTTTGGTCAAACTTTGAGCGATTAAGCTATAAACTAAGGTTTGACCTCTAATTGTTATTTAGGTGGTTCATGTGACCAATTTGTTCGAGCACACATGTGTAGATGTGATTCATCAACCTTTAGTTCATGTGAATCATATCACTATACTATATGTTATAGTATATATCCTTTGCATGATGGATGTAGATGTACTATAGATTATTCAAGTAGGCTAGTATAATCTTTTGCATATGATTGCTTGATTGTATGATATGTTGACTTATATGTTTGAGAAGTTGATGGTGGAACGACACTAGAGCCAAAAACCTAGAATACTCATTGTTGATGACTAGACATGCACTAGAGTTGTGAGTCGTCGTTAGAGTCATTAGTCGTCGTTGATGAGGTGGATCGGCACTAAATTCGAGCACCTTTATTTGTATGTTTTGTATTTGTATGTATACTGCAGTATGTGGTATGTTGGGGAACTCAAAGTTTTATGCTTACAACTGTTTATTAAATGTTTTTCGGATTTAGAATTGTTGATTAAATATTTTTTTAGATAGTTCTATGATCGTAAAAAGAGTCCGGCTTGACTGTAATGTACACCTATCATTGATGATCATATGTTTTTCAATTCCGTTGTTTTTGTGATTTTTATACATATTATGATATGGTTTTTGTGAATTTGAAACAACTTGATACTTGAGTTTTACGAAAATGGTTTTGGATGATTTTATATTTATTTAAAAAAAATAAAAAATTGGTTTGAAATTTAGGATGTTAAATGAAACAACCATGAATAGGGATTACCTTTTTACGTTTGTTATAGAACACATTGTACAGGATGGAAAAAAAAAATGGCCACCAAAGTAGAAAGTTTTGATTACATACAAGAACTAAAAAAGTAATTTCTAATTATCCACATTGGCAATAACTTGGCATCATGAATTGCTAAGTTAAGATACAACACAACTATATATATCATTATTAACCATGAACCAAAAGCTTCAACCCAAACCAACATCAACAACTTTGGAGGTTTTAACATTAACACGTGTAGTGTTGCTCTGTTGTTGGAGTCCCAACCACTTGCGTATGTATTCAAATACAGTTTCATCTCTTAATAGTCCCCGATGAGCACCAGGGATCCCCACCCTTTCTATTGCTGGAAATCCATCTGCCTGTTGTATTTGTTTAAATGAAATGCCACTTAAATACACACACCACATATAACATATGAGAAATAAGGTAGGATACAGTAAGTACCATTGCTGACTCAGCGGGAACTGTAGCGTCTCCATCCACATATGAGTATTCAGGCTGCAAAAAAGTAAAAAGAAATTTTAAATAGATAAATATGTCCAGAGAGAGAGAGAGAGAACAAGGAAGGAATGTGATGCCAGATATAATATAGGTAAAGGATTTTAAAGACTTACTGATGTGTGGCATATCTCAGATGGGTCATTGATTGGATCAGTTTCCGATCCATAACTGCAGATGAGTGAATATATATTTGAGCACACACAAGTTTTGAATCACAAAACACAATAAACATCATAATCATAATCATGGAGCAAGTAGTATTAGTGATGCAAAGAAGGGGCACAGTGCTGAAAATTTACAAGTCTAATTCAAAAAAGAGTATAAATACTTGTTTATGTGGTGAAGCTTCAATTTTTTCCCCATTTATACAGCAAAGTGGTTTTTTAGACGAAATCTGCAAGCGCATTTCATTCTAATTATATAACAACTTGTGTTTTTTTAACCGTTTAAAACGTCAGTTGCATAAACTTGTAAAACTGAAACATTTGTCCCATAAATTTGTAGATAAAAAGGCAGATGTCAGAAAAACACAATGTTTATCTGACATTTGCCCTAAAAAGAAACATTTTTGCATAAGTTGGTAAAAAGGTGACGCATTGATTAACATTTAACGGATTCATATATTATAACGTACCAAACATCAAAAGGGGTATCCAGTGATGTTCCATAAATGTTATAAAAATCAACCCCTTCGGGAAGCTGCACACTGTTTAGCATCTTGCGTGTAGTGGCTGCCCATTTATAGATGGAAGAATTGAATGGCAAAGGTATCGTCTTCTTGTTGTACTCTATCTGTCAAGTTTACACAAAATCACTCAGATTACGTTGTTGACTCATTTTTGGGACATATGTAAATTACCTCATTGCCCTTCAATGCTTCTTCAAACAGCCCCACACAACCAGATGTGTCATAAGTTTCCAGTTTGGCTGAATCTTGTCCGTTTTCTGAACGGTTTCTCCACACAACAATTTCAGGTTGTTTTTTCCATTGGAACTCGGGATTTGGGAGCATCTCGTATATTGATGGGCATTCCACCAACTAAAACCACAAAAGGAGAGAACTGAATCACCTTCATTTTTATAGCTAATGAATCTTTTGTTTCAAGTCACGACTATTTTAAACCAGGAGATGAATGACAAAAAAAAAAAAAAAAAAAAAAAAAGAATACCAGTTGATGCATTGACCACCTTGACACAAAGAAATAGCTTTCAAGTCCCTCCACAAACTGTAATCCGGTTAACAGAGAATCATTGATGCATCCTGGTGCACCTGATACACATATACCTAAACATCAGCTTGCTCAAAAGTATTTAGTATTTACTACTCCCTCATGTGCAAAAATTAAAAGATGTAAATATGATACAGATGCACACAGCACATATACTTGGTTTCAGGGATAATCTCTTCTTGGATTTCTTAACCACACATAAAAATATTCTTTAACATCATTTATACAAAACAACAGTTAATAAAAAATGGGTCTTACCTTGGAAAGGGGTTGCGATGGTTATCCACTTATTCACATACTTGGCAAAGACCTATATTATATATTATATAATATATATATTAGCAAGCAAGTAGATCACATGTCATGTTCTTCATATTACTACAGCACATTTGTGTGATAAACAGGTAAACAAAAAAAAAACAAACTTCAATGGTTGTATGTGCATACATCAGAATGGAGTGATATGAAACATGATACTAGCAATCCACCCATCGAGTGTGATATTAGGTTGACTTTTTTACCCCCGGAAGCTTTATATGCAGTCTCTAGCTTTTCCTTGAGGCCATCCATCGACTGCTCAATTCTGCCAACAAAAATACATGTCACTCGGTTTATTTTCTTTTGAATTTTTTTGAGATACATGTCCAAACACCTCCCTTAATTACCAAAAATGCTCAAGTTACCTACCTATTGCTTTGTCGGAAGTCGTATCCATATCCAAATAAAGTGCTTCCTTTCTTGTATCCACATTTAATAAGCATATCGATCATGTCATGGAAGTGGTATACATCTGTCACGTGTAAACATTTTATCCACTGAAAAGCCAAAATATACAAGAATTTTTTTTATCAATATATGTATGCAGTTGATAAAAAAGAAAAACATAATAGATGATGCTAGTAACTTACATATGAAGGATCCAAAATATCAATGGCATATAGTCCATAATCATCTTGTGGAACCACAATATCAGAACTATCATCCAACACTTCAGTGTAGCCTGAAAATCCAAAACATATGACATGTACTTGTTAGTGTACCATATTAATAAAATCCCCATATTCAATTCATTTCACATTTCATCACTATCTTGATTAGCATAACTAAATTGATTTTATTAAGACAGCCACCTGCTGCTAATCAAATAAGTAATAACTCACTTACCTGCTATAACCATTTGAAATAACAGATTAAGAACCCTTAATATAATCCCATGAGATTTCAATTACCCACAGATCCAAAAGGGAAAAAATAAAATTAAAACTACTGCCGGTAACATGACAGCAGAATTTTAGATACCTCATTTGATTCCACAAAAAATCACCCATTAACACAAAAACACAAAAGATCAGCTTGATTCATATACAAAAAAAATGGCCTGTATAACTGTATATGGAAGCTTCGATGTTTTCCTTTAAACCCAGTCAGGTAAAAGAAAGAAACGTTTAAAAAAGGCCACAAAGCGTAGAGATTTTAGAGAGAAAGAGAATGCACCAGTGTCGGGATTGTAGAGGGACCAGACTCTCTTTCGGAACTCCAAATCAGCAAGAAGAATACGGACCCAAACACGGGTCGTGACCCCGAACCAGCTCTTTGGCTTCGAATTCAGAATAGTCCCACCAACGCCACTCACCAGAAGTATCGGGTTAAGATCAGCCACATCGCCACCGGAACTCCGATTGTCGAAGCACCACCATTTTCCGCCCACCATTTCTTAATTCCTCCTCCTTCGGGCAATGGGAAATGTAGCACGTGAGTAGTTGGGAGTTTCCTTGTAGGAGGAGAAGTCGTAAGATTATAAAATATAGTATAGAATAAGATTTACCTAAGAGTGCACAACCCAAAATTCGAATTTTAGATCAATCGAATTTTGGCCGACACAACCTATATGAGAATTTAACAACCTATATGAGAATTTAAGATCTCATTAATAAGAGTTCAACGATAAAAAGACAGACGAAAACGGAGCCCGTATGTAAAAGTTATGAAATTTACACGGTCGTTTAACAGTATAATTTTCTCATACTATTAAATTTAAAATCGGTCAAGAATTAGCTGACGAAGTTAAAAGGAGAGTTGTAGATCTTGTCAATATCTATGCGTGAATATAAAGAACGTCAAAAAACGGAGCTTGTATGCAAAAGTTATGGGGTTTAGAAGTCGGCAGGGTGCTGTTGCGAAGAGGGTGACGTGGTTGAATCTGGGTCATTGCTTTCTCCCCAAGCCTTGCTACCAGAGGGTGACATGTGGCACCAAATCGACGATTAGTCGCAATAAAGATTAGACTAAAACTTATTCGTAATAATGCTAGGTTTCGTCGAAGGAAAATAGATTCGTTAGAAGCGAAGCGTTGCCCAAATTTAGAATCATCACTTTTAACAAGTGAGTGCGTAGTTACTTTCATCTTACACATATATATGAAGTATTTAATATAAGTTGTGTGCTATGTGTGCATATTATCTATGTACTTAATATTTATGTTGGATGAACAAAAATATACATGTTTTAATTGTTTTAAGTTGTATATGTATTTTATACCTTTAATTATGATGTGTAAAGACGGGTAGATGAAAGATGAGTTGGATGATGAGATGAAAGGTAATAAAGATCATGAGATGAGGGTGAAAGGTGAAAAATAAGAGGAGCCTTTACCCAAGCATTGGCCCCATCGTCTAGCAGAGTATAGATGACAACCACGGACTATTCTAGACAGTCTAGTGCAACACTAGCAGGCTCGCAACCTATAGGTGTTGTGAACGAGATGTTCACCCGGTGTACTATAAAAACCCATTGACACGTATTGCAGGTGGACTCCCGAAAATAATATTGTCAATAAATGAGATAACCCTGGCAGCGATGGACTTAGCGCCGATTGGATGAACCCTGGCAACGATGGACTTAGAGCCTGTTGAATAAACCCTGGAAACAATGGACTTCCTGCCTATTCATTAGGACAATCCTTAGGCATAAATAATGAGGAATAGATTATTCATAGGGAAGATACTTAAGAATAAATAAGATAATGGGGATGACTAATTGGGTTAATTGTTTGGTGTTTAAAAATAATAACTATATTATTGTGGGTTGAAAACCCTATGTACTCACTAGGTTTCCTAACTTGACCCACTCAGTTTATTTGTATCACAGGTGTCAATATGAAGCTACATTACACTGAGAGATTAAGGAGATGTAGATCACTAGAGTAAATGAATCTAAGATCTGTTTATGCTTATGTTTATGTATTGACAATGACATCCCAATGTTTTAAAATGAATAAAATACATTTCTTCGGGAATGTTTTGATAACGTATTTATCATGTTTTTCTGGGAACAAATTCTGCAACATTTTTCTTTAAAAGGATACTCTAATTTCCAAAATAAAGCATAAACAAATCAGTCTTTTCTGGCCGTGAAAATGGGGGTGCCACAGGTACAAGTTTGGTTGATAAGAACATACATTAGAAATTCCCGATAACGTGACTAAAAGAACAAGTATGGGGTAAGATTTGACGATTTGAAAAAAGATTTTGAGCGAAAGATGAGCTTTAAAAGTCATATCAACCGGAAAGACATGATTTTACGTCACTTTGAGGAGGGGGGGTATACCACCTTGGTATTACCTTTCCAACTAGAATCACAATTGGACAGAAGATAATATATTTATGAAAATACAACAGCCATGACACAGTGAGGAAAAAAATTCACGATTATCCTCCAGTTTTATTGAAGTCCACAACGTGGCATTCTCTAGCCACGGCGTGGTGAATCTTCCATTTGATTTTCAAGTTCTTGTTTCAACACCATATTAGGACTCCATTGTCTTAGCATGTCAGATATCATTCATGTAGCGGTCCAAAGTCTTGCTTTCCGGCTATTTCACAAGATGTCAACCATGTAACATTCAAGTTCTACCTCTCCACTTCTATCTCAAGGGGAGTCTGTTCCAGTTTCACTCTTTACTTTTATGTTCTTTCATTTTTAAAGTATGCATTGAAGACATTGCATGAATTAAGTGTGGGTCAGGGGATTAAACATATGAATAACTAGCATGTTGAATATGCCACCTATAATTATTTTCTGAGAACCCAATCTCTATCAAAAACGGGAAAGATATTGACTCCTGATTTGATGATTAATTTGCTTGTATCATACAATTTGCATATGTTGGATGTTTATCAGAGAGCTCTTGAAGAGATTAAGAAGTGTGGGATCTGAATAACATCTGATGGTTTTGCAGTAAATCGGTAATCACTCGACCTTCTTATTATTTTTTTCATTAATCATATTTGTAACCTACACAACCAACATTGGTAAAGTGCTATCCTTTTATGCTGGATTACTCCAAATGAACCAAATCAGTAATCCCTTTCACACCTCCTCGACAACCATGTCTCTAATCTCCTTGTCATCAATCCGGGTTTCTACCTTGCTTTTCGAGTTGAAATCCCCAACGTCCGTTGACAGTTCAGGCCTCCTTCCCCGAGAATAGGTTGCGGCTTCCCTCCCTGTATCAACGATAATCTTTCAATTGTCTCACCGGATTTCTTATTCCATGCTCTAAATTGAAATAACACATCTTCTTCCTTTGTTTTGTTTTTTTTTTTCGTTTTTTAGCCTATTGGGTTTGTGTTTCCACTTTTCTATTTTGATTTCTTGGTTTCGGTTTTGTTAGGGATTGCTTTTTAAGTAACTTTTTGACCAAAAAGTCAAAATTTTCTAAAAGATGTTTGACATTTACAAAAGACCTTTTGAAATTAACTTTTTGGCAAGAAGGAATAGGTGGTTTTTCAAAAGACAAGAAATCATGATTTTTTGTGACTTTTGTCCTCTTAAAAAGGTAAATTACAAACATTAGTCAGACACTTTTTAAAACTTACTTTTGACTTTTGCCTTAAAGTCAAAAAATTCTTTAGATACGGCTTAAGTCAAAAAATTCTTTAGACGTGGCTTCTATTTTGAAGAAGGTCAACAAGCAAATTTGATAACAAATTCTGTTTTTAGATAAAGATAATGACTTAAAAGGGTAATATATTTTTTGCCGCACGTGATAATGCCACATTAGATAGAACAGTTCCCTATCAATGGAAGCCTTCGATGAAGAAGGTAAGTAAATGCTACTTAAGAAGCACACATTTGGTCACTGAGTTTTTTTTCGTCCACATTTACCCCCTTCAACTTGTTAAATTGTACACGTTCAGTCTTTATGACCGGCTACTCCATGTTAGCCGGTAAAAATGACTTAATAGGGTAATATATTTATCATTTTGTACACATTTAGTCCTTAATATTTTTGTACACATTCAATCCTTAATATTTGTTTTCGTCGCAAAATAAGTCATTTTTGTTTTTCTACTCATTCAATATTTATGAATGATTTCTTTAGTTTTTTTTCATGACATCTTACATGATAAAATCATTAATGAGGTGTTTGGGGCTTTTGATGCTTATGTCTATTGAAATCTCGACTACTTGGTTGCTTAGGTTATGTGTTTTGAACGTCATAATTTCTTCATACGATCTTGAATTTTAATGTTCTTCATATCTATGCGTTTTTATTTTAGTTTACTACAACTTTCATTTAGATTACTCCCATTAAAATATAATAGATTTTTTTACTTACGATCTTTATATTCATACGTTTCTTTATGAATGCATTTATGGATGTTTTTTTTAATTAAATCGTAAGTAAAAATATATTATATTTTAACAGGAATAATCTTAAAGAAAGTTGCAATAGACTCAAAAAACGAACACGTGGATATAAAGATCGTTAAAATCTGATATCGTATGAAGAAGTTACAATGTTCAGAACACAAGACCTACGCAACTAAACAGTCGAGATCACGATGGACATAAGCATCAACATACCCAAATACCTAATCAATGATTGTCCCACATAAGACGTCGTGAGAAAAACCTAAAGAAATCATTCATATGTACTGAATGATTACAAACACAAAAATGACTTATTTTGCAACAAAAAAATGTGTATACAAAAATATTAAGGACTAAATGTGTACAAATTGAGAAATATATACCCTATTAAGTCGTTTTTTTATCGGCTAACCTGGAGTAACCGGTCATAAAGACTGAATGTGTACAGTTTAACAAGTTGAAGGGGTAAATGTGGACGAAATGTATAGAAATATAAAAATATAATATATTTAAAAGTTGAAGGGGAATAGTCAATTAATCAGTGACCAAATGTGTAGAAATATAAAAATATAATATATTTAAAAGATTTATAGAGGAGTCTTATGGATGCAATATTCACCAAATCATACCAGGGGGTTTCTTTGATTTTATTTGACAACATCTTCTTCTAGGGCAATCAAAGGGATGGAGGTGGAACATGGAAAAGTAATCAAGCTACAAACTCTAATTCCATTCCGAGAAACATGCTTTGAAAGTTGTTTCGTCGAGTAAGTGAACATTATGTTTCCATTTGTATTTTCTTGGACCTTTAATAAGAATGTGCATAATTAATTTTCTTTGTTCTTATTAATAATTTAATGGGGTTTCTTTATTCATCTTGGTTGCGGCTAAATGCCTGAGAGGACTTGGTCTGTTGGAACTCCACCATGATTTGCGGGAATAGTCAATTAATCAGATTTAAGGAGGTTTTACATCTTTTTAATCTTCTTCAAGAAGTTCATATGAATACTGTCAATTGTTCTCTCATTTAATTTCTAAATTTTGATCTT
Organism: Lactuca sativa; assembly: GCF_002870075.4. Classification (NCBI taxonomy): domain Eukaryota; kingdom Viridiplantae; phylum Streptophyta; class Magnoliopsida; order Asterales; family Asteraceae; genus Lactuca; species Lactuca sativa. The sequence goes on along the minus strand of NC_056630.2, from coordinate 3,149,039 downwards.
CATTCTAATTTGCATGGGTTGTGTTTGGTTCCCTATTCTTGTTAATGTTTCTTCAATTGATGTGTGCAGTGTATTCCTTTTTAAGCATTGAGATTTAATGTTTCTCCTGTAAAAATGATGTTTTGCAAATGGGTATCCCTTTTGTGCCTCCTAAAATCAAGTTTATTACAAAAAGTTTGGTAAGAAAAACTTATCATTAATTCATTTGGAGTCCTAACACTTATCATTACGTTACAGGACCATATACATATTCTAAGATGTAAGACTTTTTGATGCGAAAGCATCCAAATATCTACCAAAGATAGGCATCCAACAAATTGTTCATTGAAGGCTCCTCTTCTCACTTTCTCTTGGTTTGTGTTTGTTTGTTTATATATTTAAAGGCCAGTTAAATTACAATTGAGTCTAATGTTATTGGTAATACTTGAATTGTTCTTTCGTTGAAAATTTTCCATTTATTTTTCATCATTTTCTACTTATAAACCCTGGATGATTTGACTGTTATACTACTTTTCAGGCCTGTTAATCTACGGTGTATTTGGTCCCATGATTATGATTCATGTTGATTTTTTGATAGGATGTATTGGATCATATAAAGCCACATGAATAAACATGTATTACAGTGTAATTAGTTACCCAACAATAGTTCAAATGAGTCAACAAAAATTGCCTCCAATGTCGCTGAAAAGTACTGATCTTGATAACAAAGTCGAAGATATTACACACCATTGATGAAAATGAACCACTTCAGTCATATAATAAAAAATGGTTACTGAAATTCTTACTTGCATGTATTTATGGAGTTGATGATAAACGATAAGTGTGCTGCTTATGTTCTCCAAAAAGTTCCTAAAACATGTGATGATGAAAGATCAGTTTTTGCTAATTACAAATGCCAAATGATTAACCAAAATAAATAAATTGCCATTCTAAATCCAGTTTTCATAAAATTGAACTTTGATTTATTTGTTTTAATTATAATTTGAAACAATATGTCTTCAAGCTTTGGTTTTTGTTTTTATGTTTTGTCTAATATTCTAATATAACTGGTCAAAATGGCATCATGTTTTTATGTTTTTGTCTAAAATTTTAATTGAATTTTCCCTGGCAGTTCAATTTACAAAAATGTAGTTATTTTGATAGAAGGCGAAAGAAGAGAAGTAGGTTTCCATTTTTCTGTGTAAATAGTGTATCAGTTTCGAAAGGAAAAATGTTAAAGGGAAAGTATGAGGTCAGTTTTGGTATTTCAGGACCAGAATGAACTTCAAGTATGGTTGATTGCGGGACAGGAAACATTTTTTTTTTATGTCCAAACAATACCCAAAGCAGCAACAAAGTGCAAAAGAGGGGTGAGACAATGACATTAATTAAAACTCATGAGATGATAGGCCCTCCATAATCTTAAATGAACTCAAAGAATTAAAAGAAACAAGATAGATAATAATCATATATAATCAATCCCAGCTTTCTAGATGTGGGTATCTCGACTCCATAAAAGAACAAACTTCTCAACAGTATATATATATATATATATATATATATATATATATATATATATATATATATATATATATATATATATATATACTACTGCTAGGACTAAGATGAGACAAAGGAATTCTAGCACGCTTGACTACAAAAATTGTCCCCACTAACATAGTACTACCACTAAACTAATATCAAAAGGACTAAAATGCCCCTTGGGCAATTTTCCAACAGAACAAGGACAAATTACCCATATACCATTTTTTCCCTCTTGCTATTATCAGCTAATCTAGGTTTTCTCTAAACCAGTCATTTGATATTAATCTATTATTAATAATAGAGGGGAAATTTCAACCTATAATCAGATTGGATCAGATCTTAAACATTTAAGGGTGGGTTGGGCTTTTTTACTATTTATTTTCATTTTATTTATTAAATAAATTATGGTAAACAGAATTGAAGTCATTGTCTTAGTTTCATATTAGAGCAAATTATGGTAAATTGCAATGTACTTTGTCTTTTTGACAGATTTAGGCAATGCATGTACTATACTTACTTTTTACCCTAAATATCATGGTTCTTACTATTTTCTAATGATCACAACAAATTTTTACATGGAGAACCGGTAATTTGTTATAATTTGCAGACTTTTTTCTTATATAGAAGAGAACCAATGATGATGGTATGACAATATAACTTCCATATGGGCAGTCTTTGGATGTAATATGAGCAAAAACATTGAAACACAATTAAAAAAGGTAGTCGGTTGTCAATTCAACAGGTTAAAACTTTAACCTGATATAATTGGTATAAATCATAAATAGGTTGTCATTATGGGTACAAATTTTTAAGGATATTGGCTATATTAATGTAAGTGGAATTTTTGTTGCTATTTGCTACATTTGACTTTGATATTATATCCTGACCTTTTTAGTTTATGAAACTTTTTTAGATCTTGTGTTTGATAGAAATAACAATGTACTTTACTAAAACTCTCGATTACAACAATGTACTTTTAATCTTACCAATAATAGATGTGACCACATTGTGTGGGTACCTTGAAAACATATAATGTAGACCAAAAAGAAAAACGAAAATTAGAAACCAAAATCCCAGAAAAAACAAATAAATAAATAAAATAAAAATTACAAGCCAAAAACCAAGACATCAAATGTGACAGTGAGATTTTGTACAACGTAAATACAAAAGTGGGTGTTTTTGTAAGCTGTATATAGATGAATTTACCATTTTAACCTTGATTGAATGTTGGAATCTGAGGTAAGGTTTTCAAGTTCATCAATAATAGCTTCATAGCAGAAGAAGTATTGATCTTTAACCACAAATAGCAATGTACTTTCATTTATTTGGTATGATGGAATGGAATCATAAAGGGGTAATGGAAAGATCATTACAGTATGTACTTATGTATTTCAAATAAATAAAATACAATTATTCAAAATATTTGTTTACAAATATAAAAAATTAAGTACCATGAAATCCTAAAATAAAATTACGATGATTTTTTTTATATTTATTTTGGAAAAAGAAGAAAAAAGTAGTTTTATTCAAGTTTTAAATTTTTATTTTTTAAAAGCACCGATGTTACTAAGAGATTATATAAATAAACATAATTTAAAACTATAATATATCATTCCCTCCGTCCCCCATGGAATGAAAATCAGACCAAGAGAACCAAGGAATCACATTCCATTCCTTTGTGGCAAACAAACAAGATTTTCTGATTCCGTTGGAATGCTCCATTCCATTGCATTCCCTCTTCGATTACTAAATACATACATACATACATACATACCAATGTTTGGACCATCCCCCCCCTTGAAAGTTGTTATGGTGCTAAAAAGATCCAAAGCAAACTTGTCACCAATTAAAACTCTTTGAATGGTGTTATGAATTGCCTAATATGTTCCAGTTCTACCAATCCCTACATTGTAAAAAATATAAATTTTTTATCAGATAAACAACTAACTAATCAATGAAAACATATTTATAAAAATGAGATCAATTAACCTGCAATGCACCATGATTGACCCTTTTGATGAGGGAAGATGTTGTATTCTTCTAAAAATGTCTCGAACTGCTGACGTGTCATCCGGAACTCCATGATCAGGCCATTGCAGATATTGAATATGCAAAACAGGTAGAAGACCCTCAGACTGAAGATGGTAAAATGTACAGTAATTAATATTTTTGACAAAAAGACAAAAATACCCTTCTCTCTTCATCATTGAAAATAGCCCAACTTTAGGTTTATATGATTGTCTCACCTCTTCTCCATATGGCATAACACTAGAGAGATGTCAGTTGTAGTTATTGTTCTGGTGAATGTACATATATTATTTTCTGCTAGAAAATAGTCTCCACACTTCTGGATCTGGTCACAAATGTCAATTACTCTATTTGCTTTACATGATTCCTTTATTAACACCAATCTTATAGGGTAGATAACTATATATATATATATATATATATATATATATATATATATATACATATATATATATATATATATATATATATATATATATAGCATGTGAAGTGAAGATGATTATAATTTATAATGCTGCTAGAGACAAGATAGAACTCAATACCCTGTGGTGGTCAACTAGCCGAGTGAGCATGACAATTGGTGGACAATGATTCTAGAGTACTATTTCCCAAAAATCTTCAAAGGTTTCAAGAAAAGAGGGCCTTGAGTGTCTATGAATCGAGATACACTTTCATATGGATTCATCTACAATACAATCATATATGGAAGTGTTATATTAAAGTATTGTTATACGAAATGACGAGTTAGTATAATTTTGAATTAAAGAAATAGAGAGAGTATGAGAGTAAAGAGAGTTTACAAGTGTAAAGAAAAAGAGTAATTATATAGTATATAATAGAGAGAGAGAGAGAGCCAATATCTAAATTGGTATATTCTTGAATTAGAAGCAAAATCATTTTTGGGTTGCCCTAAAAACCTAGTATTTGGATAGAATGACTTTTGGAAGAAGATACTGAGTTGCAAATTCATTATATGATTAATAAATTGGAATAAATAGTTTTAATATATTATATGATTAATATAATAAATAATAATAATTAATTTGGAATTAATAATAAATTAATTAGAATTAATTTTGGGATTAATTGAATCGATTAAAGTGATGGTACTTTTTGGTTGTTTATTGAAAGTTGAAGCAGGAAAACTCTAGTACCCCATGGGATGGGGTGAACAAAATTTGGCTAGGTAACCTAGAATTTTCATTCATGAGGCTTAGGATAAGGAGATAATGTAGCTTGATTATTATATTAATTAATTTGGGTCTTATCCCAAAAACCCTAGCTATGGCCTCAAGTTTCCTTCAGTTATCTAAACCCCTCCCCGGCTCTTATTATTTTCGTCTAGTCCTTTTTACCTTCATAGAGCCGAAATTTTGCTCAAGCCTCCTATCTCCTCAAGTCTTCTTGCTACTAGGGTTTTTGGTACAAGCTATTAGAGGCATCCATTCATTTGGTGCTAACTTTCCAAGATTTTGAAGAAGGATTCTACTTTGATTATTTGCAATAATAATCAAAAGGTTTGTAACCCTACTATAATATGAATTTCGATTTTATAGTCTCTCTCCTAGGATTTCTTGATATTCATAGTTAGTTGCTATCAATAGAGAAAACCTAGATCCTTTCTAGGTTGCATGTGAACTTAACGGTTTAACTGTTTTTTCGCCACATGTAAAATTTTATAACCTAGAAAACCCATCAGTGGTATTAGAGCCTTAGTTTCTATTTGATTATGCAGTAAAATGAATTAATCAAAATTAGGGTTTATGGAAATTAAAACCTAAAGGCTTAAATTTCGACATGGTTAGGGTTTTTGGGAACCCTAGCCACCATTCCATTATTTTCAAAATTTTGATTTATATCCCTAGGGTTTCTAGTTTCCTTAATTATTATTTTAATATGATTTAAAATTTGAATAATTAAAACTTGATAAACCCTACCCTTTTTCAAAAATTAGAATGATAAGGGATTAGGATTAAACTTGAATTATTTAATTAATTGTTTAATTGGTAAATAATTATTTAATCCAAGTGTTTAAATTATTTAGTTAATTGTTTAATTGGTAAATAATAAGATTTAAATTTATTTAATGAATTGGTTAATTAAGAAAAAAGATTAAAGTGTTACTTAGTTAAAATTAATTATTATTAATCGTTTAATTCAAAAGATCAATTTTAAACCCTAGTATTTTGAAAAGTTTTAAAATGCACATTATGTTATATATATATGATTAAAAGTTTAGTATTATATATATATATATATATATATATATATATATATATAAATGACAAATCTATCAAAATGCTAGTATGCCTCATTCATGAAGCCATACTATAAGAGGGGGGGGGGTATAAGGAAGCGGCCTATAAAATGATCGCTGCTAGGTGTACACTCTCACCCTTCGCTCCCTTGTATGGTGGAGGGTCGTTAACCGAACAGATTTGATAGGACACAACCTCTTAAAAGTATGATGTTGTTAAAGTACTACTCAAGTAGGCTCTTCCAACTCTAATTTCTATCTACTCTCGATCTTGTCGAAAGAGAAGCTCACCGGTCCTAACTACATGGACTAGATAAGGAACTTGAAAATGACTCTTTGATATGAGAGCAAGGAATATGTCCTCGAAAAGCCTCTTATCCAAATCGATCATTCCACCACCACTCTTAATGTAATGTTCAAAACAAACAGAAATAAACAAGAGTGAACCTGTTGATTCTAAAAGAATAACCAGGTCAATCTCTTCAAAACCACGTTGATTCTACGAATGCCGTGGGTTTGTCTTCAAAATCTGGGTTAACACGCACATAATTGGGAAAAAATGAAAGTTCATAAAATTGATGATCGACCATCCAAATTACGTAAAAATCAGTTAAATAAGAAGAAGAAATTAAAACGGAACCCTAAAAGTCCATGGGCCAAATATAAACTCAAAAACAAAACCCAAAAATTAAGGAAAATAACAAAATTGTTCATAAATCCATTTAGAAAGCGATTTCTAGACGTAATCCTTGCTCCAAGCTTCGATTTGACTGGTCGTAGTCCCAAAACGGAGATCTGTAGCCAAAGTTATGGCCATTTCCATGAATCCCGTTTAGTCACATGATTGTGGGCCTCTAGGAAAGCAAGGGCCTGATACTCCACACTAGGGCCCGAATCAACTCTTAAGGAAATTTCCTCAAACAACAAACACTCTGATGATGCCACAAAGGTTGCTTGCATCATGGTGGCCATTATGGCACCAGAACTGGACAAGTTCTATGAAGAATATTGGCCATACGAGATGGATCTCGATCTTGCTGAAAACTTTCAAAAAAAAGAGAGACAAGAGCATTTCAAAGTGATCAAAGATTTCATGGCTTGTAAGCTTAAGGAAGGAGAGTCTGTTTGCCCTCATGTACAAAAGATGCAAAGGTAGGTGGAGCAACTTCATAGGCTTAATGTGTCGTTTGATGATGAGTTGGACATTGACATAGTCCTTAACTCATTACCTCCTAGTTGTGATGAGTTCGTTCGACCTATCATTTGAAAAACACGGAGACGACATTGACTAAGCTCCATAATTTGTTGCAAACTGCTGAATCGGGGATGAAGAAAAACCATGCTTCTACTGCAACAAATGTTCCTATCCTGGCCATTGGATATGGAAAAAGGAAAAAGAAAAAGGCTCCTTAACTTTCTCATTCTTGGGTCCTTTCCATAGGATGTAGTTTCCATATTTGTTATGATTTGTAGGGGTAAGAGAAAGTGAGGAGGTGGAGCATGGGAAGCTTAATATTATCACGAGGAATATGCGATCTTCACCTATTACTAATATTGGAACATATGGGCTTGTTCTTAGTAATGGTGTTTGGGTTAATTTGATCAATTGTTGTTATTCGTTAGACATGATGCAAAACATTATTTCATTTCATGCACTATTCAGACAAGGTTTTAGATATTCAGTTGATAATGAAGTTGGTTCTATTTCTACTTATCATAATGGTGTTTTTATGTTTGAAGATTTACATTGTAATGGTGTGTATGAAACTGTGACTTGTGTTGATAAATTAGGCAATAGTGTGTTTCATATTAATTTGTCCAATGGTGTGGACAAAGCATGTTTGTGGCATTGTCATCTTGGGCACATAATTAAGAAGCACATCGCCCAACTCCAAAAGGATGGAGTGTTGGAATCATTTGATCTTAGGATAGATGATGAGTGTGAATCTTGTCTCTTGGCCAAGATGAAAAAATCACTTTTCAGTGGAACATGTGAGATAGGTGAAGGATTGTTGGACCTAATCCATACGGATGCGTGTGGACCATTTAGATTCGCCACAAGAGATACTAATCGATACTACATGACATTTACAAATGATTACACCACATATGGTTATATCTACTTAATCAAATATAAATCAGAAACCTTTCAAAAGTTCAAAGAGTTTAAGCACGAGGTCAAGAATCAATTAGGTAGGAAGATAAAGATGCTTAGATCTGACAGAGGTGGTGACTATCTTAGTATCGAGTTCCACGACTATCTTAAGGAATATTGAATTGTTTCATAACTGACTCCTCCCAGAACTCCACAACTGAATGGTGCATATGAGAGGCGTAATTGAACCTTGCTAGATATGGTTCGTTCCATGATTAGTCGAGCTTCTATTCCTATTCATTTATGAGGGTATGCCTTAGAGACATCCACCCATATCATGAATCTTGTTCCAACAAAGAAGTTTGCGAAAATACCTCATAATATGTGGACAAAGAAAGCTCCCTCGCTCGTACATATCAAGGTCTGGGGTTATAAAGCACTCGTAAGACGAGAGAAAAATAACAAACTTGAACCCAGAGCCGAGAAGTGTTATTTCATTGGATACCCACATAAGTCCTTTGGATACTTGTTCTAAAGGCCTGGTGATAAAGTGGTCTTTGTAGCTTGAAGAGGAGTCTTTCATGAGAGAGAGAGAGAGAGAGAGAGAGATCATACTCAAAGAGGGCAGCGGGAGTGCTATTGATCTTGAAGAAATTCATGAGTCACCCAATGAAGGAACCTTAGACAACAATAACACTCAACATGAGGAATAGGATCCAGTTAATAAAGTTGATATCTCATTACCCCTTCGTCGTTCCAGTTGGGTTAGCCTGCCGCCCGAGTTCTAAGGTTTCCATATTATTGCAGATGGTGATACGTTTGTCATTGATCGTACACTAGTAAATTTGGATGAACCTGCTAATTACAAGGAAGCAATGGAAGGCCCTGAGGCTGCAAAATGGAATGAGGCAATGGACAGTGAGATTCAGTCCATGTATGATAACTAAGTATGGAACTTGCTTGATTATGTGCCTAGTCGAAAGACGGTCGGGTGCAAATGGATCTTCAAGAAGAAGACCGAAATGGATGGGAATGTACAAACCTATAAATCTAGGCTGGTTGTAAAGGGGTTTACTTAAACCTAATGGATTGACTATGATGAGACCTTTTCACCAGAAGCTAAGATAAAGTCTATCATGATTATGCTTGCTATAACTGCATTTCAAGATTATGAAATATGGCAGATGGATGTTAGAACCGCTTTCCTTAATGGGAAACTATCTGAGGAAATCTACATGAGTCAGCCAGCGGATTTTATACATGCCAGATTTCCTGATAAAGTGTGTAATCTTAGGAAATCAATTTATGGATTAAAACAAGCATCATATAGTTGAAATCTTTGCTTCCATGAGAAAGTCAAAGAGTTTGGGTTCTGTAGAAGTGAAGATGAGTCTTGTGTATATGTCAAAGCTAGTAGGAGTATAGTGACTTTCCTAGTCTTGTATGTTGATGATATACTCCTTATAGGAAACAACATTTCAACCTTGCAAGAAGTTAAGTCTTATCTTGGGAAGTGTTTTGCTATGAAGGATCTAGGGGAAACGTCCTATATTCTAGGAATAAGAATTCATCAGGATAGAAAGAATCATCTTATTGGTCTCATCCACATTACATATTTGGACAAAATACTAAAGTGTTTAAGTATGGAGAATTCAAAGAAAGGGGAATTGCCCATTCATAATATTATGAAGCTGAGTAAGACTTAAAGTCCAAGTACTGATGAAGAGATTGCTGACATGAGTCAAGTCTGATATGCTTTGGTTGTAGGATTGATCATGTATGCAATGACCTATACTCGGCCTGATGTGTCTTATGCTTGAGCATGGTTAGTCAATTTCAGGGAAATCCTTGCAGAGCCCATTGGTCTGCGGTGAATAACATTCTTAAGTATTTGTAAAGAATGAAAGGCATGTTCCTAGTTCTTGGCGAAAATGATACGTTAAGAGTGAGTTGTTACAATGACGCCAGTTTTCAAATAGATCGGGACAACTTTTGTTCACATTCTGGCTGGGTATTCTTACTGAATGGAGGAGTGGTTACTTGGAAAAGTTCCAAGCAAGACATAGTGGTTGATTCCACATGTGAGTCTGAGTACATTGCAACGAGTGAAGCATCAAAGGAAGTGGCTTGGTTAAAGAACTTTATCAGAGATCTCATAGTAGTTCCAACTATTCAGGAACCCTTGGAACTATTCTGCGATAATGAAGGACTGGTTGTTTTGATAAAAGAACCAAAGGATCATGGTAGATCCAAGCTTATCGACATAAAGTACCATTACAATCGACATCGGGTAGAACAAGGACATCTTCTGGTGAAGAGAGTGCCATCCGAAGATAATGTTTCAAATCCTTTCAAAAAGGATATGAGTAGGGTCAAATAGTACAAGCATGCTAGGAGCACAAGCCTAAGAGACGATATTAATTTTAGTAGTTAGGTGATATGTTTGAAACTTGTAACAAAAGTAAATGTAAATGATTTGGTGAATGAATAATAGAGAATTATTTATGAGTATCGTACTGTCTTATTCAATTATTTATACTCGTGTTTCTTTTTGCATGTTTGCAATTCATGGATTAATTTGAATTATTCAAACTTCCACATTCATTCATACTTTTGGACATAAGTAGTGAATTAAGACTGTCATAAATTGATTGTAGATTGTAGATTGAGGTTAAGATGTTGCAATTTGAATTGCTACATTATTCATGAGTACCTTGAAAATAGGGATTTTAAGTATTGAAAAACCCACACTTAGAGATTACTTCATGGATCTTGTCACAAGTAATTTTAAGAAGATAATATCTTCTATTCTTAAAACAGAGATATATAGTTCGTTGTGTACATATTAGTTTTGCATTGGTTTACTAAAACACATCTCGTGACTAGATGTTATAAAGGGTAATTTCATCTGTGATTTGATGTGTGAGTTATATAACTATGTAGTCAATGTAATTTGTTCCTTTTTCCATAACAGGAAAAGTGATATCATTGGGCCCCTCGATGATTTGATGTTGACTATATAGTGCTTGGCCCATCCATGACTAATTGATGTGTTTAATTTGAAGTCCAATTTAGTATTTACAACTCGGGAAATCGGGAAACAAGATTTTGGATAATGATGTAACACTCCAAAAATCATAAAAATTTAAAGTTTTCAAAACAAACATTATCCATAGTTGTTTACAAAAAAAAGAACCATTGTTTCAAAAGTAAAGTCATATCAGAGTGTCCCAGAAATCAGTATCATGAAAACATAAATCCTTTCTAGGTTGCATGTGAACTTAAGGGTTTAAGTGTTTTTCGCCACATGTAAAATTTTATAACCTAGAAATCCTATCATATATATATATATATATATATATATATATATATATATATATATATATATATAGAGAGAGAGAGAGAGAATGATAAAGAGTGAGTAAAATAGAAGTGGAATATAAATATACAGATAGAGAGAGAATGAGATAGTATGAGTATAGAGAAAGAAAATATCAAGAGTAATAGTATAGATACATGAGAGAGAAAGGGAGATAAATTGGGAATGAGTAATAAGAGAAAATGCGAATATATAGAGATAGGTGTATATAAAGAGAAAGAGGAAGAGAATGTATATAGAGAGATTAAAGAGAAAAGAAAGAGAATAAGTATAAAGAGAGTAGGGAGACACCCCCACACATCCACACACACACACACACAGAGAGAGAGAGAGAGAGAGTATGATGAGATGAATGACCAGTAAATTGTAAATCATAATTAGTAAACGAATTTCGAGAAACAGTACACCTGACTACTGGTGTATTTATATGTCATAATTCTTACATGTATCATTGTTAAGGTTTACTCACTAAGCTCTTTATAGCTTATCATTTTTGTTGATGTGTGTTTTGCAGGTAACCTTATTTAAGAAGTTAAGATCAAAGAAAAGAAATAGTGATATCCGACTCGAATCATTGTTTTTTAATTTATTTGAACTGATCCTGATGATAACTACTTGTACTAGATTGTTAATGTAAGCGTTCATCTATGTATTTTTATAAAAAAAAAAAAATAAGTGAAATTTTATGGGTGTACCTTCTGTTAAAGGTCGTGCATTACATTGACCCAGTATTGCAAAAAAAAGTGATGGGCAATGGAGGATGTGTGTTGATTTTACTGACCTAAACAAATCATTCCCAAAAGACTGCTACTCATTACTGGCAATGTAACACCCGACTCCCAGATATAAATTTCAAGAATTTTTATACATCACTTAAGACCTACTCGACGAGTTGGAGACCCCAAATCGTTGTGCAGAAACTATTGAGGCCGCGTGGTTTATGGAACCTACTCGACGAGTTGGAGGACCTCAACTCGACGAGTTGAGGTTGTGCATAAAAACCTGAATTTTTAGGGTTTGCATCTATTTAAAGGACCTTAAGTCCCTTCACCAGCCTCCCTTACCACCTTATCATCCAGAGAAACCCTAGTTCGAGCCTTATACCTTCTTGAGAGTGTGTGAGAGCCTTGGAGAGTAATTTTGGTGTGGTTGTGAAGGAACTTGGAGCTTGAAGAGGTTAGAGCAAAGGGAGAAGCAGTAGATCCGACATCTAGACGGTTTTGGTAACCATCTTGAGGTATAAAGTTGATACCTTGAACTTTTATTGTTTAGATCTCCTCGTATGAAACTATATGGTCATTTTTGGTGCAAAATGGAGTCATTCTCGGATTGGAGCTTCTCATGAGGAGGTGGTTTTAGACTTGGACACCTCTAGGCCTCCATGGACATAAAGTTGCCCATTTTATCTAGTATTGGCCCTCCTCCATGCCCTAAACCTCTTATTAAGCTTAGTTTTAGTGTTTTAACCCTTTACAAGCCTTGCATGCATGTAAAGTTAGCAATTTTACATGGTATCTCAGTCCTAAGAGGATAGATATGTAGTTTGGGGCCTTAGAGTTGACTAGAAAGGACTGAATACGTCAAGACAGGAAAAATCGACGATTTGCTTAGCCAACTCGACGAGTTAGGTAAGGTTTCCCGCTTCTGGATACTGAGTGAACTCGACGAGTGGTTGAGATGACGCGGCGAGTTGACGAGGGTTTTCCCAGTTGACAGGGCACTGAGGAAATCGACGAGTTACTTGGGTAACTCGGTAAGTTATCTCGAGCTTTTTACGATCTTCTGAGATATGAAGGAACTTGACAAGTCAGGAGATGCACTCGACGATTTGGGTCAACATGGACTGTTGACCTTGACTGTTGACTTTGACTTTGACCGAGGTTAACCAAGTTTGACTTCTGAGGGTATTTCGGTTTAATTGGGTCTTGATGGATTTGGTCCTATAGTGGCTGTAGGTGTTTGAGCTTGGAGTCGTGGCTCGAGAGCTTGATCTTTCCAGTTCAGTTCGACATTGTGAGGTGAGTTTCCTCATTCTACTTAGGGGTCGAAGGCACCAAGGATGGCCCATTGGATTGATATCCTCGTAGTGATTGATATGTTAAGTATGATTTAGATATACATGCTAGTTTGATATGCTAGTCTGGTAGATCTGTAGAACTACTTTTGATATTATCTGATTATGTGTATGAGTATTTAACTGTTACATGTCGACATGTTGTATGGGTAGGGTTGAGGTTGTACTGCTCCGTGCGGTAACCAACAAACCCTGGAGTATGCCAGATATGAGTTGAGGGCCAGGGAGGGCATGCCAGACTCATACTGAGGACTCCTAAGCATTCCAGATGCAAGTTGAGGGCCAAGGGAGCATGCCAGACTCGCACTGTGAGCTGGTCAGTTATAAGTCTTAGGACTGAAGGTTCAAGCCAGTCATAAGTTGTGGTCTCGAGAGCAAGCCAGACTTATGCTGTGGGCTCGGGAGCAAGCCAGATGTGAGCTGTGGGCCTGAAAGGCAATCCAGACTCATACTGTGGGCTCAAGGGTAATCGAGTCTTTGGATCTGTGAACCCATTACATGTTGTTATTATGTGTGCTATTTTTTATGTATTGGTATTTTAGAGGAACTCACTAAGCTTTGGGCTTATTTTTTGGATTTTGTTTCAGGTACTTCGGATGATCGCGGGAAGGCGAAGGCTTGATTGTGCACCTCCTCACATTTTATGATTTTGATTTCTGGGATACTCTGATATGAAACTATTTTGAAAACATTTTGTAATAAGCAATGGTTTTTGGATGCGTGAAAAAGTTTTAAATTTTTATGAATTTTATGGATGTTACAAGTTGGTATCAGAGCATTGGTTTGAGTGAATTGGAGGAACACTTGTGTGAATCCAGTCTCAAACTAAGGAAAAGATTTTCAAATGGTTTTCAAAATACTAAAGGAGGATGCAGAGTGTACGTTCAGCCGGAGCTAGTAAGTAGACCCCAAAATACCATACTGTTATTTTATATTGTGATATGTTAGAACAACATGCTAGTGATAGGCTAGGAATCCTCATGAATTTCATGATTGAATTGTCTGATTTTTGATGCCTTAGCTTGCGTATAGTACCACATTGATTGTTGTATGACTCTTTTGTGTGTGAATTAGTTATTGGATGAATGCGTTAAGTCACATACTTCATAGGTTAAATGGTTTTAGATTAGAGAATTTGGTCCTGTTGCATAGCTCTTGTCTGAGTCCAATCATTTTGGGATTGAATCTTTTAGCCTAGGGTTGTTTAAGTCATGGGGTATGTGATAGTGTTCATGCAATAACTATCTGGCACCAATAGAGGGTCGTGTGGCAGTTCGTGGTAGGATGATTCGTGTGGGTTCAGTCGGCCAGTCGGGAGATATTTAGCCTTTCCTCTGGGGAGTGAGGATTGAGTGTATGGTCATGCTTGTGAGTATTGTTAGGGCGATGTGATGATCCTTGAGACAAATATGGGTAGGTATGGAAGGTAGTATGGGCTCGTACTACTGAAAGCACAGGACCCATATGCATAAGAAGGAAGTCACAACCCCTAGGGTTTAGTTGGGAGTTGGTTCCCCATTATTCTATGGAGTATCTGATATCCTTCTGGTATATTTTCAGAATGTTGACTACGAGGCGGTTTGAGACCAGATCCGGATCAGGATCGGGAGCTGGAAGCCAGAATAGGCCAACATTGACAGAGGATCGCGTTAGGAAGCTCATCCGGGAGGTGGTCGATGTCACACCCCAAAACCATGAACGGCGGAAACGTTCTGGGGCGGAGGACGTCATGTACAGTATCACAACAATGAATAGTAGTAAACAAGCAACAACATCATCCATTGCATTAATAATAAAATTTTATACAAGTGTGTTCTGTCAAGTTATATAGACACCAAAAATACATATCAAAATAAAAGACGAGTCTTGAACGAACTCCGTCTTCTCAAAACCTGACACCTGTACCTGTCTACTGGTGACCTGAGAATACAAGTTATTTTGAAAGTGAGTATCAGATTTAAAGCTGGTGAGATCATAAGTATATTAGTGTCTGTATTTGTATGAAAGTATTTGTAAGATGTTTTGAACTCTCCTAGAAAACCCTATGTTTCCTACTAATTGTAGCCTTCTACCAAGGCATCTAGTATCTGTGTGTGTCTCTTGTAAGAGTGTGTATTTTCCTAAGTCCAACTATCATTAACCAAAAATATAGTTTTTACATTACCGTGCATCGTATGGATATTCACGAAGTGAATGTAATGGGAAAATATCATAGTACTATAGTATTGTAATAAGTAACTACTATTGTACTAACTACCTTAAATCAATTGTAATTTAAAGTAACATGTGATCGACCTGTATCCTGCTACCGACTCTAGTAAAACGACGATGTAAGACGTCGTAAGAAATGACATTTGGCACCCGTAGACTTGCAAGTCCCACTGTAGCGAGCAGCAAGGTGTAGGATAGTCAATCCAGTATAGATCTATACGCAAACTCATACGCCCCCCAATTAATGAGATTCTGGATACAAAAACGGTCATGGTAGGTAGTGTCATGCCCCGTTTAATGGTTCACATAACTACATGAATGTATATGTAATGAATGTGCTAGTTGTATTGTGTGTTCTTTCTCTGTCTAGCCTGTATGTACTGTAATGTTCTGTGTGTGCTAGCTGAAATGTGTGTTCTCTCTCTATGTAGCATGTATAGTAATGTACTGTGTGTACTAGCTCTATTGTGTGCTCTCTATCTCTATCCAGCAAGTATTGACTCATGAATGAACTGACTCATTGTATGTTTCATTGTTCTAGTAATAGTTTTAGTATCTTCCTAAACTACCCCTTAATAGCTTACTAGTAATGTATGAACATGTTTGTATACCCTTGCTACCCAAAGGTATGGAACTGATTGAAAGAACTTTTATAACTATATATGTATACACGATATACAATTAATATTTAAACGACCTTCGGACGGATAACCTATGCCATAAAGCCACATCCAAACAAGGAAAAGGAATTAAAGCGAGTTGGCCTTCCTAAGTCTTTTAAACATTACTTATATAACTATACATGTATAAGCATGAATTTGACAATATATAAGTATGAAAGAGTTTAAGTAAAAGTATTTGACAAGTAAAAGAGTTTGTAAAACAGTTTGAAGTAAAGCAGTTTGGTAACACAGTTTGAAAAGTAAGAATCCACTAGTTTGGTAGTTATTAATCACATGTGATTGATATAATAACTAGAATTGTTCAACTTGTATTCCCCCCATAAAAGCATTTAAAAACATTTAAAAGGTTAATTAAGGGGCATGAACTCACCTGTAGTGAGTGGTATGGATGAACTGAAGATATAGGACTGCTAGGTGTCAAGTGAAGACTTGTACACACACAATGATCCTAGTTAACATATAAATACACATATATGTATCCAATTAGTCTTTAAACAACAAATTTACAAATTGAAGACATCCTAAGACAAGTTAAACACTTTATATAAGTGTTATAAGTCCCAAGGATTGCATCTAAGTGTTGTAGGACAAAGCTATTGGGTTTAGGGTTCAAAAGAACCCCTTTCTTGAGTTTACAGTTTTGTGACATCAACTCATTGAGTTTACGGTAATAAACCCATGATTTTACAGCTGTAACCTCATACTCCTTTGACCATTTGTTGATTTGAAGGTTTATAAGTCCCTAGAAGCATTTCTACTTGATGTATAAGCCTACCTCCTTTGAGGAGTTTACGGCCCTAAGACCACTTCCCTTTGGGTTTACGGTCGTAAAACCTCATGGAATATGGAATTTTTATGTTTTCAAGTCCTTAACATATCAATTAAGGGATCCATGATAATTACCAAGGCATAGGAAGGGACTAGGGTCACTTTGGCCCCTAAAGAAGGGTTTACGGTCCAAGGTGTTCTTGGACCGTAAACACCTTTGATCTTGGTGTTTCCTTGTGTTTTCTTGATGTAAAGAAGTATAACAAGCTCTATGATACTCTAGGATGGAAGTACTTACAATATAGAAGCTTGAAATGAGCCAAAAGTCCAACAACACTAGTGTCTGTTCTTGGTGAAACTTGAAGATTTACCCTTTTGGAAAGATCTAACGGATATAAGTGTGTTAAATCACTAGATTAAGTGATCTACTAGCTTGAAAGGGTTAGAAACACTTGCTAGATGAATATTTGGAAGAAATCTTTGGATGATACTTGAGAGAGTTTGAGATTTGATCTTGAAAAGGTGGAAAAATGCTAAAAATGGCTAAGTGCCAGTTTTATACCCCTCCCCTTTAGGGTTTACGGTCGTAAACACCAAGTTTAGGCCGTAAAATCTAAACTTTTGATGTGTCGGGACTTTATTGTTGCACAATAAACCCTAGGGCATCCTCTCTCCTGATATCTCCTAAAGTGTTAATCCTAAAATACTCAAACTTATTCCAAAAAGTCTGAAAATTAACAGTAACTGTTTTGACTTCTATTGACTTGAAATGTTGTACATAATAGAAATTTCGGGTTGTCACAGTCGAGATTGTTCGAGGTCAGATTCCGGAGATGTTCGGGTCTATCAAGACCGCCATGGTAGAGTATTTTGATGACAGATACGCAACCATTGTTGAGACAACTGTTGTTGTAGTCTCCGTAATCGTGGGTCTGCAGGTACGAGGATTTAGGACACGATCATAACCATGAGGTGGTTATCTGACGTTGGGGGATGCTTTTCACATACTCATGTCCTACTGACCAGAAGGTCAGGTGTGCTATGAACCTGCTGAGGTCCGGAGCAAAGGACTGGTGGAGATTGATGACGGAGTCGTACTCTGACAAGCAGAGAGTTGCGGTTACTTGGGATCAGTTCAGGGAAATGTTCCACACTCACTACATTCCATGGGTTGAGCAAGAGCGGCTGGCACAGGAGTTTTTGGAGTTGAGACAGGGTACAGAGTCAGTGACGGAGATCACCCGTATGTTCACTGAGAGGGCGATGTTTTACCGGATTTTGCTTTCAAGCAGACTCAGATGACTCGTTATCTGAGCATGCTCAAGACTGACATCAGACAGTTTGTTGCTACCCAACATTGTGATATATTACTAGACTTACAGGAGGCCTCTAGGCGGCGTGAGCTTGAGATTGAGTTACAGTTGAGAGAGCAGAGGCAGGCCCCGACGCAGTCGCAGCCGGCGTCAAAGCGGTCCAAGAACGCTGATTCTAGGTCTGGAGGTCAGCGCAGCCACACTTGTAGGAAGTGCGGGAAGGCTCATTCTAGGGTTTGACGATCTAGTTGTGGGTGCTACAAATGTGGCAAGGAGGGGAATTATACGAGGTATTGTCGCTAGCCCGCCCCGGTTCCAAGTGTTAGGATATGTTATCACTGTGATCAGGTTGGCCACGTGAAGGCCGACTGTCCGTTGCTCGCCGCCAAGCCGGCGCAGGCTCCCGTGCCAGCTACACTGAGGATTACTGACGGGAGTCATAGTAGAGCAGAGCCCCCAAGGGCTCGGGGGCGCACCTTTCAGCTTACGGCCGAGGAGGCCAGGACAACACCAGATGTGGTGGTCGGTATGTTTCTATCCCTTATCTTGTTTATTATGTTTATTTTATGCTTATATATTCTGTACCTATGTTAGGTACATTCTTTGTGAACTCTTTGCCTGCTCTGGTATTGTTTGACTCGGGGACCAGTCAGTCATTTGTCTCTCGATTGTTTAGTAGGGAGTTCAGTTTGTCTATAGGGGAGCAAGAGTGTCCGTTGTGGGTTTCCATCGCCAACGAAAACAGGATTTTTGATTCTTTAGTCTATCGGGGTTGCGTTTTGGAGATCTTCGGGGTATCCTTCCCAATTGACTTGATTCCTATTCCCATGGGGGACGTTTGTGTGATAGTGGGTATGGATTGGTTGAGTCATTCAGGTGCCATGATTGACTGCGAGGGTCAGCGTGTAGTAGTTCGAACCCCAAGTGGGGGAGAACTGGTTTTCTAAGACGACGGCACCAGGTTGGGTTTAGAATTTTGCTCAGCTGCCAAGGCTCGGCAGTATATTCAACATGGGTGTGCAGGTTATTTGGTGTATGTGGTGGATATGCGGGTCCAGGGATCAGGTATCAGTTTCGGAAATCCCAATTATTAGGGATTTTGCTGATGTGTTTCCGAAGGAGTTACCCGGAGTGCCTTTTGAGAGGTAGGTCGAGTTCAGGATCAACCTTGTGCCAAGTGCGGCCCCTATTGCCAAGGTGTCATACCAATTGGCACCACCAGAGATGCAGGAACTGTCATCTTAGCTGCAGGAACTGCTAGGAAAGCAGTTCATTCATCCGAGTAGTTCTCCATGGGGAGCATCAATTCTCTTTGTCAAGAAGAAGGATGGTTCACACCGGATGTGCATTGATTACTGGGAGTTGAACAGATTGATGGGGAAGAACCGTTATCCACTTCCACAGATTGATGATCTATTTGATCAGCTACATGGTGCATCATGGTTCTCTAAGATAGACTTGAGGTTCGGGTACCATCAAGCCAGAGTGAGGGAGGAGGACGTGTATAAGACTACGTTCTGGACTCGTTATGAACATTATAAGTTCATGGTGACGCCATTTGGGCTCACCAATGCACCGACAGTGTTTATGGACCTGATGAATCGGGTATGCAGACTGATGCTCGATCGCTCAGTCGTTATGTTTATAGATGACATCTTGGTTTATTCCAAGACTAGAGAGCAGCATGAGGAGCATCTCCATGAGCTAATGGGAGTTTTGAGGCGAGAACGGTTGTATGCCAAGTTCTCAAAATGCGAGTTTTGGTTGTGAGAGGTTCAGTTCCTTGGACATCTCGTTAACTAGGAGGGGATTTTGGTCGATCAGGCCAATATTGAGGCGGTTATGCAGTGGGAGAGATTTTTAGGATTGTTAGGGTACTACCGGAGATTCATACAAGATTTCTCCAAGATTGTAGTACCCCTCACTCATCTGACGAGGAAGGGGGTGGATTTCCGGTGGGGCCCTAAGCAGCAGGCTGCATTTGAGACTCTACGAGGCGCCAGTTTTGACACTCCCTGAGGGAGTTGAGCATTTCGTGGTGTTCTGTGATGCATCAATCACCTGATTGGGAGCAGTCCTCATGCAGGGAGGACAGGTGATAGCCTATGCTTTGCGGTAGATGAAGCCGCATGAGACGAGATATTCCACACACGATCTGGAGTTGGGAGCGGTGGTATTCGCGCTCAAGATTTAGAGACATTATCTCTACGAGGTCCGTTGTACTATATACACAGACCATAAGATTTGAGACCCATCATGGATCAGCTGAACCTGAACATGAGGCGGTGCAGGTGACTGGACGTAGTCAAGGATTATGATTGCGAGATCCTTTACCTTTCGGGTAAAGCGAATGTGGTTGCGGTCGTCCTGAGCCGTAATTCGGTTAGATCTTCTGTTTTAGCGGCATGCATGAGGATATCAGTGGATTCTCCACTTGTGAGCTTGATCAGGTAAGCTCGGGTCGAGGGTGTACGACAGGAGAACTGGAAGCTGGAGAGGATTAGGGGAAACATCACCATATTCGTGCAGGATAGTCAGGGATTGTTGACCCGTTGTGGTCGGGTATGGGTTCCGATGTCTCGTGGGGTCAAAAAGATTGTGCTGGAGGAGGCTCATAAGTCTCATTTCTCTATTCACCCTGGGGCCACCAAGATGTACCAAGATCTGAGACGGAGCTACTGGTGGCCATGCATGAAGAGAGAGATCGCATGGCACGTCGAGAGGTACTTGACCTACAGGATGGTCAAGGCTGAGAATCAGTGGCCACATGGAAAGCTGCATCTGCTGGAGGTTCCCATGTAGAAATGAGAGTAGATCACGATGAAATTTATCACCAAGCTGCCGAGGACGGTGAAGGGATATGATGCTATATGGGTCATCGTGTATCTATTGACCAAGAGCGTCCATTTTTAGCGATACGGGAGATTTCTTCGGTTGAAAATTTGGCCGATATGTATATCCGTGAGATCATTGCTCGCTACGGGTGTCGGTCTCTATTGTTTCAGACCGTGATGTTCGATTCACCTCCCACTTCTGGCAGAAGTTCCATGAGGAACTGGGCACGAGGCTATCATCCGCAGACAAACGACCAGAGTGAACGGACCATACTGACCCTCAAGCATATGTTGCGGGCCTACATTACTGACTATGGTAAGAGCTGGGACTCCTACCTACCCCTTGCAGAGTTCTCGTTGAACAACTTTCATTCCAGTATTAGTGCTCCACCATTTGAGTTGTTGTATGGATGGAGATTCCGTACCCCATTATGTGGGGGTGACATTGGTCATAGGGTGATGGTTCAGACCGAGGTGGTTTTGTATACTACCGAGAAGATTTAACAGATTAGACAGCGGTTGCATACTCTTCACAGTCGGTAGAAGAGTTACGCCAACCAACATCGATCTGAGTTGGAGTTTCAGGTTGGTGACATGGTACTACTGAAGGTCTCACCATGGAAGGGTGTGATTCGTTTAGGGGGAAGTTGGGTCCTTGGGTACCCTATATATTGGACTCTTTCGGGTTATTGCCAGGGTTGGCAAGGTGGCGTATAGACTGGTTCTCCCGGGGGAGCTCTGTCAAATTCACAGCACTTTTCATGTCTAGAAATTACGGAAGTGCATATTGGATGAGGATGTAGTGGTGTCATTGGATGATATTCAGGCTGATGAGCACCTGAATTACGTGGAGAAGCCAGTGGCCATTCTGGATTGGAAAGTGAAGGTTTTGCATAACAAGGAGGTACCTTTGATAAAGGTACAATGGGAGCATTAGAGGGGATCCGAGTGGAATTAAGAGACGGAGGCCGAGATGCGGGAGCATTATCCAGAGTTGTTCACCGCATCAGACTTCGAGGACAAAGTCTAGTTCAAGTGGGGGAGAATTATAACACCCCGACTCCTAGGTATGAATTTCAAGAATTTTTATACATCACTTAAGACCTACTCGACGAGTTAGAGGCCCTAAATCGTTGTGTAGAAACTATTGAGGCCGCGTGGTTTATGGAACCTACTCGACGAGTTGGAGGATGTCAACTCGACGAGTTGAGGCTGTGCATGAAAACCCTAATTTTTAGGGTTTGCACCCTATTTAAAGGACCTTAAGTCCCCTCGCCAGCCTCCCTTACCACCTTATCGTCCATAGAAACCCTAGTTTGAGCCTTATACCTTCTTGAGTGTGTGTAAGAGCCTTGGAGAGTAATTTTGGTGTGGTTGTGAAGGAACTTGGAGCTTGAAGAGGTTGGAGCAAAGGGAGAAGCAATAGTCTGACATCTACACAATTTTGGCAACCATCTTGAGGTATAAACTTGATACCTTGAACTTTTATTGTTTAGATCTCCTCTTATGAAACTATATATTCATTTTTGGTGCAAAATGGAGTCATTCTTGGATTTGAGCTTGTCAAGATGAGGTGTTTTTAGACTTGGACACCTCTAGGCCTCCATGGACATAAAGTTGCCCACTTTATCTAGTCTTGGCCCTCCTCTATGCCTTAAACCTATTATTAAGCTTAGTTTTAGTGTTTTAATCCTTTAGAAGCCTTGCATTCACGTAAAGTTAGCAACTTTACGTGGTATCTTAATCCTAAGAGGCTAGATTTGTAGTTTAGGGCCTTAGAGTCGACTGGAAAGGGCCGCACACGTTAACACATGAAAACTCAACGAGTTGCTTAGCCAACTTAATGAGTTGGGTAGGGTTTCGCACTTCTGGATACTAAGTGAACTCAACGAGTGGTTAAGATGACTCAGCGAGTTGACGAGGGTTTTCTCGGTTGACAGGATACAAAGGAAATCGACGAGTTACTTAGGTAACTCGGCAAGTTATCTCGAGCTTTTTATGATCTTCTGAGATATGAAGGAACTTTACGAGTCAGGAGATGCACTCGACGATTTGGGTCAACATGGACTGTTGACCTTGACTGTTGACTTTGACTTTGACCAGGGCTGACCAAGTTTGCCTTCTGAGGATATTTTGGTAAATTGGGTCTTGATGGATTTGGTCCTATGGTGGTTGTAGGTCTTTGAGTTTGGAGCCGTCATTCGAGAGCTTGATCTTTCCAATTCAGTTCGAAATTGTGAGGTGAGTCTCCTCACTATACTTAGGGGTCGAACGCCTCAAGGTCGGCCCATTGGATTGATATCCTGGTAGTGATTGATATGTTAAGTATGAGTTAAATATGCATGCTAGTTTGATATGCTAGTCTAGTAGATATGTAGGACTACCTGTAATATCGTCCAATTATCTGTATGATTATTTATCTTTTACATGTCAACATGTTGTGTGGGTAGGGTTGAGGTTGTACTACTCCATGCGATAACCAACAAACCCTAGAGTATGTCAGATATGAGCTGAGGGCCAGGGAGGGCATGTCAGAATCATACTGAGGACTCCTTAGCATTCCAGATGCAAGCTGAGGGCCAGAGGAGCATGCCAAATTTGCATTGAGGGATGATCAGTTATATTCCAGTCTTAGGATTGAAGGGGAAAGCCAGTCATAAGTTGTGGGCTCGAGAGCAAGACAGACTTATGTTGTGGGCTCGTGAGCAAGCCAAATGTGAGCTATGGGCCTGAAAGGCAAGCCATACTCATACTATGGGCTCGGAGGTGTAAGGTCTTGAAACGGATCTTACCAGTGATCAAACAACGAACACAATCAATAATAATAGAGAACAAGTAGAAACAAGAATGAAAACAAGCTTGCACACGCTTCTATTAAGAAAAACGTCTGGTACAACTTGTGGAATAGCAGCCGTGAATTCTGTGGCATCAACTGTTGGATTAATTTCTAAGTCCATAACTATATTTGCTATGTACTTGACCCGACCTGGCATGGTCCATTTGGGTTGCACTTCACCGACACAATTTATATGGATAATCTTTTGAGAATAGTATATTTATGATTATATTAATATATTATAAGTTCTCATATATTAATATGAAATCATATTATTTAATTAGTATTGATCAAGACTTAATTTAGAATTAATTAAGTGATCAAAATGAACTAATTAAATATGGACTCTTATATATATGAAATGGGCCAAGTTCATTTAGGTTGGGCTAAGCTTTCATGGATAGTCCATGGAGTGTTTAACCCATGGATCATATGAAATGAAAGGTCATGGGTTTAACCCTAGTGTCCAAACTATATAAAGATGTCCTTAGTTGGTGAAATTGGCACAAGTGTGGATACACTAAGAGGGCTAGCCGATTTCACTAGAGAGAACCAAAGTATTCTTATTCTCAAAGTCTTCCAAGGTGTTTTGGTGATTTTTGATTCCAGTTGAGGCTTCCACACTATTGGGGCTAAGCTCTTAAAGCTTGAAGACATCAAACTACATCAAAAGGGTATGTCATCTAACTAGTACTTTGTAGTATAAGAGCTTCATAATATGCTAGTTAGGATTAAAGCCTTGGAAAGTTCTTATTGAATGTATAATAGAGAAAATATAGATCCAAGGTTTATAGGGTTGCATGTACACCATAGGAGTGTTAGAATGCTCAAAACCCAATAGTGGTATCAGAGCGTAGGCTTGTTTTCAATTATACTTGATGCAAATTGCTGAAAAATGCTGAAAAAATCGATTTTCTGGCTTTCTGGGCACTGGACTCGCCGAGTCCACTGATGAACTCGCCGAGTCCACTGATGAACTCGCCGAGTCCAATACAAAATGTATCCAACTCGCTGAGTTGGTTCGTGCACTCGACGAGTTGGACCCCCAGACAGCATATATTCGATTGTTTTGGCTAGAAATGGACTAGGAACATTACCCTAAGCTGTTTTTGTACTTATAAATTTGTTTTTGATGTGGTAATGTTCATACTAATCCAATTTCAAAGATAATTATCAATAGATTCATGTTTTGTATTAGTTAAAGTTTAGACTAATTACATGAAAGAGTTTGATTTGAATTATCTTGTTCTTATGAGTTGCTTAGATTACTAGAAAAGTTAATTGATTATGTGTTTTCAATCCATTTTAATCTAAGAGTTGATTCTAAAATGTGTTTTTGTAACTTGTCCTCAAGTTATATGAAAAGTCACATTTAAGTTTCATAAAACTCATAAAAATTGTCATAGGTTACAAAATGAAGAGTCTTGTTCTGTTGGGTCAAAATATGGTTTATACTTTACTTTTCTGGGCAATTATATTTTTGTGTAATATTTGGAACTTTATGGTCTAGTTTACGGCCGTAAACACCTTACGGCCGTAAACTCATTTACGGCCCATTTGTTTTTTCCGACCCATATTCAAGTATAAATAGAGGTGTTAGGGTGAGGAGTAGAGATTGATGAACTAGATGAATCCTAAGGAGTTTACGGCCAGAGAGAAAGGAACGTTTGTGTGTGTGAATCTTGTGTAAGGAATTTCATTCATATCATTAATACATTCAAGATTCATCATATTCTTCTTCTCCTTCTCTTCTATTTTTATCTAACATCATCCGTTTGATTGGGATTCCGCACCATCAAACGGATCTGACTGATACACTGGCAGATTAGGGACTTACAATTGGTATCAGAGCCAAGTTGTATCAGTCAAAAGGTTTTTTGTTTCATCCAAATATCGAATATTCTGTGTTTACGGTCCAAGCTTACGGCCGTAAACACCGATTTCTTGGGCCGTAAACTCTATTTGGAGCATTATTTGATCTTATTTTCGAAATATTTTTGCGTTTTTGGATAGATCTCGCAAAAATAAAGGGGGTTTGTTCTTTGTGTTTTTCATAAAAAAGGGTTTTTGATTGAGTTTTGGAGCTTCAAAGTCGAAAAATCGCTGTTTTTCACGTAATCGTTGAAGGGTTTTCGGCCGGAGCTTACTGCCGGAAATAATTCACGGTCGGCGGCGGAGTTCGTGTTTGCGGCTAGGGTTTCTCGTCGGTGGCGGCTAGGGTTTCGGAGTTCACGGCCGGAAATCATGCACAGTCGCCGGATATTTGCGCCTGGTGTTTGCGGTCTCGGCTTGGAGAACGGCGTCGGCTCGGTTGGAGTATACAGCTCGGATTTCGGCTCGGATAGGGAAGCCGGCTAAGCAAGCCGCACAGCGCCTTCTTAAAAATCGAAACTGAATTGGGGGGTGCCGGGATTCGAACCCGGGTCCCTTGAGTCATCAAACACGCGTCTTACCAGTTGAACTACCAAGCCTCTTGTTTCATTCCTTCGAAATTTAACTGAAAAACACTTCCTGTCGCACAATAATTTCAAAATTTGACATTTTTAACCCAAAAACTTAGTTTCTTTTTATTTTAAATTTCTTTTTCATTCAAAATAATAATAAATAATAATAATAATAATAATAAATTGTTTTTTATTTTTGACTTTTTATTTCAAATTTTGATTTTGACTTTCAGGTTTGACGTTTGATTTTAAACTTTACTTTTTCGTTTAACTTTTAAAATTTCAAATTTAGCTTTTCGGTTTAACTTTTCAAGTTCGACTTTTGAGTTTGATTTTTTTTAAAATTTGACTTTTAAGGTTGTTTTTTTTTTAAAAAGGGCATTTTAAGTTTGACTTTTAAATTTTATTTTAGCTTCTAGTTTTTTTTAATCGATTTTAAGGTCTACGAGGGAATTTGAAAACATGAAAGAGAGTCGTCAGGAGACATTAAGACAAAATTTCAACTTTTTCGATTTTATCCCTGGAGAAACCCTCGAAACTCAGTTGCAGAGATTTATTACACTCACTACTGAGATGAATATAGCCGGGATCTTCTTGACTAAGTCCGAGATAAACAAAAAGCTGTTAAATTCACTTCCGAAATCATGGGATATGGACGTGGCTGACATCAAAAAGACAAAAGATCTCAATCGTCTTAGTCTGGCTGATATAATTGAAGAACTTAATGCTTTAAATTGTCGAAAAACAATGAGCTCCACAAACCTCCCGGTCAATGAAGTGTCGTGTTCTTATTCATGTGAAGTTTCATGTTCTCAATCATGTGAAGATACAATTAAATTTCTTCGGGAACAAATTGATATATTTAAAAGAGAAGTTGAAGACCTGAGATATGAAGGATATCAACTCAGGAAAGGACAGAAACCCCTGAAGGCTGAGTTAGAAGCAAAAACCAAGGACTTTAGGAAACTTCAGGAAGAGTATAGCAACAAGTGTGAAAATTATGATTATGTTAAGAGTCAACTTGTTGCTGTAACTGAAGAACTTGACGCTTTAAAAATCAAGTGTGGAAAAACTGATGTCAGTTTCAAAAATTATACTGCGTCAAGTCAGACAGTCGAGTCCTTATATGAAACCCAGTTAAGATTCAAAGAAAATCAAAACAAGGGTCTAGGGTATGATAGTGTTCCTCCTCCTTACAATCATAACTTCACATCCATCCCTATGAAACAAGAAGAAATTGACAAGGAGGCATATCTTCGATATGGCAAACCAGCTGGATTTGTGTCAGGAGGTATTCAGGTTGACAATACTGATGTTTTTGTTACATGTGCAGGTAAAGTAGCAGAAGATGAGAACAAGGAGAGCACTTCTGAACAAACGAATGACTCTTTGAACTCAGAATTTGTTGCTTCAAATTCTGTTGCTCCTAACAAACCTGTCGTTGAGAAATACAGGCCTCCAATTCCAACGCAACAAAGTGCCTGTTGCAATTGTGCATGTGGGAACAACAAGAAACGAGGCAAAGATACGCCACCAGGGGCAGGAAGAGATAACTTCACAGTGAAGAAAAAGACTTGCTTTCACTGTGGAACACCTGGACACATTGCCAGAAATTGTCCTAATCGCGCATACGTTCCCTACTATGCACAAAGGTGGCAGAACGGACCAAGAGGGAGATACTCCAAAAGAAACCCCTCAAGGTCACGTTCAGACAATGCTGATTGGAACGCGCAGAAGGCCAAGAATTCAAATCCTAAGGCCAAGCATCCAACCCACAAGGCAAAGAATTTGAATCCCAAGGGCAAGAAGGGAATGTCGGCCAAGAAGCCCAGTTCAAGAGATGTTCCCGTGAAGCCAAAATCAAAGTCATCTCAACGGCCGACATCAAGTTCAAAAGCAAGTACTGAGCCACCCATTGGGTCGAACAAGAAATGGGTTAAACCCGAATATAGATGGGTACCAAAGGTGAAAACTCCCAAATCTCCTAATGCTTCTAACGTTTCTACATCTTCTATTTGTGATAAGTAGGATATGTCATGGGAGAGAGTATCATGCGTTGATGACAAAGGTCGACCCAGTTTCAAAATGGACTGGGTTCCAAAGACCAACTGATCCCGCTCTGTGTCGGAGCAGCCATGGAGGCATATCATCATACTTCGGTTTGTTGGTAGTGGCTGCTCCTGGCATATGATTGGGGACATCTCTCAACTGTACAACTTTCAGACCTTTGTTTGAGAGTATGTGTCCTTGCGGGAAAGGAAGAAAGGAAGGGATCACATGGGGTTAGTGCTTAATGACATGAAGAATTTTCGGATCTGTTATGAGATTATGCCTGCTGTTCTCAGACCTTCTGAATGCAGATTCAATCGGTGAATTACGGTTTGCGTTTTCTTCTCTATACTCCTGAGTTTTTCTTACTCTGATTTATTTCAAAGACAAATTTTTGTTTTAGGATAGTTTAAATTTGCACATTTACTTTCGTTTCTCTCCTATGCACAAATTTAGGGGGAGAAATAAAAACAAAACAAAAATTAGAAAATTTAAATAAAAAAAACATTAGAAAATCAGAAAATCAAAAATGTGGTGTTAATGGAATGTGCTTGCAGGAGATGTTTTGGGAAGTGATATTATCAAGTGATAACAGGCAACCTGAGTCTACGTAACGTACCCGAAGTTGAAGGGTCTATGATCTGGTTTGATGCGTCGGTAGGCACGAAAAATTTTAAATGCACTTGACTAGGGAGATTTGAACTTAGGAAATTTATAGACTTGACAAATCTTGACCTAGTTAGATACGTTCAGTCTGACAATACGACGCTCGGATAGGTTGAGCAGGGAGATATATATGGGAATCTACGTGTCACATTAAATGAACCCGTACTTGGAACCGTGGTTTAACTTTTCCTTGATGTGCGGATTCTGTCCTTAATTCCGGTTGGATGGGGCGACTGGTAAATTCCGATAAATTAGGTCTGTAGAATATCATTTTCTTTCTTTCCGTCTATTAGTCATATGTTGTCTCCTTTGCGTGACCTCCAATCCGACCTGGTACACAACATATGCAACTCTATTTCTCTGCAGGATATATATATATATATATATATATATATATATATATGTGTGTGTGTGTGTGTGTGTGTGTGTGTGTGAAATATATGTGTGAAATACTTCTCATCTGTTAGCCATATGTTGTCTCCTTTGCGCGACTTCCAATCCGACCTGGTACACAGCATATGCAACCTTCTTCTTCTCAACCCCTCTGAAGTAGTTAGCAATAGAATTCTGAATCTCTTCTCTCTCTGAATGGTTGTCTGCTCACCCGGTGTAAGGAGTACTCTGGAAGTTCTTGATGGATAGGGCATGTCAGGAAGCGAGAAACACGTTCCAGTACACTTAAAATTGAACTCATACAGATTGTCTGTAGATCTCGCTGCTCAATTTAGGTGGACAACAATATCCCTGGTCGTCGTCAGATGAATGGACCTTAAGATATAGTATCTAAGAAATTAGGATCAGATGTAAATTTTAGGATTTTAAGTTCATCTTGTCTTGTAACAAATAGTATGTCCTAAATCTGTCACAAATTTTCGAGTTTTAAGTGGACCACAATACCGACGATCGACCAGACAAAGATGTGAATATGAAAGGTAACGACAAGTGGATAAAGGCAGTCTAAAAACTTTGATCCCAAATCACTCTTAAAGTTAGATATCATTTTTATTTTTGTTAAATTTGTCATAGTTTCTTCTAATTTAAATATTAAAGGAGAATTAAAAATTAAAAATAATGAAAAAAAAAAATAAAAAATAAAAAAAATTCAAAAATCAAAGAAAAATCAAAAAATTAAAAATCCAAAAATAGTGTTATTTCTGTTTTATTTCTTGTTCAGAAAAATCAAAAATCCAAAAATATTTTTGTTTCTATTTTAATTTGTGTGCTAAGTTTTCTTTTAGTTTTGTTTTTGTCTTGAATAGTGATTTCAGGTATAGATAAGACTCATGGAGTTTGTGTTGAAGATTTCTGAGCCAAAGCCTCGTCCGTGAGCATTGAAGAATTCGCATTCGAAGGAGAAAGAAATGAAGATTATTCTTTCGACATTGAATCTTTCAACCCCAGAAGCAAGGTGAAACAGAAATTGAAGATTATGTGACGGATTGCATTGAAGCCTCCTCAGTCAGTCTGCTGTTATCTTTGTACCTGCTAAAGTGATCCAGAAGATTTGTTCTCTCTGATGTTCTCTCTGAAGATTCTCAAGCTGAAAGCACTATCTTTCAAGAATCAGTATGTAAAGCCTCCTCACCCAATGTGCGTTCAATGCCAAATTCTAAAGAAAACCTCAAGTGCTCAAGATGAAGTCATTCATTGAAGATTCATATGTTCATCTTGATGTTGTGAAGAAATCGAAGGTTAAAGCTGAAGCCAAAGCTCCCAATGAAGATCAACAAGAAGAGTCAGCTACTTTTTAGGGGGAGCTTGTTGGGTAAATTAAGAAAAGAAAGCTATAAACCAAGGGGGAGATTGTTGGGTCAAAATATGGTTTATACTTTACTTTTCTGGGCAATTATATTTTTGTGTAAGATCTGGAACTTTATGGTCTAGTTTACGGCTGAGTTTACGGCCGTAAACAACTTACGGCCGTAAACTCATTTACGGCCCATTTGTTTTGTCCGGCCCATATTCAAGTATAAATAGAGGTGTTAAGGTGAGGAGTAGAGATTGATGAACTAGATGAACCCTAAGGAGTTTACGGCCAGAGAGAAAGGAACGTTTGTGTGTGTGAATCTTGTGTAAGGAATTTCATTCATATCATTAATACATTCAAGATTCATAATATTCTTCTTCTCCTTCTCTTCTATTTTTATCTAACATCATCCGTTTGATTGGGATTCCGCACCATCAAACGGATCTGACTGATACACGGGCAGATTAGGGACTTACATGTTCTCATTAAATGGTTTTATGACTCCATAACTTGTCCTCAAGTTGTGGAGGTTCAAGAGTCTCTTCATTAAATAAATATGTGTAACTTTAGTTAATCTCATAAACCTTCCATAAGTTATGAATTATGAAGAGTCACTTTCTTAATTAGTTTAAAGTCTTCCATAACTTGTCCTCAAGTTATGGAACTTGAAGAGTTTTTAATTAAAACTACTTTAAACACATAAGTTATGGAATAGAAACGTTTTGAAAGTTACAAAACTTACCCTCGAGTTTGGAATTTGAAAAGTTTTCCCTTATGAATACTTTAATTCCAAGTTTAGCCCTTAGAATTTTAAAAGTTAAAATTCAACCCTTATACTTTATAATATTATATGTTAATAATATATATATATATATATATATATATATATATATATATATATATATATATATATATATATGTATAAGAGCAAGTCAGTCTTACCGTTAGTAGGCCTCATTCACGAAGCCGGTCTATAAGGGGGTATAAGGTTAGTGCCTATAAAATGGCGGTTTAATGGGTGTCCACTCTCACCCACCGCTTCCTTGACTGGTGGAGGGTCGTTAGCCGAACGGGTAGGACAACGACTATTAATTCTCCCTTCATTAAAAGTATTAATGATAAATACTAAGTAACAAAACCTTTTATAAATACCCAATCTTAGTTACTTAGGAAAATGTGAATAAGGTGCTAATCCATGAAATTACACTTTGCACTTTGTTTAAGTCGGTTAGTGAAGCGTGTGTGGTTAACCGGCACACTAACTCTAATTTAACAAGGTAGTCAAAGGGTAACTTAATGTTTATCATAGTATCGATGGAGAGTGTGTGGTTAACCGGCACATCGATTGAGGGGTAAACACTTAAGGGTACCAAGTAATTTGCATGGTTACTTCACACCTTGTTTTGTGATCCTTGGCATCCCAGTCACAAAACCTGAAGGGCACACTCGAGATTGAAACATGCCATTGAAAAGTTCAATGAATCTCAAAGACCTAGGAGTTTCAAAACCAATTAAAACCTAATTATGCATTTCGTTATCTTGGTGGAAATTGGTGAATCGTCATTCACTTACCTTTACATATTTTATAGCCTGGATTACGGCATCCCTCTTCCAAGTTATAAAATAGTTTGTTGGGTCCTAGCCTTAATGTTTCATATTGGGTGTTATATTAAGGACTTTAAATCAAGTATCTTGAATATCTCCCAAAAAGATGTCTGGCTCATACATCTATGATCTTCCCAAATCTCTTGGAACTTTACTTCCTCCACCTCCTCCAATTATTCTCCCTTACCCACAAGTTCAAGGTCACTCAAGCCCTATTGGTAAGGCAAGGTCTAGGTGTGATCACATCTTGGAGATGAAGTCACATACTGACAAGCCGGGAGAGTTGGGTGTCAAAGTATTGAGAAAGTTAGTGGTTCAATCACTTTCTAAGTCACATAGTGAGTTCCTTTGGGACTCCTATGAAATAGACTATGACAAGACCCTTAATGATCTTATCTATTTGCTTGGTGCTGCTAAATCAGAAATGATTTAGTGTACTAGTAAAGCAAATTTGATTAGGAGATCAACTTCCCAAAACTTTATGGACAGGGATAATAGTGACACAGAAAATCCAGAAAAGCATTCTCTTCCCAATGGAAAGGGATTGGCCATAGTCAACTTGGTTGACCAAATGGTAAAGAGAAAGGCTAAGTCTGAGATAGTCCCATGTACTATTACCTAAGGGTCCATATGTTTCTATTGCCAAAGGAAGGAGCTTTGGTTACGAAGCTGCCAAACTTACCTAAGGATGGTAAAGTCAATAAGATTGACTTTATTTTAGATAAAGTCCATTGTCTAACTCTATTAAGTGCCTACTTGGAGATTCTTATTACATGATGTGGCTGGGTCACATGTTGATGTTTTAAGAATCAAAGAAAAGTAAAGAAACTTAAATGAAGTATATGTCGATTCTGATCGTGAAGATGGATTTCAATCGCATGGTTCAGTGATCAGAATTTTGAGCAGGTGCTTAAGAGTTATGATAGATTGCTTAGGAATAGATGACAACAAGTTTTCATATACATTTGCATTGTAAGGATTAGTTTTTCCGCAAAGTTTTAAAATAAAAGAAAAGTTTTTAATTTTATTTATTTTAAAATATCCTTACAATGGCATTTGTGGAAAAAAAAAAGATGTTGTTTATATGATTGCATTGATAGCAATATTGGAAATATAAATTTGATTCTTTCATTTGTGGTAGTGTCTAAATTTACCAAATAAGGAAAGATTCTCATCACCCAAGTTTCAGTTGGATAGAAACTTGGAATCATGCAAGTTGTATAGTATGATGAATGAGAACTTTCGAGCATTGGAAAATTAAGACTAACTACTTGTTCACATGGATGTGTGAGTCAAGAGAAGGACTAAGGGATCAAGTACACTTTCTTGTGCACTTGTCAAAGTCCACCACAAAAGATGGATAAGACTATTCGTCTTGATTTACTAAGGTTTAGTAAATATGATTATACTTACAAGCTTAAGTATAATTCTAAAGCATTGGAAAATTTTCAATGTATGACAGAATGAATAAGAAGAATCAAATTAGGCAGAAGGATAAAAGTTTCTCAAATCTGAAAAGATGGGAGAGTACTTTAGTATCATGTTTTAAGAGAAAATTTTTGAGCAAATAATATTTTAAATAATTTAATTTTGAGCCTAAGAGTGAATTTTTAATTTTTAAAATTAAATTTCAGGTTAATGGGGAGTTTACGGTCAACGGGAGTTTACGGCCGTAAACTCGTGACCGTAGGCCTGTGGCCGCAAACTGAGTTTACGGTCGTAAACTCTTCACGACCGTAAGTTTGGGCTGTAAACTCCGACGAACCCTTTTTCGTCGATTTTAGGCTAACAAATCGTTTAATCTCTGAAACAAGCACATACTCATGGTCGAAATCATGATACCTTTGAAGCTATCCGAGCAATTTCACGAAAAAATGAGAAATTTTTTTCGAAGGGTGAGAGAGAGGAGGGGAGTTTGCATCCGGAAATCGAAAAGTGAGGATGATTCCGGCTGTAAACTCCTTAAATACCCAAGATTCTTTTACGTGCTGGCCACACAGTGTAAGACACAGTCCAAGTTTTTCAAAAAATTTCAAAAACAAACCTTTTTGAGGATTAAAATTAAAATTAAAAATAAAAATAAAATAAAATAAAGTAAAATAAAATTAATTTGCAAAATTTAAAAATTAAAAATTAACAGTTAAATTTTAACAATTAATAAAATAAAATGAAAAAATAAAAATAAAAATAAAATTAAAATTAAAATTAAATAAAATCAAATGAATTACACAATAAAACATAAGAATTTAATTACTGATAATAAATTTATGACACTGGGATCAAAGTTGTTGGACAACCCTATTCCACTTGTCGGTACCCTTATTTTCATGTCTTCGTCTGATCGATTGCCAATATTGTGGTCCACTTAAGCACGAAACATTTATGACAGAATTTGGACAATTTACCAATAACATGACATTTTTAGCACTTATTCTTAAATAAATTTCCTTTTGTCCATTTAACTGACTACAACCAGGGATATTGTTGTCCACCTAAATTGAGCAGCGAGATCTACAGACAATCTGTATGTGTTCAAGTTTTAATTGTACTAGAACGTGTTTACCGCTTCCTGATATGCTCCAGCCATCAACGACTTCCAGAATACTCCTTACACCGGGTGAGCAGACAATTATTAGGAGAGAAAATAGATTTAGAGTGCATATGCTATACATCCAGGTCTGATCTCTCCCAATCACGCAGATGATGAAACATATGACTAACTGAAGTTTTAGAGGGATTGAGAAGAGAATGATGCATATACTGTGCACCAGGTCGGATTATAAGTCACGCAGAGGAGACAGTATATGGCTAACAGATAGAAAGAATTGCATATAGAGAAGGTGCAAAGAGATAGAATTGCATATGTTACAGTCCAGGTCGGATCTCTTGATCACGCAAAGGAGGCAAGATATGACTAACAGACAGAAACCAAGAAAATAACCTTCTGCAGACCTAGTTTATCGGAACTCCCCAGTCACCCCATCAAAACCGGAATTAAGGACAGAATCCGCACATCAAGGAAAAGTGAATCCACAGTTCTAGATACGAGTTCTTTAGTGTGACCAATAGATTCCCGTGTATATCTCCCTACTCAACCTATCAAAGCGTCGTAATGTCAGGCTAAACGGATCTAACTAGGTCAATGTTTCTCAAGTCCTTGAATTCCTTAAGTTCAACTCTCCCTAATCAAGTCCATTTAAAATCTTCCGTGCCTACCAGCGCATCGAGCACAGAGCGTAGACAATTCAATTTAGGTACGTTAACCAGATTCAGATTGCCCGTTATCACTTGCTAATATCATTTCCCGTCACAACACCTGCAAACAAAACTATCAGCAATATTTTTAATTTTCTGGATTTTTTTATTGTTTTTGGATTTTTGGAGTTTTTATTGTTTTTGGATTTTTGATTATTTCTCCCCCTAAATTTGTGCATGGGTGAGAATAAAAATAAAAGGAAATAAAATGCACAAATTTAAACTAACCTACCTACAGAAACAAAAATAAATTTAAAAATTTAGAAGAATTAAGAAAAAAAAAAACATAAAAACTTAATCCTCAAAACGAATCATTTTCAGAAATCCCACAAGCACATCGAAATGAGCTTTGTTAAAAGGCTTAGTGAACAGATCCGCCACATTATTAGCAGTGGGAACCTGTTCCAGCCGGATTAGTGAACGTTCATAACAATCTCTGATTAAATGAATTTTAATATCGATGTGCTTGGTTTTAGAATGTTGGACTGGATTTTTGGCAATTTGAATTGCAGCCTCATTATCACATTAAATGGGGGTTTCTAAGTAATTAAAACTGTAGTCCAATAGCTGATGTTGGATCTAGATAACTTGAGAACAATAGGCAGATGCAGCAACGTATTCCGTTTCCGTTGTTGAGGTTGAGACAGTGTGTTTCTTCTTGCACTGCCATGACACTAGTCTATCACCAAGATATTGACACCCTCCTGAAGTAGATTCCTGTCAAGCTCACAGCCTCCATAATTACTGTCAGCAAAAGCGTATAAATCAAATTCAGAATTCTTAGGATACCAAAGACCCAATTTTAGGCTACCTTTGATATACCAAAAAATTCTTTTGACAGCAATAAGATGTGAAAGTTTAGGATTAGCCTGATAATGTGCACATTGAGAACCTG
Source organism: Lactuca sativa (assembly GCF_002870075.4). NCBI lineage: Eukaryota > Viridiplantae > Streptophyta > Magnoliopsida > Asterales > Asteraceae > Lactuca > Lactuca sativa. Next base: position 3,112,376 of record NC_056630.2, on the reverse strand, counting down.
CAAACATAATGTTTGGACAGCTTGCAGTAAGATACATCAACGATCCGGTCATCGATCTGTAGAGAGTCTAATCTACGGAGTCGCCATCAGTATCTGGAGTCAGAAGAGGTCTTTCAGCCATTGGCGTCGATGCAGATTTAGTGTCGTGAAACCCGAACTTCTCAAGAATATCCTCCACATACTTGGCTTGATGTAGCAGGATTCCGGTTGAATTTTGTTTGACCTGAAGCCCCAAAAACATGGTCATTTCCCCCAATGAACTCATTTCGAACCTCTTTTTCATAATACCTTCAAATTCCTTGTAAAGCTGCAGACTGGTCGACCCAAAGATAATGTCGTCAACATAGATTTGAACCAGAATCTGATCATTACCGACATGCTTGATAAACAAAGTTTGATTGATAGTGCCACAAGAGTATCCATGCTCGAGCAAGTGCTTTGTTAGAGTCGCATACCATGCTCAAGGAGCTTGATGTAACCCATACAATGCCTTGTCCAACTTGTAGACACGATTAGGAAACTTCGAGTCAACGAACCCAGGGGGCTGATCAACGTAGATTTCTTCTTTCACCTTGTCGTACAAAAAGGCAGTCTTGACATCCATTTGGTAAACGGTGAAGCTCATGTAAGAGGCATAAACTTCAGTGTAATAAAGACCCTCGACTTGTCGAAACCCGCGAACTACCAGTCTAGCTTTATTTCACATTATAACCCCTGAATCATCTTGCTTGTTTCGATAGACCCATCGTGTGTCAAGAGACTTTTTTCCCTTTGGCAAATCAACCAACTTCCAAACCCCAAGTTTTTCAAATTGATGTAATTCTTCATGCATTGCATCTACCCAGATTGGCTCATTCAGAGCCATTTCAACATTCTTGGGCTCTATTTGAGAGATAAAGCAAGATTAAAGACAAGTATTGACATCTCCACTCTGACTTCTGGTTTTAATGTTGTCGCGCAGCTGACCAATGATGTTTTCGATCGGATGATCACGTTGAATCCTTGAGGGTATTTATTGGCTGATATCATGAAGCGAGACAGGAAGATTGTGAATATTGACACCTCCTTCATTTGCTGATTGAGCCGCGCCAGACGACTCTGCTACAAACTCATTTGAAATGTTTTCAGGAAAGACAAGTTCCATAAAGGTTGAAGTAACAGCGGAAGCATCTTTAAACATGAACTCTCTTTCTGTAGGAGTGAGTGGTGTAGTTTTAGCATCAGGAGTATCATTCTGAACTGGAGATTTTGGACTATCAGGATGTACAAATGACTCCCCCTCAGGCGAAGCAGAGGACTCCCCATTAGGTTGTGAAGAGGATACTGTTGGAGGTCTGTAGACAACTTCTTCGTCTTCATCTTCAGAAACATTCTTCGAACCAGAGACAGATCCAGATGAGCTACCCGAAAACACATTTATGGATTTGAAAAGAGACGTGTCATCGAACAACCAATCTAGACCCACTCGAGCATCCGTCTCATTTTCTTCCAACCAGCGCACGTCATAAGATTCTACAACCTGCTTTGTCTTCTTATTGTAGACCCTATAAGCGGTGCAAGCAGCATACCCTACGAAGTAACAATCATCGGCTTTGGCATTAAACTTCGGGTTGGTCTCTAGGTGAAGAAGGGTGCAAGGGCAGCCAAATACACGGAAATGACTGACTGGAGGCTTGTGACCATGTAGAATCTCATACGGGGACTTCAACTGAGCTTTGTTGATCAACACGCGATTCTGAACGTAGCAAGCAGTGTTTATCGCCTTGGCTCAAAAGAAAACTGGTAGTTTGGAGTCACACAGCATCGTCCTTGCAGCGTCTTTTAAAGTTATGTTTCTCCTCTCAGCAACACCATTTTGTTGAGGTGTGTGAGCGGAGCTGTATTGACGTATAATACCCTTTTCTGTGCAAAAATGATCGAGAACATAATTCTTGAACTCTGTTTTGTTGTCGGTACAAAGCGCCTTCACCCGGTTGTTTGTTTGGTTCTCAATCAACATAATAAATTTCTTAATTAGATCAGCAACTCCAGCTTTGCTGGATAGAAAGAAAACCCACGTAAATCAAGAGAAATCGCCAATCACAACCAGACAATATGAATTTATGTTAATGCTGAGAATGTTTACTGGTCCAAAAAGATCCATATGAAGCAATTGAAGCACCTGACTAATTGAGTTGACCTTTTTTTGGCAGGTGTGGTTTTCTGTGATGCTTACCATGGGCACATGACACACACTTTTCAAACGTTATAAAGTCTTTGACAGGCAAACTACGGACCATCTCATTCTTTGCAAGACGATTCAAGTTCTTGGCGTTAGCATGACCGAGTCTTCGGTGCCATAACATTGCATTTTGTTCCGGGATCTTTGAAAAGAGGCATGTAACTTGTTCTAGAAGATTGCTATTCATATCAATGATGTAAGCATTATCATCCCTTTTAGATTTTACAAGAATCCACTCTTCTGGGATGACAAAGCCTGGCTTGAGAATCATGCATTCCTTTTCAGTGAAATGTGTAGAATAGCCTTTGTCGCATATCTAAGACACACTCAACAAACTATGCTTCAATTCGGAAGCAAAGTTGACATTCTTGAAACTTAACACCACATTTGTGACGGTTCCTCTTTGAGTGATTTTGCCACCTTATCCACTCGCAAAGGAAATATATTCCCCATTAAAAGATTGAATGTTATGCAGTTGGACGATATCACCTGTCATATGCCGGGAGCAGCCACTATCGACGAACCAAGGTCTAACGACATTCCCCCGCATCTGTCCCTGCAAAATGTGCGGGTTTATTTAGATTTGGGAACCCAGGTCATCATTTTCCTGGGTTGTCCCGATGCCTTTTCAAATCTATCATCGTTTAATAACTTCTAAGAGGACACAAATGATGGATTGGAGCCCAATTTGGGCAACCATTGATAATTAGGTTTTCTAACAGTCCCGGGTATTTTGAAATTGTATTTTTATCAGTTTGCTTGGAGCACTTGGATTTTCTACCAGAATTGGTTGAAGACCCATTGCTTCTTCTTGGCGAAACCGACCTTGGCTTGGCCATGTTTGGTTTTGGCAAACTGCTTGGGACTTTGTTATGAATGACCTTTTTATGCTTTTGAAAAATAACCAGTTTTCTACTCCGATCATCCTTTTAATCATCATCCCGAGAACGATTTCTAGAGGACTTTCTAGTTAAAGACCTTCCTCTAAATTTGTTCTCTCCTCTTGGTGACTCAAAATGTACAAACATTCGATTAGGAGAATTCCTAGCTATATGACCACCAATACCACAATTGAAACAAATCTGTTTGTTATTGTTAAAATTTGTACTACATTGTTCAGATTTGTTTTCCATACCAACACCCCTGCTTTTCTCACATGAACAAGAACAAGTATTAGGTTGTGAGACAAGTGAGGGTGCATCAGATGGAGAAACTTGTGAAACTGGTGGTTTTTCATTATTATCATCACAAACATTAGAATTGCCAACCACATCATCAAACACTTTAAAACCATTCAAAACAGTATCAGAAGGTGTAAAAACATCACAAAAACATTGTCACTTGCAACATCAGAAAAATTATTGTCTTTATTTAAAACTAAAACTTCAGGTTCAGACTCAGTTTTATTTTCAGAAACAGATACTTCAACTTCGTGCTTTGACTGATTTAAGGATTGATCTGCAGGAGAAGTAGAAATGTTAGTACTTTCAACATTAATAAATCCTCCCGAAACAAAACCAGATGGCTTGCCATAAACCATGAATGGTTCATTGGCAATCTCTTCCTTGGACAAAGGTTGAAACTGATATGAATGGTTGAAAAGAGGAGGCACTTGACTATACCCTACCCCCTTTGACTGATTTCGTTTAAATTGCATGCAGTGGTCTATCATATTGGCAACTACCTCACTTGATACATCATGTTTTCAAAAATCAAAATCAGCAGTTTCAAATTTGCCCTTTAATGTTTCAATTTCAGCCACTAACTCAGCATTTTGTTTCTTTATGTAGTCATAATTTTCACATTTATTACTATAGTCTTCCTGAAGTCTCCTAAAGTCCTTTATTTTAGATTCTAACTGGGCCTTAAGAGGTTTTGTTCTTTTCTAAGTTGGTAACCTTCATACCTAAGGTCCTCTACTTCCCTTTTGAGCAAGTCATTATGTTCACGAAGAATTGTAAGGTTCTCTACTTCTTTACATAGTGTCTCAATTTCCTCATGGAGAATTTTAACATAATCAATACAAGCTTGAGAGAATGAGGGTAGACTTACCTCGTTTTTATGTGGTTCATGAGTAGAGGATACCATCAACGCAAACTGCATCTCCATCATTTGATCTTGAGCTGCAACAATCTCCGCGGGAGCATCATCACCAACCTGTTCCAAATGAGCATTTTCAGGTCCTGATATGTTCAGGGGCTGAATCTAATCCTCTGAGTCGAACGATTGCGCAACCATGGCCTTCTCGTTGTTGACCTGAGCACCGCTTCGATTGTTCCCAACTGCAACCATTGTCCGGTCATTATCTAATCTTCTATCTGGCTGCGGACACTCATGAGCAAAATGCCCTGGCTTGTGGCAGTTAAAACAATGCAGATTTCCCTTGCTGAACCCTACCTTTTTGTCAGCAATCATACCCCAGTTGTTCTTTCTGGTCTTCTTGGCAAATTGTTTCGCCCTGAAAACTGCCATGGCGATTTGCCATGTTATATCCATTTCTTCTACGTCTTCAGGGTGAATTTGATCGAGATCAGCAAATGACAATTGGGGCGGAAGATCTCCAGCTACAAGTGCATTGTAGCAGTTAACAAGCCCTGTAGCAAGAGCAATATTTTCATCACCCTCCTTTCCATTTGATGAGGAAGCCACATTGGAGGGAGAAGCAACTTGAGTAGCCACGAATGATTGGTTCTTAGAGAAAGACATGGTTGATGCAACAGGAAGATAAGAAGCTGATGGAGTGGAAAAAGACTGAATATGAGCTTGCTGAGCAGCAAAGGGTTGACCTGCAGAAGAAAAGGTGAGAGATGAAAGAGAATTATTAGAAGAGATCCCAAGGTTTGCAACTGGGTATGAATTCACATGATTTATCTCCCGCTGTTTGTCATCAATATCACAGGCCTTGATGACTGCCATCACTTCAGCAAGAGAGAGTCGGCTTAGATCCTTAGTTTTCTTTATAACAGCTACATTCATGTCCCATGACTTTGGGAGAGCATTCAGTAGCTTCTTGTTTATTTCAGATTTGGTGTAAAAGATCCCAGCTACAGTCATTTCAGTGGTAAGAGTTGTGAATCGCTACAGCTGTGCTTCAAGAGTTTCTCCAGGAATGTAGTTGAACATGTTGAACCGTTGTCGCAGCATATCTTGGCGAATCTCCTTCATGTCTTCATTCCCTTCACAAACTTCGATTAGGGCTTCCCACAAAGCCTTAGCAGAAGTGTACTCCCTAAAACCTTGAGCTATGTCTAGAGATAGGGCCATAGTCAGAGTGGCCAAATCCCTTTCTTGCTCTTCAACCTTCTCAAAGTCTTCATCTGTGTAATTCTCAATCTTCTTGTCAACCACTTGCCCTGCAACAATGGTGGTTATTCTGACAGGATCTTTTATGATGCTTCTCCAAATTTTGAAGTCCTTCATCTTGATGTACTTCTCAATCCTTTACTTCTATTCAGTGAAACCTTCAGCGGACAGCAGTCTTGGAATTCGAGTGGTTGTGCCCATTACAGAATCCAGCTCGTGGTGGTGTGTTTGACTTTTTGAATCCAATAATACTAAATAGAAATTAAATTATTAAAAAAATAAATTAAGTTTCCGGTCAGACAAAAGTTCATGGTTAAAGGAGAGTTTGCGGCCGTAAAATCTGTTCACGGTCGAAGAAAGTTTGCGGCCGTAAACTCTATTCACGGTCGGGAGTTTATGGTCGTAAAGTGTTTGCGGTCTTAATTTACGGTTTAGGAGTCCAAGTTTCCGGTTGTTGAAGAATCCTTATACACGGCCTAAGAACCAAGTTTACGGTTCAAGAACTGAGTTGAGATTGCGGCTGTAATCTCTGTTTACGGCCGTAAGCTATGGCCGTAATCTCCCAGAAATTTGAGAAAAATGTAGTTTTTGAATTAAGCTTGAAACCCTTTCGCAGCAAACACCAACTTTAGTCGTAAACAATGAAGAATACAATAAAAAAAATTCGATTGTAGGATGCTTTGACACTGGTTTTTCTCTGATACCAATTGTACGGTCCTGAAACGGATCTTACCAGTGATCAGACAACAAAAACAATCAATACTAATAGAGAACAAGTAGAAACAAGAATGAAAACAAGCTTGCACACGCTTCTATTAAGAAAAACGTCTGGTACAACTTGTGGAATAGCAGCCGTGAACTCTGTGGCATCAACAACCACTAAATGACCTAGCACACCTCTATATATACAACTTGTGGAATAGCAGCCGTAAACTCTGTGGCATCATCAACGGCCGTAAACTCATAGCTGACCGTAAACTACACAAAAGCTACCAAAACCTGCATATTGACTCAAAAGAACCTATTACATTGAAAGCCTAGACCAAACCATTAATTAGACCCTTTAGGAGGTAACCCAGTCTGAGGAGCTGTGGATCCATTACATGTTGTTATTATGTGTGTTATTTGTTATGTATCGGTATTTTGGGGGAACTCACTAAGCTCCGGGCTTACAGTTTTGGATTTTGTTTCAGGTACTTCGGATGATCGTGGGAAGGCGAAGGCTTGATCGTGCACCTCCTCACATTTTAAGATTTTGATTTTTGGGATACTATGATATGAAACTATTTTGAAAACATTTTGTAATAAGTAACGGTTTTTAGATGATTGAAAAAGTTTTAAATTTTTATGAATTTTATGGATGTTACAGGCAATAGATGAGAAAATTGAATCTCTAGACTGACACAAGTAGAAAAGGTATCTAGACGCGTACAAAAGTTATCATCAGATCCACATGCATAAAGGAGACGAAGAGAATATGACCTTTCACACAGATAGGGGTACATTTTTCTATACAAAAACCCCATTGAGTCTCAAAAATGTCAAAGTAATATACTAAAGGTTGGAAGGCAAATTATTCGCATCTTAAATTGGTAGAAATATTGTAGTATCTATCGATGACATGGTCATCAAGAGTAGGAATTATAATTCTTTCTTAAGTGATGTTAAAGAAACATTTGATAATTTAAGAGAAGTGCAAATGAAGTTGAACCCCAAGAAATGCCTATTCGGCAAAGAGGAAGGCAAATGTTTACTCCATATGATAACAAAAGAAGGAATAAAGGAAAATCATAAGAAATTTAATTCCATAGTGCAATTCCGATCACCCAGAACAGTCAAATTAGTGCTAGCACTAAATGACAAGCTAGTAGCGTTAGGTAGATTTTTAGCAAAGTCAGCTGAGAAAACACTACCTTTCTATAAAACACTAAAAATGTAATGGACAAAAAAGACTTCAAAAGAACAGAATAAGCTGATATAGCACTGAACAAACGCAAAACAACATTGGGAGAACTTCCAACACTAGCTTCACCTATCCTGGGGGAAACATTAACAATGTACTTATATACATCTAGGTTAGTGATAAGTGATGTACTAGTGGCGAACACAAATTCCAAGCAATTAATTATATATTCCCTAAGTTAAGTTCTACAAGGAGTAGAGATTAGGTATTCAAAGATGGAAAAGTTATCTTTATTCATTGTTAATACAACCAGGCGGTTGCGAAGATATTTTTTTGGCACACTCAATAGAATAATTAGACGCCTGGCCAAGTGGGCTTAGCACTAGGAGAGCATGAAATCGAATTTAGGCCACGAATAAGTATAAAGGTGCAAGCCTTAGCAGAATTCTTAGCATAAATCATAGGTAAAACAGAGGTAGGACTGGTCAATGAAAGTAGAAAGGAAAGCAAGCAAATGGAGGAGATAGACAAAGATGAATGGATCCTACACAAATGTAACATCCAAAAAATCAACCATAATTTTTTTGAAAATTAACATGCAAGTGTTACCATAAGGTTTTATATGTAACCTTCAATAAATCATAAAATTATCTTTTCATATTACATCAACATCGTTGTAGTAAAATGCAGAAGCTAAATCTTGTTTTGTAAACCATATCATAACATATAGTAAATAACCCAGATGCCAAGCCTCTCTGAGAAAGTCCAGATATTCCAATCATACCAACTCCTTGTCCTTCGAGTTCGGAGGACCTGCAACTAAAAACATAAAGTAGCAATTGTAAGCATAAGGCTTAGTGAGTAACCATAACACCCACCCATTATACATATCATTTGTGTTTCAAATAATCATACATACTTATAAAGCTATCATTTTTCCATGAACCTCATGCATTTGAAACCCCCATAAAAATTTGCAAACATCTCATGTATTTGAAACCTCCTATTTTAATGAATACCACTCAAAAGTCTCTTAATAATGATTAACAATTCAAAGGTTTAATAACTTATATAATATATTTAATAAACAATTAATTGATACTCTACTATAAAAAGATTAATCTTTTTTAGTAGACACACAAATACAAATCACATACAAAATTCACAAAGAAAACAAGTTTAAAGTTTTTTGTGTTGGTTTGAGGGCTTTGAACAATTTTTCGAGCCATGTTATTATGTTGAAGTTTTTAATTTGTAAGTTTGTTATATACTAACTCTTTTTTGTATTTTCTTGATTTAAGTATTCTTTTACGAATATCATTGTATGGTGTAGTTGAAATTTTAATGCAATTAGATTATATTCATGTTATCGATCATATGTTATGGAAGGTGATATATATAATATTTAATTAATTATTGTATACATGTTTGTATGTTCATGTTGCTTTAAAACAATAATTAATTAAAAATCATGGATATTTCATATTATCCATGTAAGCTTTTTTTTAAATACAAATTGTTTATCTTATCACTTTATATTTTAGTATATGTTTAACATTTTAATTATAATAATAAATGTTTTTAAAAGTTTCTTTCACTTACTAATAATAACAAGTGGTTTTAAAATTAATAAGAAATAATTATAAATAATAAAATCAAATTACATAGATATGTCATATTATCCATGCAAGTCTCTTTTGAGATGCATGTTTAATATTAAGTGTTTCTTAAAAGTCTTCTTTAACTTATTACTAATAATAAGTGGTTTAAAATTAATGAATAACAATTTTATATGATAATAACATCAAATTATAAATTCCATTTAGCTATAGATAAATTGTATTTTAAATGAATATCATTACTGAAATTAGAAAATGATCGCATAAGTAAAAATATAATTAATCAATAATAACAATTGTTAAAAATAATACTAAATAGATAATTATATTTAATTTTATTAATGAAGAATGTGGGTTGATGTTAATGAATATTATTGTTCAAAATAATTGAGATTATATATATATATATATATATATATATATATATATATATATATATATATATATATATATATATATATATATATATATATATATATATATATATGCATTTATCTCAAAGTTAATGTCAATAACATAACCATTTTAAACATATATTTTTCAATATTTTAACAATATATTTTTAATTTTCGTTGCGCAACGCGCGAGAATTCGTCTAGTATCACGTAACTTCAAGTAATAAGTAACAAATTACTTACATACTATCACATAATGTATATGTATTTCATAACACATATTGTTGTTACCAACCCTACACCAACAGGATGATTCCCCTAAAGGGTCGGTCGCAAACACTACCAGACTGGGTTTGATCACTTCCCCCGAAGTTTCTGTCACGATCATCCTCACTGGGACTGATGACTTCCCTCGAAGGGTTTGTCATGATCATCCAAACTAAGACTGATCATTTCCCCTAAAGGTGTGTCATGATCATCCAAATTTTGACCACTTCTCTCGAAGGGTCTTTTGATTATCCTAAATCTAACTTGATTCCCCAAGGGGTCGGTCTCTAGCTCATATACGCACAATACATAGTCTGTATAATAAGTAAGTTCATGAGAACTCACTTGAAGTTCTGATAAGGTAATCCATACACGAGTTAGGCAACACCGATACTATCACGAATCACTACACAATAATTGATCTTATTTTAATAATGAAGGTAATACATATATTTTATACTTCTTTATCGTGTCTAGGTCTATTTAAAAGTTAATCCAGGTGCAAAAGACTAATTTTCCCCTGACTAAGGCCCAAACCTAAACAATATTGTATTACATGACGTAGGGTATGTTTTTAACATTAGAACATGGAAAAAAATCAGGTTTCATGGGTCCAAGACATTCACAAAACAAAACTCTTTCAATTTGCTACTTTTTGTACAAAAATCAAATAAAAACAAGTCGCTTTAGCTTCAACGAAACCAAAATAGTAAGGGAAGTCAAATACAATTACTTGGGAACTTAAGTATGGTCTTAAATAGATCTAAGGGCTCGGACATTATCAGGATTCACTCAATACTTAAAACTCGATAAACATATAAATATGGAACTACGAGAGCATTTTGAGATGACTAATTTTTTTTTTCTTTCAGAAGTGTGATATTGTTTCTAAGTGTCAAAAGGACCTAGAAACATCCCTAACCATGGTTGGAACTTATCAAACCTGACAGAAAACATTTTTGGAATAAAATCCAGCTAAAAGAGAGCACATCAGCTTACAAGGCATTTTAAGGTGATTTATGAGGTTCTAGTTGTCTACATTTGATCTTAAGTGTTAAAGTGTCTATGTAACAACTTTAGCAAGGGATATTAAGTTCCATAACTTTCATAACTCGGATAGAAACAAACCAAAACAATAAATCCCACTAAATAGGTTTTCACAACAGTTTGGAGGCTGTCGGAGGTAGCTCCGGCCACCTAGTGGCGGGGAAGCTCAAAGGGGGCTACTAGGTATTAAGTGAAGTTAAAACACACCAGAAAGGTGGTCAAGTTTTAGCTCTACAACTGGCTTTCCTCCTGAAACCCTAGAGGATGACTTCCAACTCCACAACTTTCTTTCTCGGGTTCTAAGGTTTAACGTGGGGAAGGAAAGACTTCTTAAGGACGAGAATATTTGTGAAAGAGGTAAGTATCATCTAGATTTCGATAATATCATGAAATTTTAGCTCAAAAAAGGAAAATGGAAAGCCACAAATCTGTGATGTAATAGAGGAGAATAAGACACAATTTTTCGGACTTGATAGCTTTGGCCCCTGGGGTTTTACATGCTAATCAAAACTATCCAACAAAAATGTTCTTAGCCAAACTGATTTTCAAAAACTACCTAGTGGACCCTGAAATTAAATATTTTTACTTATTTAAAATAAAATGCTTTATTTTCACCATTTTTCTCATTATTACTACTATTATGATTATTATTATTTTATTTACTTATTTATTATTATTATTAAAAGCAATACATACCGGTTGTCAAGAAACGAGTGTTACAATTCCCCCTCACTTCTCTAGATTTGTTCATCGAAATCCGTCTTGGTTATAATGCCGAAAAATTTCCCAAAAGCGAATCCATAATGCTTTTCCCAAATTATTGACTAAACTGAAGAAACAAAAAAGGAGTCCCAAGACCACACAGAAATTATACATCGTCGCCATTTGCACCAAGCATCTGAAGTACGACCAATGCACCTAACGACAAGCCTCACTAAAACAAGAATCCAACAAATCGATATCTCGTAAAATCGAACCTTAAGGCCAAGATCAATCCTCAGGTATACATGTGTAGGTATATTACCTACATAAAGCATAAAGAAAAATTTGGACATGTGTATGTAATTTCACATTACATCAATCACAAATCTTGGAGGAAAATTTTCCCGCCATATAAAATGTTACTATAAAATATTATGTACACATATTAAGTGTTATATGTTATGAAAATTTATTATTTTCAATTACCCATACATAAGCGACATATGTGTAGGTATTTACAAACACATAACATGTATGGGTAATTTATTTATAGGTGAAGACCCTGATTTCTTATAGTGTATTTCTGACTTGCTTTTGAAGATTATAGTTGAAGTTGCTTGCATTTTGCTCTCTTGAAAATAATACTTGATTTTACTTTCAAGCTTAATAGTTTCTCATGAAGACTACCATTTGTACATCAAGTTGAGTTCTTGTTGGTGTCTTAAAGGTTCCACATTCTTAATCAACTATCAACCCTATTCTTGAGGGTCCAAATAACAAAAAAAAGTTATTATTTCTTCATATCTTCTATGGTTGGTGTTTTATCTTTCGATTACTTGCAAGATAATCCTTGGTGGGTTGTAACTAGTTCATAATTGTTCAAAATATTTAAGTCTTCCATTGCTAAAATATCATGTTTTTGAAACTATTTTTGAACTAAAACCTAACAATTGGTATCAGAGCAACCTTGCAAGTTTGGTTAGATTTTATCATTTTTGGAAATCTTAGTTTTGAGAGAATATGGATAACTTGTTTATATATAAAAATGAGTGTATATATATATATATATATATATATATATATATATATATCTTTGACAATTTTTATAATTGTTATTTTTTGTGATAAAAGTTTTGCTGCATTTATTGTCACTTAAAGTTGTCTTATAAAAACAAATGTTTTTTTATGTTTATATGTATTTTGGAGTTCATAAACAAACCATGGACCATTTGTGTTGTTATTTTATGCAGAGTTGTGAATATGGTTTTCAATATTCTTTTATTCATAAAGTATGTAATAATAAATAACGAGTTTTTCATCTTTGTTATTTTATGTCATATATTAGTTTTAGACTAGATTTATTCTATGTAAAATATAACAAGATAAAGATGGACCATATTGCAGATCCAAGATGATGCCTACGGTTTTACAAGGTTTTTATAAAACGTCATAACTTTTATAAAAATCTTATAAAATGGCCACAAAGGTGCTTGTCTAAGCAAGTGGGAGCATGGAGTCAACTTGAAGTTCAACATTAAGATCATTTGGTCCTTTTTTTACCTTTAGGAAAAGACTTGTCACGTTTGTCTTGGCTCACAAAAGTGTTAACTAGATCATGGCTTATTTATATTAAATAGATGTCCGTGTTGTTTATTTTTCAAGTGATTATTTTGTGTGGTTGATAATATAGCTTTTCACAAACTCAAACTATTTTTTGGACAAAATAAACATCACATGAAGTTTGGTTTTCAAAATTTAAAATGTGAACCTAAGATGTGACAAGTTATAACTTTAAAATAAAAATCGGTTTTATTAAAACACTAATAACGTCAAATTTTGAAATTGTAAACATATGAATATACAATGGTGATTTTATAACTTATCCAAACTTCAAAGTATAATAATAAAATGAAGTTTTATTAAGTAAAATAAAATGTTCATAGGGCTCAAACTCAAACTTAATATTGGATATTAATTTTAAAATTGAATCGCATCCAAATATAAAAACCAGGTTTTGTATATGAATCTTAAAAGTGATTTTTGTTTTCAAAAAATTGATACCATGATCAATTGGATGCATGCAATTTTCATGATATAAGATTTTTAAAATAGAATAATAAAACATACAAATCCTTTTTTTCAAAAGGCAAGTCTATGTCATCTAACTTTAGAAACATTTGCACACCGTTTGTATAATGCTTCTAGGATAAAGATACCTAACCATTTATGTTATCTTTTGGTCGCCAAAGTATTTTTGTGATTTCTATAACCAAGTTATAGGGAAATTATTCAGTTGGGAACGCCCAACATACTCAGCTGGTTTGTTGACTTTGACCTTTTGACCAAGGTGGACCTAAGACTATTTATTTTAGGTCTTTTGGGATTATTAACTAAGCTTAGGTCACCAATTTCATGTAGGTGATCGGTAGAGTTGGTGTTGGAGTTGTACTCACTGTTTTGTACTTTTCTGCTACTCATCAGACTAAAAGGTGAATTTTCCTCATTGTACCTGTGGGTCGAAGGCTCCAATGCCGGTCCACTAGATCATGTACCCTGGTTATAGGATAGAGATATGCTACTACATGGTTGATTAGTAGATTTTTATGACTATCTGTATTTTCTGGTTATGTGTTTATGTATACATGTTACATATGTTGACATATTGTGGTTGGATTGAGGTGGTCCTGCATTTTGTTGAAGGCCAAGACACCCAGGGTGGTCTGGATAGGCTGTAGGCCCTGTGAGGTTGTCCAGTCAGGCCGAAGGCCCATTGAGCGGTCCAAATAGGTTGTAGGCCCTACGAAGCTGTCCATTCAAGCTGAAGGCTCATGTTTGTACGTTTTTGTTTGTTATGTTGTGGTGGTACTTTGGGGGAACTCACTAATCTTCGGCTTACAGTTTCAGTTTATTGTTTCAGGTACTTCAGATGATCGTGGGAAGGAGAAGGTGTGATCGTGCACATCTTCTAGTTTATATGATATTGGATTTTGGGATACTTTAATTATTATCTACACTTTTGAAACAATGGTTTTGTAAACACCTTATGATTAATGGGTTGTTTTTTAAAACTTTAAATTTCTATGATGTTTGGGATGTTACGTGTTCTCAAGATGAAAATTTATCTAGATTAATTGAAAATATTGGGCTTTGCATACCCCAAGACTTAGCCAAAGACTTAATTATGAACCCTTTGCCAAAGTCTTATGATACTTTCATCATGATTTATAACATGCATGGGTGGAAGAAGCCTATCAATAAGTTGCATTTGATGCTCAAAACTATAGAGAAAAATATTCCAAGGAAACCCCTATAAGTGCTCATGATTCGTGAAGGACAAGTCAAGAAGAAGAAGCAAGGTAAGAACTTCAAAGGGAAGCCATAAGCTGGCAAGCGAAAAAGGAAGGAAGATCCCCCAAACCCACCACTAAATAAGACGGAGAAGGTCGCCAAATATGACACATTTTTTGAGTGTGGAGTTGTTGGGCACTAGAAAAGGAATTGTCCTAAGTTTCTTGTGGGGTTGAAAGAAAAAAAGGTCGGGGAAGGCACTTCAGGTATATCTATTTTCATGATTGAGATTAGATTATTTATTTTTTCATCTAACACTTGGGTATTTGATACTGGTTATAGAACTCATATATGTAATTTGTTGCATGGGTTTAAAAAAGTAAGGAGTTGAAAGCATGTAAGATGGTATTACATGTTGGCAATGGAACACGAGTTACGGTCTAATAAATATGACATTTTGATTTATGTTTACCATCTAGTCTGCATTTGACATTACACAATGTGTGTTTGATTACTTATATCACTAGAAATATTGTTTTAGTTTCCTTTTTGAGAAAATTTGGATTTAATTTTCAATTTGTTAATAATAATATTCATTCATTCTTGAATGGAATATTTTATTTTCAGGCGGACTAGCAAATGAAATTTATGAATTGCACCTAGATGAGAGCTCAAACAACAAGTCCCTTTATCATGTTAACACGCACAATTCGCAGAATTAGAAGCTTTTGCACAATTTGCTTCTGATCTCGATAAAGCTACTCAGAATCAATTGGCAAGAGGCCTTTATTTGGTCCTTATTAGGTTCAACCTTAATATTTTTATTAATTTTATACAAAAAATTTCTATCTTTATTTTTTACATCTAGCTCAAACAACAAGTCCCTTTATCATGTTAACACCAAAAGGCTCAAACAAGATTTGAACCAAATATATTATGGCATTGTTGCATTGGTCACATTAAGAAGAAACACATATCGAATTTGAAATAATGTCTAATCTTTATTGTTGCAAGTTCATATTTTGTAATCTAATAAAAAAGATAAGAGCAACATCATCTCCGTTGGAAGGAGCGGAAAATATATTTTATTCATTTGTAATTACAATTGTATGGATATTTACAATCAAAATATATTAGAGAAAAAATCAATTACGGTCGTGTTGAATACAAGATCTCTTTTTTTTATTCGATTTTAATCATTTATAAATATAACATTATCAATATAAACATGTCAAATGAATTTTAGAATAATCATTGATGAATATAACTACGTAAATCTACGAATCGAACTTTGGCATATTCATTTGTGAATACTAGAGTCGTTGAATTCATTTATCAATGAATAAAAATCTATTATCATATTTATGTTAACTTAAATTACACATTCATCAGTAAATACAACAAAAATACATAAAAAATATGGGTTTTATTGATATATGAAAAAAGATCAAGTGATTTAGTTATAAACATGATTTGAGTTTCAATTGAAAAAAAGGAGACAATGGATTCTTATATTTTACATGAGAGTTCATTCAATTTAATTGTTTTATATAGACGAAAGAATGTAAAATTCCTACTGCCTCTTACAAAAATAATTGGTATATAATATATATATATATATATATATATATATATATATATATATATATATATATATATATATATATATATATATATAAAGGTACGTTTAAATATGGATTGACATCTATTGTGTGGATGTGTGAATAGTGCTATTCTGTGAGAATGACAAAGAAAATATGTTGTTTGATAATATGAATACATTGAATTATACATAATTATTGTCATTATCATACATTCTCACTATTTAAATCGTCTATGAGGTTATTATAGACTTTTTATTATTATTTTTATTCTTTCAGAATGCTTATTGAGTCGTATTTTGTAAGAATGAAAATGAGTGAAAAACGATACGTCAGAACAAAAATGAATACGAATTAGTGAGAATATATGAAAATGATGATAGTTGTGTAAGGTTGAACATATTCACATTACTAAACAATCTATTCTCT
This sequence comes from Lactuca sativa, assembly GCF_002870075.4. Lineage (NCBI taxonomy): Eukaryota > Viridiplantae > Streptophyta > Magnoliopsida > Asterales > Asteraceae > Lactuca > Lactuca sativa. The sequence continues at coordinate 3,095,601 of NC_056630.2, read as the reverse complement.
TAGTAATTCTCATAGAATAGCACTGTCCACTATCGTTTTTCACAATAGCTTTCTATCCATATATATATATATATATATATATATATATATATATATATATATATATATATATATATATATATATATATATATATATATATATATATGATCGGGTGATGACTTTTTTTAAAGTGAGAACTCATGAGGACATCTTAAAAATGTTGAAAAAAAATCTAAAAAAAATACACATCATAAATTCGAGCATAGTACTACATCGGAGAGAAAAAATTTGGAAAAAAAATTGGATCATTAAAATTGAAGCATGTATCATTTTTATGATCCATGATTCAATTTAATGATGAAAAAAAATCAATTTTTTTTCTCTCGGATATAATACTATGATCGCTTTTATGATTTGTATTTTTTTTTTACATTTTTTTCAATTTTTTTAAGGTGTTATCACGAGTCCTCACCGCAAAGAGAGTCATCACCGAAACCGGGACCTTATATATATATATATATATATATATATATATATATATATATATATATATATATATATATATATATATATATATATATATATATATATATATAGAGAGAGAGAGAGAGAGAGAGAGAGAGAAAGAGAGGAAGGATCATTTGAGAACTTAAGGTTTCCCGAGAGCCCGATAACTTAAGGTGGAATGTTAGATCAAAAAATTTAATGGTTAGATTAAAAATGGCATAATTGTAATTATCACTAATTTGAATGGAATGTTAGACTTTTTCAAAAAGATCACAAGGACAAAATCGACATTAAATATATCAATCACAATAATTTATTTAACTAATTGTATTTAGTTTAACATTGAAGAAACCTTCTCTCTCTAAAACACGTTTATTTTCATCTTTCTCTCTCATGTGTTATTCACACGTCTCCAGATCTCATCTCTATCGATCGTCTTCATCTTCTCTCAATCGACTAGCTCTACCTTCGTCAACGATCATCAACGGCTACCAATCACCTATCCTTGATCGATCGATCCATTTGATCGGAAGAGAACAAAGAATAAAGAGATGGTTATTTCAAATCAAAGATGACTTTAATTCCGTCATCACCATCAGTTTTCACCACATTCACCACCGATTTTTGCCAATCACCAAAACAACAAGAAACATAATGCGAAGAAGATGATGATTCCAATTCGAATGTTAATTCATCGGAAGACGGCGATGTCGATGGTGGTGTTGGTGGTTTCTAGACCTTTGGAGATATGGTGAAGACTTTAACGACCAAATATATATCAGTCTTCGAAACATACCATCATGATCTGAAGGAATTTAGGACGAGTTTGAGGAAAGAGTTTGATTTGTTTCGTGAAGTGGCGAGCCGTGCTGTGAAGGAATTACCGTCTTCCATTGACGTTGGTATACCGGAGATAGACGGGGTACTGAAATCAACGGCGAATATCATCGCACAAGGTAAGGAAGCTCTTCTTGCAGCTATTATTGTAACAGTTAATTGTGATGAAATTATTAATAATCTTGGTGTGAATTTCTTTTAGGTGGTTGAACAATTGGGTAGAACTGCAATAAAGGATGATAAAATTCTCGTAGGATTGATTCTATCATGTGAAGAAGATTATGCACATTGTTTTCCTTTCTTAGAAAAAGGTAATTTTATATTTAGTTATATTAAATTTATTTTCTTCATCAAAATATATAAAGTTATGTTGAACCTTTCTATATCCTACATTTATGTAGGAGCAGCAGTTTATAGTCCAGAGCTTCTACTCAATGGAATTGCTACCTAAAGATTGGAATACAAAAGGTTAGCTCTTGATTGATTTGGTATGATGGATTTAGAAATGAATGGAATCTATTCATTACATTATTCATGAAGCATTATTGAATGAAGAATATTGGGTTAGTTTTTCTTTTCTTATAGTCATTACATTATATCCTCTCTTTATTTTAGTTAATTTTCTAAAAATGCTTTTTCACATGTCAGATGGCAGCATGGTTGTGTGCAGAAGCTCAATGGGAAGACTCATCCAACAGAAAGTCAGTGATTTCTTGGAAAGTTAGCATTTGATCTGTTTCTTTTCTTATTCCTTTCTAAATGCTTATTTTATAGATCTTGACATGTCGAATCTGAAAATGATTCTTTGATAGCATAGAAAGTAATGATTGATTATGAAGAATACAAAGTGTATAAGTCACATATGATCAAAACTCACCAACTGAAATACTACAAAAATAGTTAATTCAAATTTGAATGCCACATCTTACTTACTATTTGGTCTTTAAACTTGCATATGAGATGCTTCTTTTGTTTAAAACATTAATGGTTTCTTTCTCTTTGTGTAGGAGTACAAAGCTTTGAAGAAAAGATTTTCAGGACAAGATAATAACTTGTTGCAATAGCCTTTTGAAAATCCACTTTAAACTTCTTTTTTCTAAATTAATGACTATTTGGCCCAGAACCAAACCAAATGTTTGACCGAATAACATCTAATCTATTTCCTATTGATTTTTGCTTTGATTCACTTAATTTTTGTATAATACAATTGTAACGCCCGTAGATCCGGGCTAGTCAAAATAGAGGCAATAGGAGTCGAAAACGCCTTTTCGACAAAAGATTATTTATAATAAATAATCTTAACCAAGTTGTAGTATATGTCACGAGGTTTCCGTACATATAAGGAACGCCGAAATCCGAGTTATAACGAAGAAGTTATGGCCCGTCGAAGTTTTACGTCAAAACCGGCACGGCACCGGGAAGCGTAAATAGTAAATTTACGATAGAGCGAGATTTAGCCTTAGCAATCTAAACGGAAGTCGTAGAATATGTTAAACTAAGAACATCGATAAAAAGAACGCCCAAATCTGACTTCGTATGAAGAAGTTATGGTTTTTCGAAGTTTCGGACTAGCAGTGTACAGCCCGAAATTCGAATATTAGATCGAGCGGTTTTTAGCTGACACGACCTAAACGAGAATCGAAGGTCTCGTTGAGAGTAGCGTAACGAAAAAAATATGGGTGAAAACGGATGTCGGATGAAGAAGTTATGAGGATTTAACGAACCAATCGTGTCCCGGCCCGTTAATAATATAAAATTTAAAATCGAGCCAAAATTAGCCGACAAAGTCTAAACGAAAGTTGTAGAGTACGTTCCCACCTTCGCGTGGATATAAAGAACGTCGAAAACGGAGCTCGTATGCGAAAGTTATGATTTTTAGAAGTCGAGAATGCAATTTGCGAAGGCTAATAAGGAGCTGATGACGTGGCGCATTGTGGGCCGTCCATCGCTGATCAGATCTCGCTTCGGATGAAGAACACGTCGCCCTCGCTTACGCCCCGCGTCCAAAGCCAGTACGCACCGCGTACCCTCGCCCTGATCTATTCCGAGTGAGAGACAGCTGGAACCTCGCTGGAGCTCTTATCCGATGACTACGCCCCGCGTAGGTCCGAGGTACGCCCAGCGTACCGAGGCCTCGCAGGGCTATAAAAAGGGGCCGATTTTCCTTCATTTTTCACACCTTTCTTCACTCTCTCTCTAACTTCTTTCTCTCTCTAAGTGTTCTAAACATCCCTAAACCCTAGTTAAGTCCCTTAGCACCCTAGGGAAGCCCCGAGGCTCCCGGAGTCCCGAGAAAAAGGAGTTTTTCGGTTTCGAAACGTTGCTCCAATTAGGTCCCGGTTTTCGATAAAATTCGCTGTAAGTGTGCTACGCTTACGCAATTTTTAATATAGCTTTCATATAATTATAGGAATGTTATTAGGTCCTTAAAATAATTATTTGGGCTATTAAAATGAATTATATCGAGTATTATTAACACTTAATAATACTCGGACTAATGAATTTGTCGCGGTTATCGTTAAACTAAACCCTAGTGGTACTGGTACTAGGTTTTATCGAAGGAATATCGTTTTGAGAGTATCGAAGCGCTGTCCGAGTACTGAGTCACCACCTACTCAGGTGAGTGCATGGTCCCTTTCATCTTACACATAGATATGAAGTATTTTATATAAACTACGTGCTATGTGTGCATATTATCTGAATACTTGTTGTCTATGTTGGATGAACGTTTTATACATGTTTTAAAGGATTTAAACTGTATACGTATTTTATATATACGAATATGTTGGGTATGAGATGGGTAGATGAATGATGAGAGATAGAAGATGACGTGAGTATATATTGGCAGCTATAGACTTAGTGCCTATGAGACGAACACCGGTAGCTATGGACTTAGTACCTTTTAGATGTTGGTAGCTATGGATTTAGTGCCTGTTGGGAATTGGTAGCTATGGACTTAGTACCTATTAGTTAGACGCTGGTAGCTAAGGATTTAGTACCTGTTGAACATTGGTAGCTATGGACTTAGTACCTATTAAATAAAGACTGGTAGCTATGGATTTAGTACCCGATGAATAGACTATAGCAGCTATGGAATTAGTGCTTTATGAACGAACATTGGCAGCTATGGATTTAGTGCCAGTCCTATAACCCTGGAAGTAAGGGACTTCGGAATAAACGAATGCAGGATAGACGACTCTTAGGTTAAATCCTTAAGAGTAAAGAGGATAACGGGGATGGGTAATGGGGTTAATTGTTTGATGATTAAACATAACAATTATATTATTGTGGGTTGAAAACCCTATGTACTCACCAGGTTTCCCAACCTGACCCACTCAGTTTATGTATATCACAGGTGACGAAGTGAAGTGACATTACACTGAGAGATTTAAAGAGATGTAGATCACTAGTGTAAATCATTGTAAGTTCTGTTTATGCTTATGTTCCAGTATTAACGATGACATCCCAAACGTTTTAAAATGAAATAAATACGTTTCCTCGAAAATGTTTTAATAACATATTTACCATGTTTTTCTGGGAACAAATTCCGCAACCTTTTTATAAAATGAAGTACTCTGATTTTCATAAAGCATAAACAAAATCGGTCTTTTCTGGCCGTGATTTTGGGGATGTCACAGTTGGTATCAGAGCATTAGTTTAAGCGAACTAGGAATATGGATTTATTTCTAGACTTAAACTTAGAATGCTAAGCGATGATTGTGAGGTGTGAGCACTAGCTTATTTTAGGAATGATGCCTAAATTGCTTTTATGTGCTAAATGATTTGTTATGCTATAGTTTGATCGGATCTAGGGTCTGTTGCCGACCGGATCTGGAAACCTTATGTGTTTAGGATTCTAAACGTACGACTACGATATTAGAACTAGCATATAAACGTTTCGGGGTGATAAGGATGATTTAAGACGTCAATCCTAAAAATAAGATCTAGATTCACCTTATTCGGTGTATAGATCAAAATGGCAAGAACCCGTAGCGGAGCTGGGAATGCAAATGGGAATAGGAACCAACCCCCAGTGGTTCAGCAAATACCTGTTGTAGAAGAAGTTGCGCCTGAGCCAGTCACCATGGCTGGAGTTCAAGCCATGATTCGGGCTATGTTGGCTGAACAAAGGGAAGAAATGAGACGGATGTTGAATAGGGACGAACCTACCGTACATGTTGAACCGACGGAGCCAGTTCCCGAGCAATCTGAGGAAGGGAACTACAGCCGCCAAGTGAGTCAAGGAGGGACTCAAGGTGAGCAAAGGGATGGCCCAGAAGAGAGAAACAACAAGGACGGGCGGATGTACAAGAATTTCTTGGGTGCGAAACCGCCAAGTCTCTCAGGAAGCCCGAAGCCGGTTGAGATTATGGATTGGATCTCTGAGATGGAGATGGTGTTTGAGAGCTGCAGCTGTAACGAGAAACAGAAGACTGTCTTCGCAGTAAGACAGCTGAAAACTGGAGTCTTGAGCTGGTGGAAGCTATTGGCAGATACGATGCCACGAGGAGAAGCCTTAAGGATGTCATGGGAAGAGTTCTTGGAACAGTTGAAAATGCAGTACTGCTCAGAGGTAGATCTGATAGACCTAAACAACGAGTTTCAGAACCTGAAGAAAGGGAAGATGAGTGTTGATGAGTATGCCACCGCATTTACCGAGAGGATGAAGCTATTTCCCTACTTGGTGCCTACAGAGCTCTCCAAGATTGATAGGTTTGCTAACGGACTGCCCACTGACTTTGGCCCAATGGTCAAGATGGCAACTACCTTGAAAGCAGCTGTTAGGGCAGCTAAGAACGTAGAGGCCCAGATAAGAGAAAAAGGTCTAGAAAAAGATAAGGCAGGAGAGAAGCGGAAGTTTGAAGGATCTTCGAGGTCGAACAAGGAAAGCAAATTCTCAAAGCTTGGAGGAGGAGATGGAGGTGAAGCAAGATGGTGTGATAGATGCAAGAAGAAGCATGGTGGGAAGTGCAATGAAGAAGTGACTTGTTACAAGTGTGGGAGGACTGGTCACTATTCCAAAGACTGCACACATGATGATAAAGTATGCTACGGATGTGGAGGCAAGGGGCATATGTCCAGAAACTGCCCAAAGAAAAATAAAGCAATAAGACCAGAAACGCCACCAAGGCCAAGGGCATTTCACATGATCCTCGACGAAGCAGAAAACCGTGCGAGGAATCAAGGATGAGGACTTCATATCAGAAGATCAAGTTATGTAGTAGCCATAGTATTTTATGATGTAGCCTAGTAGAGGCATAGTCTAGGGTGAACTTGAACACCTATGTAATCGTTTCAAGAATTAATATAAAACCTTCGTTTTGTTATCTGATGTGTCGAATGATTGTGTGATTTGCTGCACGGTGACTTGGGAAACTGCGAGGCAATACTTGGGACGAGTATGAGTAGGTGTGAATGGTAGTAGAGGCCTATACTACCGGAAGCACAGGACTCACACTTGGATCAGGGAAAGTCACAAGGTTACCAAGAAGCTAGTAATTGATTTCGTTTTATTCAAGTATGTCGTTACCATTGTTTCGGTAATGACTAAAAAGATTGTTGTTATCCCGACCCTAGTGGTCATATCGAATCGAGTCCGACTACGATGAGTATGTTGTGTGGTTCAGAAAACCAAGTTTGATGTAGCGTCCGACTTAAACCAAACGATTGAAATCAAAGCGATCAATAGAAATATCGCGCTCGTTGTTAAAGAAGTTGGTAGCTAGAAATGCCTAATGTTAAAGTGTGATTATATCACATTAGAACATGAAGGAAGGCATAGTCTGTTTTAGAATTTAACTCTAAGAGACCTAAGTCTAAGTGTTGCAACATACGATGATAGGTCATTAGAATATGACACATCGATCCATAGGAGTAATAAAAGAAGTCATCTCAAGTTCGTATCCAGTAAGGATCGAGATTTTGACTTGAAGATCATAATTTGGAGTCTAGCCTGAGGTAGAGAGCGGGTGCACGATCGAGTACTGCATACAGTCAATAAGTCTGAGAGATAGACTTGAAGGAATGTAGAAGTTATAATTATTACCTAGGATGAAGAGACGATGTATGGAGTCATTATACAACCATGTTTCGTTGATGATTCCGGGACGTAATCATCCTAAGGGGGAGATAATTGTAACGCCCGTAGATCCGGGCTAGTCAAAATAGAGGCAATAGGAGTCGAAAACGCCTTTTCGACAAAAGATTATTTATAATAAATAATCTTAACCAAGTTGTAGTATATGTCACGAGGTTTCCGTACATATAAGGAACGCCGAAATCCGAGTTATAACGAAGAAGTTATGGCCCGTCGAAGTTTTACGGCAAAACCGGCACGGCACCGGGAAGCGTAAATAGTAAATTTACGATAGAGCGAGATTTAGCCTTAGCAATCTAAACGGAAGTCGTAGAATATGTTAAACTAAGAACATCGATAAAAAGAACGCCCAAATCTGACTTCGTATGAAGAAGTTATGGTTTTTCGAAGTTTCGGACTAGCAGTGTACAGCCCGAAATTCGAATATTAGATCGAGCGGTTTTTAGCTGACACGACCTAAACGAGAATCGAAGGTCTCGTTGAGAGTAGCGTAACGAAAAAAATATGGGTGAAAACGGATGTCGGATGAAGAAGTTATGAGGATTTAACGAACCAATCGTGTCCCGGCCCGTTAATAATATAAAATTTAAAATCGAGCCAAAATTAGCCGACAAAGTCTAAACGAAAGTTGTAGAGTACGTTCCCACCTTCGCGTGGATATAAAGAACGTCGAAAACGGAGCTCGTATGCGAAAGTTATGATTTTTAGAAGTCGAGAATGCAATTTGCGAAGGCTGATAAGGAGCTGATGACGTGGCGCATTGTGGGCCGTCCATCGCTGATCAGATCTCGCTTCGGATGAAGAACACGTCGCCCTCGCTTACGCCCCGCGTCCGAAGCCAGTACGCACCGCGTACCCTCGCCCTGATCTATTCCGAGTGAGAGACAGCTGGAACCTCGCTGGAGCTCTTATCCGATGACTACGCCCCGCGTAGGTCCGAGGTACGCCCAGCGTACCGAGGCCTCGCAGGGCTATAAAAAGGGGCCGATTTTCCTTCATTTTTCACACCTTTCTTCACTCTCTCTCTAACTTCTTTCTCTCTCTAAGTGTTCTAAACATCCCTAAACCCTAGTTAAGTCCCTTAGCACCCTAGGGAAGCCCCGAGGCTCCCGGAGTCCCGAGAAAAAGGAGTTTTTCGGTTTCGAAACGTTGCTCCAATTAGGTCCCGGTTTTCGATAAAATTCGCTGTAAGTGTGCTACGCTTACGCAATTTTTAATATAGCTTTCATATAATTATAGGAATGTTATTAGGTCCTTAAAATAATTATTTGGGCTATTAAAATGAATTATATCGAGTATTATTAACACTTAATAATACTCGGACTAATGAATTTGTCGCGGTTATCGTTAAACTAAACCCTAGTGGTACTGGTACTAGGTTTTATCGAAGGAATATCGTTTTGAGAGTATCGAAGCGCTGTCCGAGTACTGAGTCACCACCTACTCAGGTGAGTGCATGGTCCCTTTCATCTTACACATAGATATGAAGTATTTTATATAAACTACGTGCTATGTGTGCATATTATCTGAATACTTGTTGTCTATGTTGGATGAACGTTTTATACATGTTTTAAAGGATTTAAACTGTATACGTATTTTATATATACGAATATGTTGGGTATGAGATGGGTAGATGAATGATGAGAGATAGAAGATGACGTGAGTATATATTGGCAGCTATAGACTTAGTGCCTATGAGACGAACACCGGTAGCTATGGACTTAGTACCTTTTAGATGTTGGTAGCTATGGATTTAGTGCCTGTTGGGAATTGGTAGCTATGGACTTAGTACCTATTAGTTAGACGCTGGTAGCTAAGGATTTAGTACCTGTTGAACATTGGTAGCTATGGACTTAGTACCTATTAAATAAAGACTGGTAGCTATGGATTTAGTACCCGATGAATAGACTATAGCAGCTATGGAATTAGTGCTTTATGAACGAACATTGGCAGCTATGGATTTAGTGCCAGTCCTATAACCCTGGAAGTAAGGGACTTCGGAATAAACGAATGCAGGATAGACGACTCTTAGGTTAAATCCTTAAGAGTAAAGAGGATAACGGGGATGGGTAATGGGGTTAATTGTTTGATGATTAAACATAACAATTATATTATTGTGGGTTGAAAACCCTATGTACTCACCAGGTTTCCCAACCTGACCCACTCAGTTTATGTATATCACAGGTGACGAAGTGAAGTGACATTACACTGAGAGATTTAAAGAGATGTAGATCACTAGTGTAAATCATTGTAAGTTCTGTTTATGCTTATGTTCCAGTATTAACGATGACATCCCAAACGTTTTAAAATGAAATAAATACGTTTCCTCGAAAATGTTTTAATAACGTATTTACCATGTTTTTCTGGGAACAAATTCCGCAACCTTTTTATAAAACGAAGTACTCTGATTTTCATAAAGCATAAACAAAATCGGTCTTTTCTGGCCGTGATTTTGGGGATGTCACAACAATCTCTAAAACACCCTAATATGATTTCCTACCATACTTGGGCAGCTAATAAAATGACTAGCCTAGGCCCATCAACGAAAACCTAATTTTTTAATATATATATATATATATATATATATATATATATATATATATATATTCCTTTTGCAAAATTAGAACATAATTTTAGTCAAAGAAATTATATTTCTATCTTATGATATCACAAAATACATGAAGAAAACAAGTTTGGAATTCATATTGATGCATTTGGTATTTTATACCATGCCCTTCATCAAATCAAAACATAAATTTACTATGCCTCTAGAATGGATAAATAGACAACGTCTTGTGTTTGTTTATTTTTTCATCATGTTTTTATTTCTACAAATTAAAATATCAAACAAAAAGGAATAAATTCAAATGGCTTTTCACCAACAAATCAATATCCCTAATGATCATTTCTGATTTCATCATCAAATTTCTTCTTCAACTCTGGGTGTTTCTCAACGTATTCATTTGGTATCGTGGTGCTAAGTTTTTTTTCCAGTTACAATCATCACATCACAAATTAGCAGAAATCTACGAATAAATCCTTGATAATGATCTCTAGAGGTCAAAGTCAAATATTTTAATAATTTAGTGGGAAGCAGGACTATAAGTGTGTAGTGATTCACATGTAAATCATATATGAATTACATTTGATTCGCATGTAAATATCATGTAATTAACATATGAATCACATGTAATTCACATGTATATCACAAGTGAATAACATATGAATTACTTGTGATTCACATGTAGATATCATTTAATTCACATATGAATCACATGTAATTTACATGTAAATCACAAATGAATTACATCTGATTCACATGTAAATCTCATGTAATTCACATGTAAATCATAAGTGAATCACATATGATTCACATGTAAATATCATGTAATTTACATATGAATCACATGTAAATCACAAGTAAATCACATATGAATTACATGTGATTTACATGCAAATCACATGTAATTCACATGTAAATCACAAGTGAATTACATATGAATTACATGTGATTCACATGTAATTTATATGTGATGTAAATCACAAGTGAATCACATATGAATTACATGTGATTCACATGTAAATAACATGTAATTCACATATGATTCACATTTTAATCACATGTAATTCACATATGATTCACTGGTGATTCACATGTAAATATGAATTACATGTGATTCACGTGTAAATCACAAGTGAATCACATATGAATTACATGTGATTCACATGCAAATAACATGTAATTCACATATGAATTACATATGATTCACATGTAATTCACATATGAATAATTTGTGATTCATATGTAAATTACAAGTGAATTACCTATGAATTATATGTGATTCACAAGTTAATCACATATGAATTATATGTAATTCACATGTAACTCACATGTAATTCACATATTAATCACATGTAATTCACATGTAAATCACAAGTGAATCACATATTAATTACATGTGATTCACATGTAAATCACAAGTGAATCACATATGAATTATGTCTATATGCACACATGCATTTTGTGTAAGTGTTCCTTGTTAATTATTTTTTAAAATTTTCTAGTGAATTTCACATTTAAATCTTAAAAGATACAATCACATGTGAATATCACATTATATAATCACATGTAAATCTTACATGATATATACATGTGCATGTTCTAGCATTAATCAATTTTTTTTTATTTTCTTGTAGATTTTTAAGAATTTTTGGAAAATATTGAAGAGGTGAAAAGTGATAAATTAAAGAAAATATGGAATTCTTGATATGAAGAAATGATAACACTATGAATCTTTATATTCCTTTATATTATATTTTATATCGAATAAATATTTATATTATGTTTATAGATTGATTAATAAAAATGAGATTTTTTATAATTTACTTATGAATATTATAGTATAAGAAATATACATATATGCATTTGAAAAAATATGCATATATGCACCTAAAACGTTGATTTTTTTTGTTAAAAAATGCAGTTTTGAAAAAAAATTGTACTTTTTTATAAAAATCGCAGTTTTTTTTTTTTTGAAAAAATACAGTTTTTGGTAAGATGACGATCATGTCCTTAACGAATTACTTTTGATCCAACGCTCCACTTTGTACATATTATTATGGAGTTTTAAATATTTAATTTTGCTCCACAAACTATGTACAAGAATACATTATCAGTTACCTATAAGTTTTCATATTCAAATTTAATATAGAAAACTACAGTGAAATATTGAAATTGTTCATTAAAAACACAATAAACTTCTTCCCATAACACATCAAAAAGAACCATACAAGTATACATATGGTAGATGTCAAAAAAAATTATGAATTCTACTAGAGGTTTAATATAAACAACACATTTATAGATGTTGGAGATAAATTATGATATCAGAAATAATATGAGCTCAAAAGCAATAGAAAGAAGCTAACAATGAAAAAAATTGTGTTTTTTAATCAAAATAAAGTCAATTCTGATGGTTATATACCTAATATTACATATATGACAGCCACATATTCACTTTTATATATATATATATATATATATATATATATATATATATATATATATATATATATATATATATATATATATATATATATATATATATATAATGGTTTTCATTGTAAAACTTAACATAAGACTAAATATATGTAAATGGTTTACATATATTATGACAATTTTTTTTTTCAAAAAGATCAGAAATCTTATTATTTTAAGACGAAAAAAATAGTTTTAATTTTGATGAACATGAACCCCAATTATACACATGATAACTGGAAAAAATTAAATTTTTATTTTACCTCGTATTGTTCCACGGCGGACGATCACAGACAATCCCTCTATCACACCTCATGTGCGTGGTCCACAAGATGCATGTGCAGCGCCTTCGAAGCCTCTTCTTCCATTATTTTATAACATAATTCTAAAACTCAACTTATAAGTAACCTACAGCCCTAAGTAATCAGCAGGAGTTAACAATACCATTTAGACTAAATTACATTTTTGATGCCTGTGGTTGACATATTTCTGCACTTTTGGTCCTAGTTTATAAAATAGGATACGAATGGTTACTATGGTTGGTAAATACTGCATTTATTGTCCCTACCGTCATTTACCATCTAATTTTTTAGACTAAATATATGAGAGTACTTCTATGAAAAATGTCAATTCGTTGATCCCTATGGTTTGTAAAATTTCATAAATAGTCCTCCTACCATTCAATTTAACTTTTCAGCTGTTAGATTTTTATGAAAAGACTATTATTAAATGTGCAATATACTACAAACCTTAAGGATCATTTGTATAATTTTGTATTATTTATAGTTTTTTAATATTTTTATTTATTTTGATTCAAATAAATGAAAAAAATTCAATTTAAAATATTGTAAGAACCTTTTTCTTTTTGTAAGGTGTGACACTTTTTTTTATTCTTTGTTTCAGTCTATTATCAAATTGAAAACTATTATCTTGAATTTAACTATGGATATCTTATATAGAAATAAGATTTAATTTTCAAGTTACATTTTAAATATATTAGCTTGTTTTTTCTATTTTAATAAATATAAATAAAAAAAATATCACACGTTGAAACATTTATTCTCAACAGAAAAACTATTTGATTATTTAATTTTAATTTGTTGTAACATATATAAAAAAAACCACTAAAGAAAGAAAAAAAGTTGGACCAAAATTATATATATATATATATATATATATATATATATATATATATATATATATATATATATATATATATATATATATATAATACTTTTATTTACATGAATCAAAATTATAAAAATTACAAAATCCAAAAATTACCAAAATAGAAAACCAAAACAACTCAAACACCAAAGTTGTAATATATTTTAATATATTCATATATTTTATATTTTTTGAAAAAAATACAAAAAAATATCAAATTGATGAAAAATAAAATGAAACAACAAAAAAATAAAAAAATAAAACAATTTTTTTTAAAAAATACGGAAAAATTTTAAAAAATACGAAAAAACCGAAAAAAAAATGAAAAATGTAAAATGTACTAATATATATATATATATATATATATATATATATATATATATATATATATATATATATATATATATATATATATATATATATTTGAGTTTTCAAGTTCATTTATTTTGAAATTTTATTCGTTTTTGAGTTAAAAGGATTTCGATTAGCTTATATATAACTTGACACCGGTTTCAAATTCCGATTAACTATACATTACCCTATTAAAATAAATAATTTTATACCTAGTTTATGTTAATCATATTCACATTTAACAAACCCTTCGCATTTTATACAAAATATTTCTATAAAAACTTGATAAAAAATACAAATAAAAATCATTCAAATAAAACGTTAAAAAAATGTAAGTGAACAAAATATAAAAATACATTAAACAATATATTCAGGCAAAACATCTCAGAAATTTAAATCATAAAAAAGTATAAATAAGTATGAGAGAACAAGATCTTTGCGCAGGGACAAGGTTTGAGAACCCAAACCTTGAGTGAATGCTTGAGATCAATGTCTGCTTGCAAATAGATGTGCAAGTCAAGGCTGGAAAGACCAGTCAAGTCTTAGATAATTAATTTCACAAATGATCAAGACATTAAGTATGAATAAGTAAACAATGATCAAGGAAAGATCAATAAATGAACAAGAAGTATGTTTTTGATGTGATTAAGATAAAAATGCCAAAAGTGAGAGAAAAGATCCGTCATTGACTTGTATTGAATGCTCATATATATATATATATATATATATATATATATATATATATATATATATATATATATATATATATATATAGGAGAGAGTATTACAGTGAATTGACCAAGTAACTTACATAGGACTGGACAAAAGAACTATTTTGACATTCTGATTGTCTATGAGTACAAAAAGCTAAGTCGTATGAGACGTTACATCAATACAAATATAATAAATGACAAGAGACAAAATAGCATTCTTCAGATCTGCAAGCATTCCGGATTTGAGAGACACTTCGGAATGAGTTTCTTCTCTTCTTGTTTCTTCACTCCTTTTCTCCAGCTCTGGACATGTTCCAGAGCATCTACTTCTCCAGAACCAAACACACTTCGAAATTAGTATGAAGGATTGCTAGAGGTTCACTTTTAGGTTCCAACAATCTCCCCCTAAGTGAACTTAGCAATCCATCAAGTTCAGTTCATTTCTTCCTTGATGAAGGTGTAGGCTCGAAACAGCTAATCTCGGACTTCAACGTACCATGCCAATTGACTCACAAACTTCGCCTTAATGTGTTCCGGAGCATCAGACTTGGATGCACGCGAAATAAACTTCTTCAGAGCTTTGGTAGGGATCAGGTGTTTGTCTAGAACTCGGAAGCAGTCCTTTTTGTTTGTTTTTCTTGTAGTGTAGACAAACCCTAGAACGTGATCTTCAATGAGACCATCAGCAAGGAGCTCAACTTCCGGAAGGATGAAATCAATTTTTGGAACAAATTGTTCTGTTCCGTAGACGTGAGCAAGTTCATAGTCTCTTCGGCTGAACTCTGCAAACATAATCTTTTAAGAAGCTTAGAGCAGCATGATAGGCTCCCATACTGAGGTCATCCCTTTGATTTTCTCTGAAGTATGCGGCTAGGGTAAGAATATCGTTCGGATTCATGGAGGGGAAATCCACATCGGTAAGAGTCCGCGGAATAGGTCTGTTCCGGAAAATGTGAAACCGGAACAATGGACAGTTCAGTTCAAACTTTACCAGGATTTTTATTTCGAAGCCCGAGACCTAAGTGATCCTCTTCTTTGACCATACGTCCTTGAACGGCAAGGCATTCTTAAAGTAGAATGTATCAAGTCTTTCTCTTTCTGTTCGGATGATTACTTAAGGAGGATCTGTAGGATGGAGTGGAGCGACCTATTCCACTGTGGAGCGACCTATTCCACTATGGAACTCGCCGAGTCCATGACTCAGAAACAAAAAATCGAATTTCGCAGTTAAGATTCAAACAAACAAGCAACAATTTAATAGAAACCAAGCTAGGCTCTGATACCACTGATGGGTTTTAGCCATAAGAACTTTCCTATGTGCGCATGCAAAACCCTAATGCTTGGATCTAGGCTTTCTAATTAAACATGCTTTGAATCCAAGACTTCTAATGACTAATTAGGTATAAGAACAATACAAAACAGATCTAGAATCATACCTTTGAATCTCTTGTTTGATCTGTTGTCTTGGAGCTCTAGAGTCACAAATGTCACTCCTCTAATGGCTTACAAACACCAAATAGCAAGGAGGATGATTTGAGAGAGAGGAGAGGGGAGGGAATTCGGCCAGGAGTTCTCTACTTTAGATGAAGTGCCGATTTCCCTTTGCCATAGGGTCTATTTATACTTGTAGACTCCTTAAGGGTTACAACCTAAACCCTAGTTGGATAATCTTCTCTTAAAGCAATCCAAATCCATTCCTTAGATAGCCTTTGACGATTTGAAGCTATCCCTAGCTTCTAGAATTCGTCCAACCCCTATCCAATATGGATTTACAGTCTAAAGTGTAACTATCAAACAATTGACAGTTTATACCCTCTTATTTAATTAATCTCTTTAAGTCATCAAATTAATACCAATTAATTTATGACTTATATTAATCAAATAATAATATTATTATTCTTTATATTATTCTCATAATATATTAATAATATTTATTCTATCTTAATAAATCATCCTATCAAATTGCTATGGTGAAGGCAACCCAAAATGACCATGCATAATCGGGTCAAATACTTGCCTAATGTAACGCCTGTGTTTCCGGGCTTGCCATTTTTAGCAATGTAATAGTCTAGGTTAACCTTTGTAACCCGTTTTGAAATAATAAGAATGTAATATTTGAGTATTATGTGTTTTGTGCTTAATTGCTTAATTATGTGGTCTGATTAATTAAGAATAAAAATAAGCGTCAAAATTTAAGTGAAAAATAAACTTAATATCTTTGGATAATGTTGTAGTAGTTGAAACGAGGTTTTCGAATATATATAGAACGCCCAAATCTGACTTTGTATGAGGAAGTTATGATTTATCGAAGTTTCGACTTAGCGGTATGCAGCCTGAAATACTCGAATTGAGATCGAGCGGTTTTTAGCCGAAGCAATCTAAATTAGAATCGAAGATCTCATTGTTGGTATCGAAGCGATAAAAAGTTAGGCGAGAACGGACGTCAAACGAAGAAGTTATGAATTTATAACGAAAGTTTTTCTGTCGCGGCCTATTAAAAATAAATAATAAAAATAAAGTCAAAATTAGCCGACGGAGTCTAAACGAAAGTGGTAGAGTGTAGTCTCACCTTTCCGTGGATATAAAGAACGTCGAAAACGGAGTTCGTATGAAGAAGATATGAATTTCCGAAGTTTATTAATTAATTTGTATTTATTTTTAAATCAAAATTCGGAAGCCTTATCCGAAGGCGAGTCATCGATCTGATCCGAGGTACGCGCCGCGTACTCGAGTACGCCCCGCGTACTCCGACGGTGTCGACATCGCAGCAAGTGGCTTCGGATACGTAAGCGATGACGTTTCTCAGACCAGTACGCCCCGCGTACTAGCGTACGCCCTGCGTACGTACGAGGCTCAACCCCTATAAAAGGAATCCGAAGGCAGCCGATAGTTTTGTTCATTTCTTCTCTTCTCTCTCCCGTTTTGCATCGTTTTGCGTGCCAGAAATACCCCATAGCCCCGGTATCATACTGTAGCCCCGAGGCAAGTCCCGAGATCCCGAAGATCCCGAGAAGTGCGGTTCCCGAGTCGAAGCTCTGCCCGCGAGAAGTTCGATTTTGTAGAGATCTTCCAGATCTGCTGAGGATTACTACTTCTGCAAGTCGCAGTGTTGTCCGATCGTCTTCTGATCAAGTGAGTGTATACTACCTTTCATAAACACGATAATAATACAAGTATGGTTCGAATGTATTAAGTAAATGGTGGTTTATATGTGTAAAGGTGCAGTTACTTTCTTCTAACAAGTAACTATGAAGTATTATATGCGATATACTTGTTATGTGTATATTTTGTGATTGTATGTGTGAATGGATATTCACTTTATTCCATCTCATAGATCTGAATTGCTTTCTATAAAATACGTGATATGTGGTATGCCTCATCTGTTATGTGGAATATATATTGAATGAAAATGATATACAGGTTTTTAACTATGTATGAAAATATATATATTATCTACTAATATGTTGGGTAGAACATGGGTAGATAGTTGGTGTGTAATAAACAGATGAGAGGCCTCGATGTTGTTGTTGTTGTTGATCTAGTTATTCAGCGGAGTATGGATAACGACCACGGACTCTTTCTAGACAGTCCAGTGGAACGCTAGCAGGTTCATAACCTGTAGGTGTTGTGAACAATGTGTTCACCGGTGTACTCTATCCCCCTCATGGTTGCCTTTAGGATATCTATTGTTGAGGAAACCCCTTCGCAGTGATGTCCGTCCCGATGAAAATCCTAGATTAGGTCCCTTGAGATAGATGTTATTTTAGGGACGTAAAGTGAGGATAACGGGAATGGGTAATCGGGATAGTGATTGGTTGGTGAAATTAAATATAACTTATTTATTGTGGGTTGAAAACCCTATATGCTCACCAGGCTCCCAAGCCTAACCCACTCAGTTTTATTTGTATTACAGGTAGTGGCGCGAGGGCATAAGATGGTTGGATCATCTTGTGGTTTTGTTTACAAGTCTGTATATGTATATATTTGTTGAATGACTTGTAATGTTATCGTTTATGCTTTATGTGTATCGGAACATGACATCCTGAGTTTTGATTATATAATGAAAATGCATCTCTTGATGAAATGCTTTGATAAATATTATTTTATCATGTTTTGTTTTGGAAACAAATTCCGCAACTCTTTCAAATCAAAAAGGATTTACTCTGAAATTATTTAAAAGCATAAATGAAAATCGGTCTTTTCTGGCCGAGATTTTGGGGATGTCACAGTTGGTATCAGAGCATTAGTTTAAGCGAACTAGGAATTTGTAGGATTTCTAGACTTAAACTTAGAATGCTAAGTGGAATTTTAAGATGTGTGTCTGTTGGATTTTAGACACGAGCACTAGTTTATTTTAGGAGAGTTGCCTAAAATGCTTTATGTGCTAAATGTTATATGTTTCCATATACGATATTATTTGTTCGGATCTACGGTCTGTTGCCGACCGGATCTGGAAACCTTATGTGTGTAGGATTCTAAGCGTGCGTCTACGTTATTAGAACTAGCATGTAAACATTTCGGAGTAATAAGGATGATTTGAATATCTATCGTGAATGAGGATCTAATTTCACCTTATTCGGTGTGTAGATCAAAAATGGTGAGAACGAGGAGTGGCGTTGGAAACGCGGATGAAAACAGGAATCAACCGCCAGTGATTGAGGAAATCCCTGTTGTAGCAGCAGCACCAGAACCCATAACAATGGCTGCGGTGTAAGCCATGATTCGGGCTATGCTAGCCGAACAAAGGGAGGAGATGCGACAAATGTTGCATAATAATAAGGATGAACCTATCATACCTATTGAGGAACCTGAATTGATTCCCGAGAAATCGGAGGAAGGGAACAATAGTCGCATGATGAGTCAAGTTGGGACTCAAGGGGAACGAAGGAACGATCCAGAAAGGAGAAACAACAAGGATGGGCGAATGTACAAGAACTTCTTGGGCGCCAAGCCGCCAAGTCTTTCTGGGAGCCCAAAGCCTCTTTGCGGTTAGACAACTGAAGACTGGAGTCTTGAGTTGGTGGAAGTTGTTGGCAGATACTATGCCACGAGGAGAAGCCCTGAAAATGTCATGGGAGGAGTTCTTGGAACAGTTAAGGGTGCAGTATTGTTTAGAGATAGATCTGATTGATCTGAACAATGAGTTTCAAAACTTAAAGAAGGGGAAGATGAGCATAGACGACTATGCTACTGCATTCACTGAGAAAATGAAGTTGTTTCCGTACCTTATGCCAACGGAACTCTCCAAGATAGAGAGGTTTGCTAATGGACTGCCTGCCGACTTTGGTCCGACAGTCAAGATGGCAACTACTCTGAAAACGGCTGTTCGTGCAGCTAAGAATGTGGAGGCCCAGCAGAAGGAAAAGGGTCTGGAAAGGATAGATGTTGGAGAAAAGAGGAAGTTTGATGGAACTTCAGGGTCCAACAAGAAAAACAAGTTCTCGAAGTCTGGTTCGAGGGGAAGTGGAGGTGAAGCGAAGTGGTGCGACAAATGTAAGAAGAAGCATCACGGAAGATGTGAGGTGGCGAACACATGCTACAAGTGTGGAAGGCCAGGGCACTATGCCAATGAATGTACCCTCACTAAGAAAGTTTGCTATGGTTGTGGTGAGGAGGGACACATGTCGAGGGACTGCCCGAAGAAGAAGGAGGCAGCTAGACCCAACATTCCACCAAAGCCAAAGGCGAGAGCATTCCAGATGACACTGGAAGCTGCTAAAGATGAAGCTGATGTCGCTTCAGGTACCTTTCTCGTTAACGAATTGCCTGCCCAAATTTTATTTGATTCTGGAGCCAACTACTCCTTTATATCGCATGAATTTGGTAGAAAGCTAGCTTTGCCTGTTGTTAGACTAGATGATGCCTTATTAGTCGAAGTTGCTAGTGGCAAGTTTGTACCTGTTAGCCATCGCATTAAAAACATCTTAATTGATCTGAATGGGAATAAGTTCCACGAGGAATTATTGTCTATCGAACTTAATGGTTTCGACATCGTTTTGGGAATGGATTGGCTTAGCGCCAATGATGCCGAAATTTTATGCAAGAAGAAAATAGTCAAAGTAAACCCGCCTGGGAAAGATTCGTTTATGGTGTATGGGGACAAACGCAGAGTAAATTCTGGAATCATTTCATTGATGAAAGCCAGAAAATGTTTGACCAAGGGGTGTACATCATATCTAGCACTCGTGATTGATGCTAAGAAGGAAAAGAAGGTGATGCAGAATATTCCAGTTGTGTGTGATTATCCGGAAGTATTTCCCGAAGATCTTCCTGGATTACCGCCTTATCGACAAGTGGAATTCCGTATTGACTTGTTGCCGGGAACAACGCCAATTGCGAAAGCACCTTATCGATTAGCACCGACGGAGATGAAGGAGCTAATGATGCAACTTCAGGAGTTATTGGACAAAGGTTTCATTAGACCTAGTTCATCACCCTGGGGAGCTCCGGTGTTATTTGTGAAGAAGAAAGATGGAAGTATGAGAATCTGCATTGATTACCGAGAGCTGAATAAGGCAACAATAAAGAATAGATATCCGTTGCCGAGGATTGATGACCTATTCGATCAACTACAAGGTTCAAGTTATTTTTCAAAGATCGACCTGAGGTCAGGATATCATCAGCTAAAGGTAAGAGAGCAGGATATAGAGAAGACTACATTCAGAATGCGATATGGACACTACGAGTTTTTGGTTATGTCGTTTGGACTAACCAATGCTCCAGCAACATTCATGGATTTAATGAACAGAGTTTGTAACCCGTTCCTTGATAAATCTGTGATAGTGTTCATTGACGACATTCTGATTTACTCGAAAAGCCAGGAGGAGCATGGCAGACACTTGCGGCAAGTGTTAGAAGTTTTGAAGAAGGAGAAGCTTTATGCTAAGTTCTCCAAATGTGACTTTTGGATTCGTGAAGTCCAATTCTTGGGTCACGTGGTCAACCAAGAAGGGATAATGGTTGATCCAGCGAAGATCGAAGCTGTGATGAAGTGGGAGCAACCGAAAAGTCCCACGGAGATTCGAAGCTTTTTAGGATTAGCCGGATATTACCGAAGGTTTATCCAAGGCTTTTCTTCGATCGCTAGTCCATTAACAGCTTTGACCCACAAAAGAACTACTTATGCTTGGAGTGATAAGCATAAAGAAGCATTCGAGAAGCTAAAGAAGAGACTATGCGAGGCACCGATACTTTCTCTACCCGATGGAGTTGAAGACTTCGATGTTTATAGCGATGCGTCTGGGGTTGGATTGGGTTGCGTTTTAACCCAAAGGGAAAAGGTGATAGCATATGCGTCTCGACAGCTGAAAGACCATGAAAAGAACTACCCGACTCATGATTTGGAGTTGGCAGCGGTAGTTTTCGCTCTGAAAATATGGAGGCATTACCTCTATGGCACGAAGTGCAAACTTTTCACTGATCATAAGAGTCTCCAATATCTCTTTAATCAGAAGGAATTGAATATGAGGCAACGACGCTGGCTGGAATTACTTAAAGACTATGACTATGAGATACTTTACCACCCCGGTAAAGCTAATGTTGTTGCTGATGCTCTCAGTCGGAAAGTCAATCTTGAAAGGAAAAGGCCAAGAGCGTTGAGAATTGAAGTTGTCTCGACCATTTTGGAAAGTATAAAGAAAGCTCAAAGTGAAGCTTCTGAGAAGAATGACCGAAAGGAGGAACGTTTGGGCAAAACGTTGGTGTTCGGTGTAAACAGTCACGGACTGAAGGTGTTCCAAGATCGGATTTGGATACCTAAGACAGGAGGAGTCAGAGATCTTCTGATAGAAGAATCTCACAAAACCATGTACTCGATTCATCCCGGTAGCACTAAAATGTATAGGGACCTGAAACCCTACTACTGGTGGCCGACGATGAAGCTTGATGTTGCAAAGTATGTGGCTGAGTGTGTGACTTGTGCGAGAGTAAAGACAAAACATCAGAAACCGTACGGGAGTTTAGAACCTTTGCCTGTGCCAATGGGTAAGTGGGAAGACATTGCTATGGATTTTGTCACTAAACTGCCCAGAACAAAGAATGGTCACGACATGATTTGGGTGGTCGTTGATCGATTCACTAAGAGTGCGCATTTCATAGCGGCCAAGGAGAAATGGTCTATGGAGAAGCTTTCGAATTCTTACGTGAAGGAAATTGTGAGGCTTCACGGTGTTCCGTTAACGATTGTGTCGGATCGTGATAGCCGTTTCACCTCACGATTTTGGAAAAGTCTACAAGAGGAACTGGGTACCAAGTTATGTTTAAGTAC
The DNA here is from genome assembly GCF_002870075.4 of Lactuca sativa. Taxonomy (NCBI): domain Eukaryota; kingdom Viridiplantae; phylum Streptophyta; class Magnoliopsida; order Asterales; family Asteraceae; genus Lactuca; species Lactuca sativa. The sequence goes on along the minus strand of NC_056630.2, from coordinate 3,072,645 downwards.
AGCTTACCATCCGCAGACTGATGGTTAGAGCGAACGAACGATACAAACACTTGAAGATATGCTGAGAGCATGTACCTTGGAATTCCTAGGTAATTGGGATGAACATTTACCTTTGGTAGAATTTTCCTACAATAATAGTTTTCACTCGAGCATAAAGATGGCACCTTATCAAGCATTGTATGGACAGAAGTGTCGTACGCCGTCTTGTTGGCTTGAGGCTGGGGAAAAGCAGTTTATGGGACCAGAGTTGGTTCATCAAACTGCTGAAAAGTTGAAAATAATTAGAGAAAGAATGTTAGCAGCTCAGGATCGTCAAAAGAGCTATGCTGACAAGAAGCGAAGACCGATGACTTTTGAGGTTAGGGATTCGGTTTTGCTTAAAGTCTCACCGTGGAAGGGACTTATAAGATTTGGTAAAAAGGGAAAGTTGAGTCCAAGGTTTATTGGCCCGTTTAAAGTTCTTCGGAGGATTGGGAACCAAGCTTACAAGCTCGAACTACCAGAAGAACTGAATGGAATTCATAACACTTTTCATGTGTGTTATTTGAGGAAGTTCACGGGGGAAGTTCCCGACATAATTCCGATTTCTGAATTGAGAATTGATGAGAACAAAAGGTTGATTGAAGAACCAGAGGCAATCGTTGACCGAAAGACTAAGAAATTGCAACGCAATATGGTCGAGTTAGTGCTTGTCCGATGGAAACACACGAATAGGCCGAATCTCACCTAGGAGACGGAGAGTGACATGATGGGTCGCTATCCGCATTTGTTTGTTGATGTGTGATTCCGGGGACGGAATCATTCTAAGGTGGAGAGAATTGTAACGCCTGTGTTTCCGGGATTGCCATTTTTAGCAATGTAATAGTCTAGGTTAACCTTTGTAACCCGTTTTGAAATAATAAGAATGTATTATTTGAGTATTATGTGTTTTGTGCTTAATTGCTTAATTATGTGGTCTGATTAATTAAGAATAAAAATAAGCGTCAAAATTTAAGTGAAAAATAAACTTAATATCTTTGGATAATGTTGTAGTAGTTGAAACGAGGTTTTCGAATATATATAGAACGCCCAAATCTGACTTTGTATGAGGAAGTTATGATTTATCGAAGTTTCGACTTAGCGGTATGCAGCCTGAAATACTCGAATTGAGATCGAGCGGTTTTTAGCCGAAGCAATCTAAATTAGAATCGAAGATCTCATTGTTGGTATCGAAGCGATAAAAAGTTAGGCGAGAACGGACGTCAAACGAAGAAGTTATGAATTTATAACGAAAGTTTTTCTGTCGCGGCCTATTAAAAATAAATAATAAAAATAAAGTCAAAATTAGCCGACGGAGTCTAAACGAAAGTGGTAGAGTGTAGTCTCACCTTTCCGTGGATATAAAGAACGTCGAAAACGGAGTTCGTATGAAGAAGATATGAATTTCCGAAGTTTATTAATTAATTTGTATTTATTTTTAAATCAAAATTCGGAAGCCTTATCCGAAGGCGAGTCATCGATCTGATCCGAGGTACGCGCCGCGTACTCGAGTACGCCCCGCGTACTCCGACGGTGTCGACATCGCAGCAAGTGGCTTCGGATACGTAAGCGATGACGTTTCTCAGACCAGTACGCCCTGCGTACGTACGAGGCTCAACCCCTATAAAAGGAATCCGAAGGCAGCCGATAGTTTTGTTCATTTCTTCTCTTCTCTCTCCCGTTTTGCATCGTTTTGCGTGCCAGAAATACCCCATAGCCCCGGTATCATACTCTAGCCCCAAGGCAAGTCCCGAGATACCGAAGATCCCGAGAAGTGCGGTTCCCGAGTCGAAGCTCTGCCCGCGAGAAGTTCGATTTTGTAGAGATCTTCCAGATCTGCTGAGGATTACTACTTCTGCAAGTCACAGTGCTGTCCGATCGTCTTCTGATCAAGTGAGTGTATACTACCTTTCATAAACACGATAATAATACAAGTATGGTTCGAATGTATTAAGTAAATGGTGGTTTATATGTGTAAAGGTGCAGTTACTTTCTTTTAACAAGTAACTATGAAGTATTATATGCGATATACTTGTTATGTGTATATTTTGTGATTGTATGTGTGAATGGATATTCACTTTATTCCATCTCATAGATCTGAATTGCTTTCTATGAAATACGTGATATGTGGTATGCCTCATCTGTTATGTGGAATATATATTGAATGAAAATGATATACAAGTTTTTAACTATGTATGAAAATATATATATATTATCTACTAATATCTTGGGTAGAACATGGGTAGATAGTTGGTGTGTAATAAACAGATGAGAGGCCTCGATGTTGTTGTTGTTGTTGATCTAGTTATTCAGCGGAGTATGGATAACGACCACAGACTCTTTCTAGACAGTCCAGTGGAACGCTAGCAGGTTCATAACCTGTAGGTGTTGTGAACGATGTGTTCACCGGTGTACTCTATCCCCCTCATGGTTGCCTTTAGGATATCTATTGTTGAGGAAACCCCTTCGCAGTAATGTCCGTCCCGATGAAAATCCTAGATTAGGTCCCTTGAGATAGATGTTATTTTAGGGACATAAAGTGAGGATAACGGGAATGGGTAATCGGGATAGTGATTGGTTGGTGAAATTAAATATAACTTATTTATTGTGGGTTGAAAACCCTATATGCTCACCAGGCTCCCAAGCCTGACCCACTCAGTTTTATTTGTATTACAGGTAGTGGCGCGAGGGCATAAGATGGTTGGATCATCTTGTGGTTTTGTTTACAAGTCTGTATATGTATATATTTGTTGAATGACTTGTAATGTTATCGTTTATGCTTTATGGTCTGTATCGGAACATGACATCCCGAGTTTTGATTATATAATGAAAATGCATCTCTTGATGAAATGCTTTGATAAATATTATTTTATCATGTTTTGTTTTGGGAACAAATTCCGCAACTCTTTCAAATCAAAAAGGATTTACTCTGAAATTATTTAAAAGCATAAATGAAAATCGGTCTTTTCTGGCCGAGATTTTGGGGATGTCACACCTAATATAGTTGCAGCCTTACACACTATTCCAACAGTCTCCCCCTTGGATAAGTCTAGTAACTATATGCACAAGTACAATTCGATTTGAAATCATAGCTCTCAAAGATGCTGTCAAACTCTGATCTAATCAATCTTGTCCTTTAGATAAGGGATCGTACAGTCCTCTGTTAGATATCATGCTGACAATTCTATGGAATGATTAGTCTAGCATTTAGGTTTCTCGATCTCTGATTTATTTGACATAGAACTTAATCGAACACATCAATTTAGTTCTGACCGGGCCCGACACATAAGTCAAATCAAATCATCGAGCGGCCGAGATATCACTTTTACCCTCTTGGGATAAAAGTTACAGATAAACTTCGACTTATATGCATTTACTTATTCATTAACCAACTATACACAACAATGCGTTTTATAACACCGAGTTACTGATGCGTTTTCGCATTATCAATGTACAATCAATTAACAAATAACAAACCATATATCTAGGTTTTAAGACTATATGATATTATCGTCTTGCGATCACCCATTTACGTCATATTCCATAAGGTGATTCCAGCAAGCACGGGTTTGTTCCAATGCTCAAAACTAGTTCATAAGCACTCATGAACGTCGCAGCAATCTTTTGCCATGTCTAACACCATTTAGACAATCTACGCACCAATTCACAACAATGTTCATTCATATCTACTTCCAACATATGAACGATTGTGGACAATTTGAATAATTTGATTATTCTTAACAAATTCAATTATTCTGGAAGTCAAAACAAGCAAAAATGAAACAATAGTTAAACAATTAACATAAGATAGTAACATTACTCATAAATAAAACTCCTTTATTTAATCATCAAATGTTAATTACATTTATCTATTACACGTTTCTACTACTATCTAATCTATGCTAATATCATCCTTCAGCCCAATACTCCTAGCATGCTGCAAGTGCTTAACCTTACTCAGTCTCTTCGTAAGCGGATCTGCTGGGTTATCTTCTGATGATATCCTCTTCACTACGAGTTGTCCTTCTTCTACACGATGTCTAATAAAGTGATATTTTATGTCGATATGTCTAGATCTACCATGATCCCTTGGTTCCGTGGTCAAGGCAACCGCTCCTTCATTATCACAAAAAATCTCCATGGGCTCCTTTATGGCGGGTATGACTCCAAGATCACCGATGAAGTTCTTTAGCCATATTGCCTCCTTTGACGCTTCGCTCGCTGCAATGTACTCTGATTCACACGTTGAATCGGCTACGGTTTCCTGCTTGGAACTTTTCCAAGTTACTGCGCCTCCATTCAGGGTAAAGACCCAGCCCGACTGCGAACGGTAGTTGTCCCTGTCGGTCTGAAAACTGGCGTCACTATACCCTCGCACCTTCAAGTTATCACTCCCTCCGAGGACTAAGAACCATTCCTTCGTCCTCTGAAGGTACTTAAGGATATTTTTCACCGCAATCCAATGGGCTCTGCCAGGATTCCCTTGATATCTGCTAACCATGCTCAAAGCGAAGGCTACATCAGGGCGAGTACAAGTCATAGCGTACATGATTGAGCCAACTGCGGAAGCGTATGGTATTCGGCTCATTTCTGCTATTTCAGCTTCGGTACTCGGACTTTGAGTCTTACTCAACTTGGCATTACTTTGTATCGGTAATTCTCCCTTCTTTGAGTTTTCCATACTAAAACGTTTTAGTACATTCTCTAAGTAAGTGTTCTAACTAAGTCCAATTAGTCTCTTACTTCTTTCTCTTACTATCCTTATTCCTAAAATATAAGAAGCCTCTCCGAGGTCCTTCATAGCGAAGCGCTTCCCGAGCCAGGACTTAACTTCCTGCAGAGTTGGGATGTCGTTTCCTATGAGTAATATGTCATCAACATATAGAACGAGGAAGCTAACTACACTCCCACTGGCTTTGACATATACACATGATTCATCTTCGCTTCGTACAAATCCAAACTATTTGACTTTCTCATCGAAGCAGAGATTCCATCTGCGAGACGCTTGCTTAAGTCCATAAATGGACTTCTCAAGCTTACACACTCTATTCGGATGCTTCGGATCCACAAACCCTTCTGGCTGAGCTATGTAAACATCCTCAGCCAACTTTCCGTTAAGGAAAGAGGTCTTGACATCCATTTGCCAAATCTCATAATCATGAAATGCGACAATCGCTAGCATCACTCTAATAGATTTTATCTTCGCAACTGGTGAGAAGGTCTCATCATAGTCAACTCCGGGAGTTTGAGTAAATCCCTTCGCGACCAATCGCGCTATATATGTGTGTACGTTTCCATCCACGTCGGTCTTCTTCTTGAAGATCCATTTGCACCCAACGGTCTTACGTCCGGGCACATAATCAACCAAATTCCAAACTTGGTTATCATACATGGATTGGATCTCGCTATCCATTGCCTCTTTCCATTTCGCAGACTCCGGGCCTGCCATGGCTTCCTTATAGCTATTAGGTTCATCAAGATTTATTAGTGTACCATCACTAATATACGTATCCCCTTCAGTAGTAATATGAAGACCATAAAACTGGGGTTGAACTCTAACTCTATCGGAACGTCTAAGAGGTAAGGACTCATCAGTCGGTTCAACCGAAGTTTCCTCCTCGGGTTGAGTGCCAGCGGTAGAGGTTCCTTCATTTATCGACTCTTGAATCTCTTCAAGTTCGATTTGCCTCCCACTGTCTCCTTGGCTTATGAGTTCTCGCTCTCGGAAAACTCCTCTCCTCGCAACGAAGACAACATTGTCCTTCGGTCTATAGAAGAGATATCCAAAGGATTTTTGCGGGTAGCCGATGAAAATACATCGCTCACTACGAGGTTCGAGCTTGTCGTGAGTATCTAGTCTTACGAAAGCCTCGCAACCCCAAACCTTGATATGTGCCAACGAGGGAGCTTTCCCTGTCCACATCTCGTGAGGTGTTTTGGCAACCTTCTTAGTAGGGAATCGGTTAAGGATATGGGTGGCAGTCTCTAAGGCATACCCCCAGAAAGAGATTGATAGTGAAGCACGACTCATCATAGAGTGAACCATATCCAATAAGGTTCGATTACGCCTTTCTGCCACACCATTCAATTGTGGTGTCCTAGGTGGCGTCAATTGTGAAACTATTCCACACTCCTTGAGATAATCGTGGAATTCAAGACTTAGGTACTCTCCTCCTCGATCGGATCGAAGCATCTTGATTTTCCTGCCCAATTGATTCTCCACTTCATTCTTGAACTCTTTGAACTTTTCAAAGGTTTCTTCTTTTGCTTGATTAAATAGATATACCCATATCTACTATAATCATCGGTAAAAGTCACGTAGAAGCGGTTTCCATCCTTCGTGGTTGATCTAAACGGTCCACATACATCGGTATGTATTAGGTCCAATAGACCCTCACTCTTTTCACACGTGCTCGTGAAGGGTGATTTAGTCATCTTTCCAAGTAAACAAGACTCGCACGTGTCATCTTCCCTAAGGTCGAATGACTCCAACACTCCATCCTTTTGGAGTTGGGCTATGCGTTTCTTGTTGACATGTCCAAGACGACAGTGCCACAAGGATGCTCTATCCATACTATTGGAAGAATCTATGTTTAAAACATCATTTCCTAAGTTATCAACAATCATAACAGTTTCATATATTCCATTACATGGTATAGCTTCAAAATAAAAAAACACCATTTAGATAAGCTAAAATAGAACCATTCTCATTATTAAAAGAAAATCTAAGACCTTGTCTAAACAAACCATGAAAGGAAATGATGTTTCTAGCCATTTCTGGCGAGTAGCAATAATTGTTCAAATCTAAACATAAATTATTCCTAAGCACTAAAGAATACACTCCAATCTTGGTTACAGGCGACGATCTTCTGTTCCCCATGATTAGATTGATCCTTCCTTGCTCCACATCCCTACTTCTTCTTAGTCCCTGCACATTAGAACAAATGTGATAACCACAACCGGTATCAAGAACCCAAGAAATAGCATGATTAGAATCGTTAGATTTTATTGTGTATATACCTGCGAAAGATGGCTTGATATTTCCTTCCTTGATGGCTTGCAGGTACTCTGGGCAGCTTCTCTTCCAATGTCCTATCTTGTGGTAGTGGTGGCACTCTGCCTCCTTAGGGTTAGGGCAGGGCTTAGCGGGATCAAATTTGGTCCAACTAGAAGAGGCATCATCTCGGGCTTTAACCTTGCGATAGTTATTAGACGAAGCCTTCCTCTTCTTTCCCTTTCCTTGACCAATAGCCAAGATAGGAGCAGCGGGTGGATTGGGAGTTGGTGCAACAGACTTGTCTTTGAAGTTGCTCTCAGCGACCCTCAAGAGACCATGGAGCTTGCTTAGGGTGACCTCCTCTTTTTTCATGTGGTAAGTCATCCTAAATTGATTGTAGCTCGGAGGCAAAGAGTGAAGCACCATGTCGATCGCCAAGTCTTCTCCAAAGTCAACATTTAACTTGCGAAGGCGGTCGACATACCTTTGCATCTTTTGCAGGTGCACGGTAAGAGATTCTCCTTGACCCATCTTAGCAGAAATCATGTTAGTGAAAATCTCATAACGCTCTTGTCTCGCGTTTTGGTGGTATCTCTCCAATAAGTCTTGATGCATCTCGTACAGGTACATGTCCTCATAGGACTTTTGGAATTCGGAGTTCATGGTGGCTATCATGATGCAATGTACCTTCGTTGCATCACGCTCATGAGTTTCAAAAGCGGTCATTTCAGCCGGAGTAGCGATTTCAGTGTTGATTTTATCGAGCTTCTCATCGAGGACATACTCCTTATCCTCATAGCGAGCAATGGTGCGAATGTATCTTATCCATTCGCTAAAGTTTGTTCCATCGAAAGCGACCTTTTGGCAAAGGCTCATCAATGTAAAAGAACTAGCAGCAGCGTTGTTTGCGTTCGACATCTACAAATAGAAAGGACAAAGATAGATTAGAATATGAATCCCTAATTATCACCCAATAAGAAAAATTAGGGCTAGGATCCAACAACAACATTTACATATTAGAAAAGGGATGCTGTAATCTAACATGAAAATAAATTGAAGGTAAGTGAATGACGATTCACTAATTCTCCACCATATAAACATAACTATAAGTCCTAAATGTATTGAGAATTCCTAGGTTCAGATGAGATTCATTGAAACTATTCAATGGCATGTTTAAGTCTCGATATGCCCCTCTTGTTTGTGACTGGGATACCGAGGATCACAAAGCGGGTGTGAATTACCATGCAAATTCACATGGTGCCTTCATTGTAACGATCACCTATTCGATGTGCCGGTAAACCACACACGCTCCATCGAACTATGATAAACAATGAATCACCCTTTGCCACCTTTGCTTAGAACCAATTAGTGTGTCGGTAAACCACACACGCTCCACTAACTTCTTAGCAAGGGTGCAAAGTGTAATTTCATGGGATTGCATCAATTCACTTTTCCTAATGTAACTAAGATTGGGAAATGTAGTTACTTTGTATTACTTATTATACTTTTAATGAGAGGATGAGGTTGCCCTATCCTACCCGTTCGGCTAACGACCCTCCACCGATCAAGCAAGCGGTGGGTGTGAGTGTACACCCATTAAGCGCCATTTTATAGGCCGCAACCTTATACCCACCTTATAGATCGGCTTCGTGAATGAGGCCTACTAACGGTAAGACTAGCATTTTAGTTATACATATATATATATATATATATATATATATATATATATATATATATATATATATTAATCTTGTAATATTATATTAGTATAGGGTTGTATTTTAAACCTTTTAAAAATCTAGGGTTTGAAATTTAAATTGTCTAAATTAAAACTTTTAATCACAAAACATAAATTTCAAAACTTGAGGACAAGTTTTAAACATTTAAAACATGGAGGATCAAATAACAAATAATTTTAATTAACAATTAATTCCCTAATTATCTATATTTGATTTATTCAAGATTTCATGCAAGATAATTACCAAATTAATCAAAATAATTAATTAATTATCATATAAGGAAATTAAATATTTTATTAGTTGATAAACATCTTTAATTAGATCAAGATTATAGTCATATATATCAAAAAATCGGATTAGGGTTGATCTAATATGATTAAGGTAAGTTTCCATAAGATAATCATGAAGAAATCCCGAATCTGGCCATTCCTGACGCTTGGACTCGCCGAGTGCACCAAGGGACTCGCCGAGTCAGGCCAAATCGCCGAGTCCACTATGGAACTCGCCGAGTCCATGACTCAGAAACAAAAAATCGAATTTTGTAGTTAAGATTCAAACAAACAAGCAACAATTTAATAGAAACCAAGCTAGGCTCTGATACCACTGATGGGTTTTAGCCATAAGAACTTTCCTATGTGCGCATGCTAAACCCTAATGCTTGGATCTAGGCTTTCTAATTAAACATGCTTTGAATCCAAGACTTCTAATGACTAATTAGGTATAAGAACAATACAAAACAGATCTAGAATCATACCTTTGAATCTCTTGTTTGATATTGTTGTCTTGGAGCTCTAGAGTCACAATTGTCACTCCTCTAGAGTCACAATTGTCACTCCTCTAGTGTCATAGGCTTCAGCAGTGGGAGCTTGCTCAGAAAGGTGTTTGAAGGTGGTGCTGAGGATAGAAATCATCTCATCAAAGTTATGGTTCGGAACATCAACGATGTTCCAAGTTGAACGAAGAAGTTTAATGAGGACTTGTTGAATAATAAAATTCATTTCATCCTTTTTCTTAATCTCTTTCTCCATTCTTTGAATTTGCTTTTCATGGAGAATGTGAGTCTGCTTGATGAGTTTGTTGGTAGCAGTCACCAAGTCATCATGGACTTTGATCATGGAGGAGATGGTGTTGAGGTAGTTATCAACAAGAGCGTCATACTTGGAGTCAATCTGCTCTACAGTGTGCTTTAGGCGGAGAGAGATTAATTGGTCCAACTGAGCTTCCCTTTCTACAATGGATGGTCCAGATGATTTGGAGAGAGAGTGGAGAATAGCATCAAGTTTCCCATTGAGTCCGGAGACTTGTTGATCCAGTTTGTTGTTCAGTTGAGTGACAGAGTTTTCAACGGATGACACTTTTGCCATAGTGTCAGAGACAGTAGTTCGGATCTCCAAGAGAGCAAAGGGATCAACATAATCACCAACAGATGATTCCGAATTAGAGTCGGAGTGTTGTAGAGAGGACTTGTGAGAATGAGGATGAGTTGAAGGACCTGGTTTGGTGGTTGCATTGTCTTCCTGATGTTTTGAGGGAGAGTTGTCATCCGGAGAGGTGGAGGATAAGGATCCGAAGTTAAATGCAGACTTAGAACCGGATGGTTTGGATTGGAAGTGAGTAGAGGCTTTGAAGCTGAATTCCGGAATATGCCTGGCATCGGTGTCCAACAATACTTCTTTGGAAATTTCTTCTTCCGGATCAATGTGGAAAGGACTTGGGTGAGTTGTGATAGGAGGTTGTGTGGAAGTAAGTTCATCATCTGCGCCAGCGTCAGTAGGAGGAGTATAGGGAAAGTTGCTCTGAATGGCCCTATTTCTCATGGAACTAAGAGTGGATTCCACTTGAGCTCGGGTGAGATCCAAACACCTGGATGCAGCCCTATTAACATAATCTGTCCAATCGGGATCATTTACCCCTGGTCGTCCTTTACTCCTTCCGGGTATCAGACCAGTTGAGGCATCAGAAGTGGGAGGGACTACTCCTCCTTCCGGATGCTTGGGGTCCGGAACAACGGTTCTAGAGTGTGTGCTTGTGGAAGAAATAATATGATTATCAAAAGTGACACGTGGGTGTGCTCCAGGGGGTGCAAGGAACTTTGTTCAACACCTGCATCACCCTTTTGAGAAGGTGAGGGTGGATTATGTGGAGACTCCCCGTGAGTGTGTGCGTGTGATGTTGAAACATCAAGGGGTACCTCGGATGAGTGGACAGTGGGGGTGTGCGGATGGCCAGAATCAGCTGGAATGTCATGGGTGCCCTCCTGTGGAGAGGAGGCACTGACTTTGGTTTTCTTTTTGGCCTTAGGTTTGGTGGGAGAAGACTTTCTCTTGGCTGATTTTTTGGGTTTGGGTCCAAACACGATAGGGTTGGCCTCTTCCGAAGTGGGTTCAAAAGAGACCGGTGCAGGTTGTGTTGGGTCGAACACAACCCAAGTCTTTAAGTTTTGTTTTAAGTAAGGAGATTCGGAAGGGATGATAGCCAACATGTGGTCTGGAAATCGTATGGCCGGACCAAATGAAGATTGGTCCGGAATTCTATAAGCCTTAACAAGTTTGAAGGAAATACATACCTCCGGAGGAATGGTGCTCATCGAAATGGGGAGATTGAGTTCCTTGAAGATTTGCTCTATTGTTAGAGCCCAAAATCTAGGGCTTGAAATTTCGTTTGCTTTTCTCTTAATGGCAAACTTGCAGAAGTCTTGCCATATTACTTTAGGGAGATCAACATCGTTGTCATGTCTGGAGTAGATGTTGAAGACGACATTCAGCCAGTCCTTGCTCAATGTGTCCGTTCCTCCGTGCTTGCCAGAAAGACCACGTATGATGAGATGCATCAAAGCAGTCCATATCCCCAGAGACAACACTTTTCTTGAAGTCTTTTGCCCGGTAATCTTGAGTGTAGCCTATGTATCGCAAAAAGGTCTAGAACTCTTCAGTCATTGGTTCAATGACTTTAAAATCTTTGGTATTAGGTTTAACACCAATCGCCTTGAGCAAGGTCGATTTGTAGATGGGAATGGAGCGATCTCCAATGATGGTGGTTTCCAGAACGCCATCTTCAAGCTTGATACCGGTGAATGCACGGTGGAGATAATGAAGTGGTAGCGGTGGATAAGGGATTTTGGTAAGTGGGGTGGAGATGGGGTGATTAGCGATGAACTCGATCATTACTCTGATTGATTCATCATAGTCCAATGGGTTTAGAGAGAACAATTGGGTTGTATCTCTCAAGAAGGGTTCTTGATCTGTAGGAGAAGATGAACCTTTACAGCCTTTGGATGACTTCTTTCTTGCGATTGATTTCCTCAGAGTGGAAGTGGTTTTGGCTGGGTTTTGTGAGGACTCCATTGTTGAAGAGGGATGAGTGCTTGAAGAACACGAAGAACAGTGAGGGTTTTTTTTTGGAGAATTGCAGTTGAGGGAGCGTAAAGAGGTAAAGTGAGGATTTGAGAGAGTATTTATAGGTAAGGGAAGATGGGTCGGTTTGATAAAGGTAATGATGAGGATCCGAGGTTAAATGGGTCGCATTAAATGAGTTTATACCTTTTTCGGGGTTGAGGTGACAGGAATGTGAAAGGTTGAGTGGTTCGAAGTTAAAAATGGGAATAGCAACCGGCGATACGATGTTTGCTTTTAGGGTTGGTACAGTCATGGCTCGAGGATCAAGGAGAAAGAGATAAGGATTCCGAAAAGTAACCGTTGCTGATGGCTCAGTGTAAAACCTTTTGGTATTCCGGATGAGTAAATCAGGGATGACTAAGATCCGATAGGTACAAGGGTGAGTTCTGAATTTATTCTTTTGAGGCAGTTCCGGAGTGAGAAATGTTCCGGAGAGGATTTGAACTTTATTTTGAAAATATAAAGCAATTTGAAGTTCTGGACGAGAATGGAAAATTCCGGAGCAATTTTTGAAATTCCGGACAAGATTTGAAAATTCCAGAGCAATTTTTGAAATTCCGGAGTACTTTTTGAAATTCCAGACAAGATTTGAAAATTCCAGAGCAATTGTTGAAATTCCAGAGTACTTTTTGAAATTCTGGTCAAGATTTGAAAATTTCAGAGCATTATGATTCTGATGATGGTTGATCTAGATCGTCGTGAAGAAGAGAATAAATTGTTTAACTTAAGAAACTCAAGGGATACTTAGTAAAAGAGACAAGTAAAAGGATCTTGTGTATTTAGAGGAAAAATAGTTCCGAAGAAAAATAAATGAATTCCGAGCATATACTTCTTCTGAATACTTCTATCAAAGAGAACATGTCTCCTGAAAGAATTGAGGATCAGGCATCATCATACCCATTTTGTTCAGAAAACCATTAAATTTGGTTTCATCTAATGCCTTGGTAAAGACATCAACAATTTCATCGTTAGATGGAACAAAAATAAGTTCAATATTGCCATTTAGAACATGATCTTTAATAAAATGGTACCGGATGTCATTATGCTTCGTCATGGAGTGTTGGATTGGGTTGTGAGAGACGGCAATGGCACTTTAAGAATCACAGTAGATATGAATGCATTGAAATCGGTAACCATAATCCAAGAGTTGAGATTTCATCCAGAGAACTTGAGAGGTACAGCTGGCAGCAACAATATATTCAGCTTCGGCAGTAGAGAGAGCAATGCAGTTCTGTTTCTTGGATGACTAGCTGACTAAACGACCACCTAGGAATTGACATCCTCCTGATGTACTTCTCCTATCGAATTTAATACCACCATAGTTTGAATCCGAGTAAGCTTGCAGAAGGAAACTTTCATTTGCTGGATACCAAATTCCGAGATTCTTTGTACCTTTGAGGTATCGGAAAATTTGCTTCACAGCTAAAAGATGAGACATCTTCAGATTGACTTGAAATCTGGCACCCAAGCATGTTGAGAACATTATGCCCGGTTGACTTACAGTGAGATAAAGTAAGCATCCAATCATTCCACGATACTTCTTTTCATCTACAGAAACACCCGAAGGGTCTGAAAAGATTTTGTGACCGAAGCCCATGGGAACCTTGGCTGAGGCACAGGAGTCCATGGAGTATTTCTTTAGAAGCTCAAAAATATACTTCTCTTGGTGGATGAAGATGCCTTTGTTAGTTTTTTTTTAACTTGAAGGCCTATAAAGAAACTTAATTATCTGTTCATGCTCACCTGGAATCGTTTGATCATTACTTTTGCAAAATCTTCAACCATGGATGAGTCCATAGACCCAAAAATGATGTTGTCCACATAAATTTGAACCAACATGAGATGTCTTCCATTTGATCTTCTGAATAGATTCTGATATAAAATTCCTCTTTGCAAACCTGAGCGTTTGAGAAAGTCGGTGAGGGTCTCATACCAGGCGCGGGGAGATTGCTTGAGACCATAGACAGCTTTACGGAGCTTGTAGCAGTAGTTCAGAAATGAGAGATTAATGAATCCGGGAGGCTGTTGAAGATATACTTCGGTGTCAAGCTCACCATTAAGAAAAAGCACTCTTAACATCCATTTGATAAACTTTGAAACCTTTGTGGGATGCATATGCAAGAAAGATTCCGATAGCTGATAGTCGTGCAACAGGAGCAAATGTTTCGTCGTAGTCAAGACCTTCAATTTGAGTGAAACCTTTAGCTACCAATCTTGCCTTATTTCGGATGATAACTCCTGCATCGTCTAGTTTGTTGCGATATACCCATCTTGTGCCGAAAACAGGGTGGTTTGGGGGAGGAGGAACAAGAGTCCATACTTCGTTTCGGTCAAATTTAGCCAATTCTTCTTGCATAGTTGTGATCCAGTCAGCATGCTCCAATGCATCCTTAATGGATTTTTGTTCGATCATAGAAATGAAGGCTGAGAAGTGACATTCATTTTGGATACTTGAAGCAGAGCGAGTCTGTACACCAGCATTAAGATTTCCAATCACTTGGTTGGGAGGATGATCCTTGGTCCAAACGTGCAATTTGGGAAGTTCTTGAGCAGCGGTCGATTCAATATCAACAATAGGATTTAGTTGCTCTCCCTGAATGATTTGAATTTGAGGATGATGCCCCCCTGAACTTCTCAACCAGAGAGATTTACATCATCTTCTGAGGGAAACTCAAAGAAATTTTCGTTGTCGTCATTGTGGATTGGATTGGAGTCATTGAATTCAGCAGCTGCATCTTGGAATCCATCCACATTTGGTTCACGAGAGGGATTAGTATTATTCTCCCCCTCAACTTGAGAAGGTTGAAATGGTTCGAAATTAAATGGTGACAGGCTCGGAAGAGGACCGGATGTGAGAAACTGGGGTTTCCGAATGAGGAATTTGAATTAGAGATGCTTTTTATTGAGTTTTGGAATCAATAGCGGTTTCGGAAGGACCAAAGAGGGTTTCAAAATCAACTTCGAGGATAGTTTGAGGGTTTGGACATCCTGGCGGAGGAGCATCAGACTCCATAATGTGAGTAGTGATGTGAGAGGGGCCAAAATTCCGAACGAAGTTGTCATGAAAGGTAACATCAAAGCTTTCTTCTCGAACACGATTTCTTCGGTTCAGAACTCTGTAAACCTTGGATTTTGAAGAGTACCCAAGAAAGATAGCTTCATCGGCTTTGGGTTGGAACTTTGTAAGCTGATCACGGTTGTTTTTGATGAAGCATCTGCATTCGAAGACATGTAGGAACGAGATAGTTGGCTTCCGACCATTCATTGCTTCGTATGGTGTCATCTTGAGACGTCGATTGATGATGCTTCGATTTTGAGTGAAACAAGCGGTGGATACAGCTTTAGCCCAAAGATAGAGTGGCAGGTTTGCATATTTTAGCATTGATCGAGCAGCTTCAACAAGTGTTCTATTGCGTCTTTCAACTACACCATTTTGTTGAGGAGTGTAGGGAGCTGAAAGGTTGTGGTTGATCCCTTTTTCTATGAGAAAATTCTTAATGGTGGAATTAACAAATTCCGAACCATTATCACTTCAGATTCTTCTGACTGGAAGCTTGATGAGAACTTCTATTCCTTTGATAAAATTGATGAGCTTAGAGGCTGTTTCGGATTTTAGCCTCAGGAAGAAAACCTAGGTGAACCTTGTAGAGTCATCAACAATCACTAGAATGTATTTCTTATGATGAAGACATTCTACAGTGGATGGTCCACAAAGATCAATGTGTAGAAGTTCCAATGGATCTGAAATAGGTTTTTCGATAATGACATGATGACCCTTCTTTGATTGCTTACCACACTCACATCCAACACATAAATGATCATTTTCGAACTTGAGAAGAGGTAAACCTCTTACCATTTCACCAGATACAAGATCATTCATGTACCGAAAGTTCAGATGTGCGAGCCTTCGGTGCCATAACCAGCTAACGTCAGGAACAACTTTGGAGAGAAGGCATAGTTGAGGTTTTCCAATAATCATGTTGATGTCAAGAGGGTACATGTTTTTGTTGCGAAGAGACTTTATCAAACATTCTTTTCAGTCTTCAGTCATCACATAGCTGTATTTTTTGCAAAATTCCACACGTCGACTTGCAGTTAGAGGAGCTGGACGAGCTTCATCTTGGCCCATAAGCTGAGCAGCAGCATCTCCTACAACGATTCTAACAGGAATATGTGGACCTTCTTTCACGGATCTCCAAATCTCTTCACCTTTATCTTTGGCCAAAAGAAATATTTCCATTCTGACTTTCCAGTGATCATATTCTTCCACAACTAGCAGTGGGGCACGTGTAGGGCCACCCACGCTATTTGAGATTTGCATTGAAATCATTTGTTGAGGATTTGAAGCAGCCATCGAAGTCAAGATATCTTCAAGCTTAAGTGGTATATAGAAGAACTTTTATCCTTAACACAGAAATGGTTGAACTACCAAGGTAAGTTCAAACCAACTATAATATGATCTTATGGATTCAAAGGACAACCACTCAAGCTCTGATACCAATTGAGAGAACAAGATCTTTGCGCAGGGACAAGGTTTGAGAACTCAAACCTTGAGTGAATGCTTGAGATCAATGTCTGCTTGCAAATAGATGTTCAAGTCAAGGCTGGAAAGACTAGTCAAGTCTTAGATAATTAATTCAACAAATGATCAAGACATTTAGTATGAATAAGTAAACAATGATCATGGAAAGATCAATAAATGAACAAGAAGTATGTTTTTGATGTGATAAAGATAAAAATGCCAAAAGTGAGAGAAAAGATCCGTCATTGACTTGTATTGAATGCTCCTATATATAGGAGAGAGTATTACAGTGAATTAACCAAGTAACTTACATAGGACTGGACAAAAGAACTATTTCTGATATTCTGATTGTCTATGAGTACAAAAAGCTAAGTCCTATGAGACGTTACATCAATACAAATATAATAAATGACAATAGACAAAATAGTATTCTTCGGATCTGCAAGCATTTCAGACGGGAGAGACACTTTGGAATGGGTTTCTTCTCTTCTTGTTTCTTCACTCCTTTTCTCCAGCTCCGGACATGTTCCAGAGCATTTACTTCTCTAGAACCAAACACACTTCGGAATTAGTATCAAGAATTGTTAGAGGTTCACTTTCAGGTTCCAACAAAGTAAAACAAAATGAAAAAAAGAATATATATATATATATATATATATATATATATATATATATATATATATGTGTGTGTGTGTGTGTGTATGTGTGTATAAGAAATTATAAATGTGTAATAGAAAAAAATTTATAAAAGAAAGGGTATAATGTTCTTTTTAAATGAATTAGGGTGTATAGTATATATTTTTTAAACAACATAGATGCATCTTGTCAAATTTTAAAAATTAAACTAAAATTATGTCTCTAATCAAATGATAAAGATCAAAACTGTAATTTAATGTACATATTATGTCAACCACAGTGTCATACACGGGACACTTCAAGCTCACCATGTGACACTTAATTCTCAAACTAAGTCACCCTAACTTGAATCACCAACTTAAGAACAAGGAAAGGAAGAAAATAAGTCAACACAACCCTTTATTGCTCTAGAGAACTCAGTTAATTACAAGGTGAGGAGAAATGAAATTGAAAAGCCTGATATATATACATGAGATAAAAAGTTACTAGGAACTAATGTACATCTTCTAGAATGTTTCTAGAAAATGACTATTCATGAGCATTCTATGAAGTTTTATAGGGATACTAGAATCTACTCTAATAAATGAAAATGATTTTGCCACATGTCCTTCTCTCGTAAGATTAGCCAAATGTCATTTTGTCATAATTTGAAATATATTTATTTTCCACTTGTCATTACTTTAATTTTCATTTTCAATATATTATTAATTAACTTTCCATAAATTAAACCTACTATCAATTTTTAAATTTTAAATTTTAAATTTCAAATTCAATTCCAAATAAATTTACAGTTTAAACCTTTATGTTTAATATTTTGTTATAATTAACCCGTTTAGTACACACTAAACTCATAATTTTAATTAATTTATTCTTTGCATATTTTTTCTCATAATTTTCACTTATTTCAATTTTAAATTCAAATAAATTTCTATTTAATCGTTCGTACTTAACATTTTGTTTTAATCAACCTGTATATTATACAGGTCTCACAACTAGTATTTATAAAAAAGACTATTCTAGAGTCAACTAAAATAAGATGAAAATATATTTAAATAAGGCAGGACGTTACAATATGGTCAAAAACTATAATCGACTTTGTATTTATATATAAAAAAAACTTATTTAGGGATAATTATAACATATTCCAATAAAATATATTAATCAAAGCCAACTAGATTTTAAATCTCATTAGCAATATAGTAACTATACGTTAGAAAATCAATAAAATTTAGAAAAAAATCCTTTTCAAAAAGCAATTCGTGCTTAATAATAAAGTAAATGTAGAATTTAAATCTTTTTAAAAAGTAAATTTACAAAAACATTCAAAAACCTTAATAACTTAGTTATTTTTAGCCAAAAATATAAGATTATAAATATTATTTTTAGCGTTATTTAATTATAAATAACCATTAAAATCACAGGTTATTAATCTCATTTGTGCTTTGTCATATATTACTTGTGATTTTTCCATAATGGGTTATGAACTTGACACCTTTTTACCTCTCAGACAATCTCCAACCCATTTCTATATTTTCTCTAAAAATGGAATAAAAAATAGGATAAATAATGTTTCATCTTCAACCCTACTTTATTATCTACCCCAAAAAGTGATAAGTTTTATAGATAATAAAAATCTTATTTTTGGCGGAAAACATAAAAACCTAAATTCGCATACACCCTAAAGGATCTATTTTCTCACTATGATATACAAACAACAATTTGAATTCAAGAACACTAAAGTAGATAACTATTTTCGAAATTAGAGAAAGGCTATTAGAAAACATACATTTAGTTTATTATTGTAAATAAACTTGAATTTCTTCTTTGTAGAATTTCAGAAAGTCAGCACCAGAAATCTCGTGCATCTGATGACTTACACCCAAATACTAGAAGTTGGAGGCTATTAAAGAGAACTGAGAGAGGAAAGGATTTTCGGATAGGTGACTAGAGGGGTTTGCATAAGGCTGGTTTCATTGGATAAGTCCTATCCCTTTTTTTCCTCCCAAGTTTTCTTAGAGCCCAAGATAAGCTCTATAAACCTTCCAGAACTCCCTTAGAATTTGTCCAACCCCTTGGAAGGTTCTAGAATTGGTCAATGTTCAACCTTTTGAACATTATCACCTTTAGTCATTCCACTTTTAAATATTCCAATTAATCCCAAAATTAATTCCATTTAATTTCTGATTAATTTATAATTAAACAATATAATTTCGAATTAATATATTTTTCTCAAAACATATTAATAAATTATTTATTTTGATTTCTAATTAATTTATTAATCATATAATAAATTAATAAATCAGTCTCTCTTTCCAAATAACATTCCAGTCTCTTACTAGGTTTGAGGCCAACCCAAAAGGACTTTGCTAATAATTTAAGTTTATGATAATTTAGTTAATGGCTTAGACAACTAATCCAACAGTTTTCCACTTAGATAAGTCTATAACTAAATTACAACTTTCAAATTAAACAACAATGTGTGCTTTCCGAAGCAATTGTCGAACTCTATTCTAAACAGACATTGGTCCTTAGATAAGTGATCAAATATTCCTTCGTTCTTCTAGATATCATATAGACATGAGATATGGATAAGAATCAATCTCGTTGTCCAAATTTGGTTCCTGATTTCCTGATTTGTGATGAAGACATAACACTTCAAATTGAATAGATAAATTCAATCCTGGTTGGGCCCAATACTATAAGTCAACAACAAATCACTGAGGGTCCCACATATATTGCTCTTTCCGTTAGTGAAAAAGGAACGAATAAAGTTTGACACATATGCTTGTATCCTTTACTCACCAAATCATACATGTGTAACATCTATAAAAATCATGAAATATTTAAACTTTTAAAACTAGCCCAAAAATCATAATTGTTTATAATATAGTTTTCAAACATGTTTAATATCAGAGTTTTCCCAAAATCATAAGTCAAAACACGAGGAGGTGCACGATCACGCCTTCGCCTTCCCGCGATCATCTGAGGTACCTGAAACATAACCCAAAATTGTAAGCCCCAAAGCTTAGTGAGTTCCCCCAAAGTACTACACACAAACAAATAACAACATACTATGGGTCCAATCAACCATCGGGTTGGAATACCATAGGCCCCTCAACCATCAGGTTGGAATTCTGACATACTATGGGTCCAATCAACCATCAGGTTGGAATACTCCAGGCCCTCAACCATCGAGTTGGAATGCTAACGTACTATGGGTCTAATCATCCTCGGGATGGAATACCCTCGCGCCCATTCAACCATTGGGTTGGTATGTCCCGGTCTGTTGGCTTACACACAAAGCAGTGAAGCCTCAACCGCAAACCAAACATGTGCACATATAAAAGATAATCATAAAACAGCCTACAACTAGTCAAATAGATCTACAGATCACTAAGCATAGTATCATCCTATATGCCAGATTACCGATCTAACAGATCACTATAGTACAATAGCATGCATGTAGCACCTGGTTTCCGGTATGTGAATTTTATTTGAGCATTGCCCTAATTTAGCCTTAGACTCGGCGAGTCATAGGGTCCGACTCGCCGAGTAGGGACGGGACTCAGGACGCGTTTTAAGTAGGCGACTCGACGAGTCCATATCCTGGACTCGGCGAGTCACCGCTGCGGGATGAAACCCTAAGTTTCAAGGGTTTGCACCCTATTTAAACCCTCATTCCGCCCCAACTCGTCCCCATTCACCCCAGAACTCCCTCTACATCGTTTTCCCCTTGTTTTCTTGAGAGTTTGAAGTATTCTTGGTGTGTTCTTGAAGGTTTTGAAGTGTAAGAGGAGTAGATCAAGAAGAGGAGAAGGAGATCAGCCATCCTTGTGTCATTTCAACATTTCCTTTGAGGTATAACCCGTTTTCCCCTTGATTCTATGCTTAAAACTTCATTTGGGTCCCTCTTGGTCAATTTCCCAAGTTGCATGTTCATTATATGTTGTAATAAGGCGTTTGGCCTTTGGATCTATGTAAGATTGAGCTCCAGGAGCTCAGATCTGTTAGCTTTTTGGTCCCATAAGGCTTGTTAGCCCTAGATCTACCATTTTGGGACATTTTGAGCCTTATAATCCTTATTGGTGGATATCCACACGTAAAGTTGGAAACTTTACGTGTGATTCGTGTCCTAGAAGCCCAGATCTATGAATGGCATGGTCTGGAATCGAGTAAATCGGTATATTTAAGGAGTGCATGGCGACGACTCGGCGAGTCGCATAGGTGACTCGGCGAGTCTGGTCGCGAGTCACAGAATTGGTCCCTTCTTCGTGTGTCGAGTTGAGCCTTGAGTCACAGGGGGTGACTCGGTGAGTTGGGAGCTGAACTCACCCATGTTAGGACTCGGCGAGTCAATGCCCTGACTCGGCGAGTCCAAGGCAATCTTCATAGCTCAAGAACAGACTCGACGAGTTGTTCATACAACTCGGCGAGTCTTAGCATAAAGTGTTCATCGGATGAAGACGAACTCGACGAGTTGTTCATACGACTCGGCGAGTAGGATGAAGGACTTGAATATGGTTAAGAAGATGAACCCGTCGAGTCGTCGCCTAACTCGACGGGTAGGATCGGGATTCAGGGCAGTCGTTTGGGCAGGGACTCGACGAGTTGGAAAGCCAACTCGGCGAGTCGGGTCAACTGAGAGTTGACTCTGTCTTTGACTTAGGGCATGGTCATGGGTAAAATGGTCATTTTACCTAAAGGACAGTTAGCATTGTTTGATTGAGTATGTCGTGGAAATTGCAGCCGGAGGACTCCCGGAGCAGCAGCAGTCAGTTAGTTCCCGATCAGTTCAGCAGCTACTTCGAGGTGAGTTACCTTCCAGTAGCGGTGGGTCTAAGGCCACAATGCCGACCCACCAGTAGGAGATGTATGGTAGATGATTGTCTTTGTGATATCATCTAAGTTTGCTATTACCTGATATGTTATATGCTAGCATGATATGTTGTCTGTGATAGTAGTAAAGTTCGGTCGTTAGGACCGAAGGGTAGTCAGACACCCCAGATACGTCTGACAGTATGTGATGATATGTTTGCATGCTGGCTTGTTATGTTATATGTGATCATAGTAGTAGGGGTGAAATAGTCCCCGAGGATCGGTTGTCAGGACCGATGGGTAGTCAGCACCCCAGAATGGCTTGACACGGGTAAGACGGCACCCCAGAATGGCCGTATGGGTAGGTCAGCACCCCAGAATGGCTTGACACGGGTAGGTCGGCACCCCAGAATGGCCGTACCGGGTAGTCAGGCACCCCAGAATAGCCTGGCAGTATATATGTTATGTGTTAGTATGGTATGCGGTACGTTGGGGGAACTCACTAAGCTTTGTGCTTACGTTTACAGTTTTGTTTTCAGGTACCTCTGCATCGAAGGGGAAGGAGCCGGCGCGGTAACGGCACGTCATACACACACTCTTCGGTTTCCGCATTTATGAGATTTACTGGGACTGTACTCTGATATTTTGATGGGATGTATGGTGTGGCTTTTTAGAACGCGGTTGCAATGTGTTATGGTGTGAACAAACAATGTTTCTTTTTATTTAGACAATGTTTTTATTTATTAATGTTTCTAAAGTAATATTTTAAAAATGAAATTTTCGGACGTAAAAATTGGGTCGTTACAAGTTGGTATCAGAGCCCTGGTTTGAGGGATTCGGACACACCTTCGGGAGTGTCTGAACTCAAATCGAGGGATTAAAAGATTTTCTAAAAGAAAATGTTTTCTAAAATTGAGAAAAGAGTTTTGAGAAGGAGCGAAGTGTGTGACGTGCGCGACCGGCCGAGCTCAAGTAAGTATTCCCCATAGTACCCATACAAGTTTATGTTATGTTTATCAGCTTTATGAATATTGCATGCTAGAATAGGCTAAGGATCTAGGAGTGATGCCTTATGTGCCTGCTTATTTGTTCCAGCTTATTGAATATTGCATGCTAGAATTGAGTAGACAGCAGTAGGGTAGCCTGTTTAGGTTATGCCTGGTAGTATGAGCTTAGCACCTTATGCTAGCTCAGTTCCTGAAAGTGGATAGAGTTAGTCGAGATTGTTACCCTTATCTGAATGCTGCTTGCTTCGTGCTTGGTGGGATTCTGAGTAATGGGAGTGAGCCACTAGGTAAACACGTCACACCACATGTAATCAGGGTTGAATAATCCCAAAGTGTTGGAACTGGCCCTATTGCGCAGCTCTTGTTTGAGTCCAACCGTTGTAGGGACGGATCTTTTACTTGAAGGATTATCTAATCCTCATTACATGTGATGGTGCTTAGGTGGTGGCTAACTGGCATTATGAGGAGACCTACAGCAGCTGAGGACCAGTTGTGTTGAACTTGGGTTCTCCCTAGGGCAAGCCTAGGGTGAGAATATCGGAGAGTAGCAGTAGCAGAGGGGAGTTGGTGGAGTCGAGGAATTCCTCGGAGAAGGTACGGATAGATGTGGAAGGTAGTATGGGCCCGTACTACTGAAAGCAGAGGATCCGTACCCGAGCCGAGGAAGGCCAAGACGAAACCAAGGAACCTGTAAGTAGTTGAGATCCCTCAGGAAGTAGCAGTACCACTAATGATTATTATTGATGTTTTGCAGAATGGTGGTACTTCGATCGAGACCGACAGATGGCGGGTCAGGAGAGGGGTCAGGTTCGGGATCTGGCACCGAGCCGATTGAGGAGAGGCTACGTGAGTTCATCACGTCGGAGATCACTAGGGGCATCCTTGAGTCGACCCCCATCATCTTTGGGTCGATCAAGGAAGGGATCGTGGAGATGATGGAGGATCGCCTACGGGCATTCAGGAGCGACTTGGCCTCTAGCCAGTCAGGATCTCGCACACTATCCTTCAAGGACTTCAGGAGCAGTGGTGCGCCGGATTTCCATGGGGTGAAGGACCCCATTGTCGCCAGGCGGTGGATTGCGGATATCGAGTCCGCCCAGTTGATCAGCTTCTGCCCTGAGGGGTCGAAGGTGAGGTACGCAGCAGGGTGTTTACGGGACCGGGCCCAAGATTGGTGGGAGTCAGTGGGTGACTCGATGGGAGCCTCGGCTGTCGAGGCAATGACCTGGTCGGACTTCGTGACTAGGTTCAGGGCAGAGTTCGCGCCAGCGGTCGAGCTTCAGCAGCTGGCCAGGGAGTTCTTAGACATGAGGCAGACGACAGAGACCGTGGCGGAGATCACCGCCAAGTTTCGGGAGAGGGCTTTATTGGTGCCCCAGTATGCAGGTGACGAGGATATGAGGAGGACTCGTTACCACGACATGCTACGAGCTGACATTCGGGAGCATGTTAGCTTTTCGGCTTGCCCTACCCTGGACTCCATGATTGCCAGGGCTAGGGAGAGAGAGATAGATTTGGAGCACATCCGGAAACGGAAACTTGAGGATGGTCAGGCATCAGGGGCTTCGGGGAAGAAGCCCAAGGGATCAGATGGGAGGCCGAAAGGCCAGTCGGGACCGAGCCGCTGCAGGAGGTGCGGCAGGCCGCACGAGGGGGCGTGCAGGATGGGATCGTCAGGCTGCTACAAGTGCGGCAAGTTTGGGCATATCAGCAGGGATTGCACTGCTCCTGCGACCGTTATTCAGACATCGGAGTTGCTGTGTTTCCACTGCAACCAGAGGGGCCACAAGAAGGCCAATTGCCCCATGTTGACAGCTTCGGCGCCAGTGAAGGCGCCAGCTCCAGCGACCCTGCGGATCACGGATGGCCGTCAGGGCAAGGCAGAGGCTCCAGTGGTGAGGAGTCGGGCATTTCAGTTGACTGCCGAGGAGGCACGCGCCGCGCCCGATGTGGTGACGGGTATGATTCCTTCCTTCTATCTTTTATTTTCGTTGTTATGATATTGATATGTGCTCTGTGTGTTTGCGTGTGTATTAGGATCGTTCCATGTGAACGGCATCCCGGTTCAGGTATTGTTCGACTCGGGTGCATCCCGATCGTTCGTTTCTCTTGCTCTTAGCAAGAGATTTCATGAGACTTCAGGCGAGTTAGTTTGCCCATTAGAGGTAGAGATTGCCGATGATCGATCGGTGCGAGCATCGAGGGTGTTTCGAGATTGTGTCCTGCGACTGTTTGAGGAGTGTTACCTGGTAGACTTGGTTCCCATTCCATTGCGTGGGAACAAGGTGATTATTGGTATGGATTGGTTGAGCCCTAATGGGGCAGTGATAGATTGCGCGCAGCAGCTAGTGCGAGTCAAGACCCCAAGTGGGGGAGAGTTGGTGATTCATGGAGAGCGGCCGCAGTGTGGACCCACTGTATGTTCAGCAGCGAGGGCTAGGCGCTACCTTCAGCAGGGATGCGCGGGTTATGTCGCGTACGTGATGGACACCCGGGAGGCGGGTAAGGCGACCGTGAGCGAGGTTCCGGTGGTTCGAGATTTTGCTGATGTTTTTCCGGAGGAACTACCTGGGATACCTCCGGAGCGACAGGTGGAGTTCAGGATTGACCTCGTTCCCGGTGCGGCTCCGATAGCCAAAGCACCGTATCGGTTGGCTCCTCCCGAGATGCAGGAGTTGTCTACACAGCTGCAGGAGCTGCTGGACAAGGGATTTATTCGGCCGAGCAGTTCGCCCTGGGGAGCCCCGATTCTGTTTGTGAAGAAGAAGGATGGGTCGCATCGGATGTGTATAGATTATCGGGAGCTGAACAAGGTAACGGTGAAGAACCGTTACCCGCTTCCGAGGATTGATGACCTCTTTGACCAGCTTCAGGGCGCATCTTGGTTTTCCAAAATTGATTTGCGTTCGGGTTATCATCAGATGAGGGTCAGGGAGGAGGATATGCAGAAGACCGCGTTTCGGACGCGCTATGGCCATTACGAGTTTGTGGTGATGCCGTTTGGGCTCACCAATGCTCCTGCCGCGTTCATGGACCTCATGAACCGTGTATGCAGACCGATGCTGGATCGGTCTGTGATAGTCTTTATCGATGATATCTTGGTTTATTCCAAGACCCGGGAGGATCATGAGGAGCATTTGAGAGAGGTGTTAGAGACCCTGAGGAGGGAGAGCTTGTATGCCAAGTTCTCCAAGTGTGAGTTTTGGTTGCGCGAGGTGCAATTTCTGGGGCACCTCGTCAACCAGAACGGGATTCTGGTCGATCCGGCCAAGGTCGAGGCCGTGATGAGATGGGAGGTTCCGAAGTCCCCATCTGAGATTCGGAGCTTCCTAGGATTGGCAGGCTACTATCGGAGATTTATCCAGGATTTCTCCAAGATAGCCGTGCCCCTGACGCGGCTGACGAAGAAAGCCGTGGTCTTTCGGTGGGGACCCGAGCAGCAGGCTGCATTTGAGACGCTGAGACAGAGATTGTGTGAGGCGCCGATCTTAGCCCTGCCAGAGGGCGTAGAGGATTTCGTGGTTTATTGCGATGCGTCCATTTCTGGGTTGGGCGCGGTGTTGATGCAAAGGGGGCATGTCATTGCTTACGCTTCGAGGCAGCTCAAGCCTCACGAGGCGAACTACCCGACGCACGATTTGGAGTTGGGGGCGGTGGTATTTGCCCTCAAGACTTGGCGACATTACCTCTATGGGGTTCGGTGTACCATCTACACGGACCACAAGAGCTTGAGGTACCTCATGGACCAGCCGAATCTGAACATGAGGCAGCGTCGGTGGTTGGATGTGGTGAAGGATTATGATTGCGAGATCCTTTACCACCCGGGAAAGGCCAATGTGGTGGCCGATGCGCTTAGCCGCAAGACGGCGCCGATCAGGGACGCCTGTTTGAGGATGACTGTGGTGACTCCCCTGTTGGAGCAGATTCGGGAAGCTCAACAGGAGGCTATCAAGGAGGAGCATCGGAAGAGCGAGCGCGTAGTAGGTCAGGTTTCCTCCTTCGATTATGATAGCCGAGGGTTATTGACACTACACCGTAGGGTGTGGGTGCCGTATCACGGGGGCGTGCGCCAGATTTTGATGGAGGAGGCGCACAAGTCCCGATTCTCCATTCATCCCGGGGCGACGAAGATGTATAGGGATCTTCGTCTAGACTATTGGTGGCCCTGCATGAAGCGGGATGTGGCATGGTACGTCGAGCGGTGCTTGACCTGCAGGAAGGTCAAGGCCGAACATCAGAGGCCGCATGGCAAGATGCAGCCGTTGGACATTCCACTGTGGAAGTGGGAAGATATCACGATGGATTTTATCACAAAGCTTCCCAGGACCGCACGTGGAGTGGATTCGATTTGGGTCATCGTGGATAGATTGACCAAGAGTGCTCACTTTATTCCGATTCCGGAGAGCATATCGGCCGAGAAATTGGCCGACATTTATATCAGGGAGGTTGTGGCACGGCATGGGGTGCCAGTATCGGTGATCTCAGACAGGGATGTGCGTTTTACTTCCAGGTTTTGGAAGAGATTCCATGACGAGTTGGGCACTCGTCTGCATTTCAGCACCGCCTTTCACCCGCAGAC
Organism: Lactuca sativa; assembly: GCF_002870075.4. Taxonomy (NCBI): domain Eukaryota; kingdom Viridiplantae; phylum Streptophyta; class Magnoliopsida; order Asterales; family Asteraceae; genus Lactuca; species Lactuca sativa. Next base: position 3,044,937 of record NC_056630.2, on the reverse strand, counting down.
AGATGGACAGAGTGAGCGGACCATCCAGACTTTGGAGGACATGTTGCGGGCGTGTGTTCTGGATTTCGGTGGTAGCTGGGATACCTATCTACCTTTGGCTAAGTTCTCCTACAACAACAGCTATCACGCGAGTATCGACCGCCCTCCTTTCGAGATGTTGTACGGACGGAGGTGTAGGACCCCGATATGCTGGGGTGAGGTTGGCCAGAGAGTTATGGGAAGCACCGAAGTGGTGCTCAAGACGACTGAGAGGATACAGCAGGTCCGGAGCAGGCTTCAGACTGCTCAGAGTCGACAGAAAAGTTATGCCGACAAGCGTCGATCCGATTTAGAGTTCCAGGTCGGGGATATGGTCCTCCTGAAGGTGTCGCCGTGGAAAGGCGTCATCCGATTCAGGAAGCGGGGCAAGTTGGGCCCGCGATTCATCGGACCGTTCAGGGTCTTAGCCCGGGTGGGCAAGGTAGCATATAGGCTGGATCTGCCAGCCGAGCTTAGCCAGATCCACAGCACTTTCCATGTTTCGCAGTTGCGGAAGTGCCTAGTGGACGATTCTGCAGTAGTACCTTTGGAGGATATTCAGGTTGATGACAGCCTGAACTACATCGAGCGCCCAGTCGCCATCCTCGACAGGAAGTCGAAGGATTTAAGGAACAAGAGGGTGGAGCTAGTGAAGGTGCAATGGCAGCACCGCAAGGGTTCAGAGTGGACTTGGGAGCCGGTAGACGAGATGATGGAGCACTACCCCGAGCTGTTTCAGGATCAGGCAGCAGACTTCGAGGACGAAGTCTAAAATAAGTGGGGGAGATTTGTAGCACCTGGTTTCCGGTATGTGAATTTTATTTGAGCATTGCCCTAATTTAGCCTTAGACTCGGCGAGTCATAGGGTCCGACTCGCCGAGTAGGGACAGGACTCAGGACGCGTTTTAAGTAGGCGACTCGACGAGTCCATATCCTGGACTCGGCGAGTCACCGCTGCGGGATGAAACCCTAAGTTTCAAGGGTTTGCACCCTATTTAAACCCTCATTCCGCCCCAACTCGTCCCCATTCACCCCAGAACTCCCCCTACATCGTTTTCCCCTTGTTTTCTTGAGAGTTTGAAGTATTCTTGGTGTGTTCTTGAAGGTTTTGAAGTGTAAGAGGAGTAGATCAAGAAGAGGAGAAGGAGATCAGCCATCCTTGTGTCATTTCAACATTTCCTTTGAGGTATAACCCGTTTTCCCCTTGATTCTATGCTTAAAACTTCATTTGGGTCCCTCTTGGTCAATTTCCCAAGTTGCATGTTCATTATATGTTGTAATAAGGCGTTTGGCCTTTGGATCTATGTAAGATTGAGCTCCAGGAGCTCAGATCTGTTAGCTTTTTGGTCCCATAAGGCTTGTTAGCCCTAGATCTACCATTTTGGGACATTTTGAGCCTTATAATCCTTATTGGTGGATATCCACACGTAAAGTTGGAAACTTTACGTGTGATTCGTGTCCTAGAAGCCCAGATCTATGAATGGCATGGTCTGGAATCGAGCAAATCGGTATATTTAAGGAGTGCATGGCGACGACTCGGCGAGTCGCATAGGTGACTCGGCGAGTCTGGTCGCGAGTCACAGAATTGGTCCCTTCTTCGTGTGTCGAGTTGAGCCTTGAGTCACAGGGGGTGACTCGGTGAGTTGGGAGCTGAACTCACCCATGTTAGGACTCGGCGAGTCAATGCCCTGACTCGGCGAGTCCAAGGCAATCTTCATAGCTCAAGAACAGACTCGACGAGTTGTTCATACAACTCGGCGAGTCTTAGCATAAAGTGTTCATCGGATGAAGACGAACTCGACGAGTTGTTCATACGACTCGGCGAGTAGGATGAAGGACTTGAATATGGTTAAGAAGATGAACCCGTCGAGTCGTCGCCTAACTCGACGGGTAGGATCGGGATTCAGGGCAGTCGTTTGGGCAGGGACTCGACGAGTTGGAAAGCCAACTCGGCGAGTCGGGTCAACTGAGAGTTGACTCTGTCTTTGACTTAGGGCATGGTCATGGGTAAAATGGTCATTTTACCTAAAGGACAGTTAGCATTGTTTGATTGAGTATGTCGTGGAAATTGCAGCCGGAGGACTCCCGGAGCAGCAGCAGTCAGTTAGTTCCCGATCAGTTCAGCAGCTACTTCGAGGTGAGTTACCTTCCAGTAGCGGTGGGTCTAAGGCCACAATGCCGACCCACCAGTAGGAGATGTATGGTAGATGATTGTCTTTGTGATATCATCTAAGTTTGCTATTACCTGATATGTTATATGCTAGCATGATATGTTGTCTGTGATAGTAGTAAAGTTCGGTCGTTAGGACCGAAGGGTAGTCAGACACCCCAGATACGTCTGACAGTATGTGATGATATGTTTGCATGCTGGCTTGTTATGTTATATGTGATCATAGTAGTAGGGGTGAAATAGTCCCCGAGGATCGGTTGTCAGGACCGATGGGTAGTCAGCACCCCAGAATGGCTTGACACGGGTAAGACGGCACCCCAGAATGGCCGTATGGGTAGGTCAGCACCCCAGAATGGCTTGACATGGGTAGGTCGGCACCCCAGAATGGCCGTACCGGGTAGTCAGGCACCCCAGAATAGCCTAGCAGTATATATGTTATGTGTTAGTATGGTATGCGGTACGTTGGGGGAACTCACTAAGCTTTGTGCTTACGTTTATAGTTTTGTTTTCAGGTACCTCTGCATCGAAGGGGAAGGAGCCGGCGCGGTAACAGCACGTCATACACACACTCTTCGGTTTCCGCATTTATGAGATTTACTGGGACTGTACTCTGATATTTTGATGGGATGTATGGTGTGGCTTTTTAGAACGCGGTTGCAATGTGTTATGGTGTGAACAAACAATGTTTCTTTTTATTTAGACAATGTTTTTATTTATTAATGTTTCTAAAGTAATATTTTAAAAATGAAATTTTCGGACGTAAAAATTGGGTCGTTACAAGTTGGTATCACTGAGGGTCCCACATATATTGCTCTTTCCGTTAGTGAAAAAGGAACGAATAAAGTTTGACACATATGCTTGTATCCTTTACTCACCAAATCATACATGTGTAACATCTATAAAAATCATGAAATATTTAAACTTTTAAAACTAGCCCAAAAATCATAATTGTTTATAATATAGTTTTCAAACATGTTTAATATCAGAGTTTTCCCAAAATCATAAGTCAAAACACGAGGAGGTGCACGATCACGCCTTCTCCTTCCCGCGATCATCTGAGGTACCTGAAACATAACCCAAAATTGTAAGCCCCAAAGCTTAGTGAGTTCCCCCAAAGTACTACACACAAACAAATAACAACATACTATGGGTCCAATCAACCATCGGGTTGGAATACCATAGGCCCCTCAACCATCAGGTTGGAATTCTGACATACTATGGGTCCAATCAACCATCAGGTTGGAATACTCCAGGCCCTCAACCATCGAGTTGGAATGCTAACGTACTATGGGTCTAATCATCCTCGGGATGGAATACCCTCGCGCCCATTCAACCATTGGGTTGGTATGTCCCGGTCTGTTGGCTTACACACAAAGCAGTGAAGCCTCAACCGCAAACCAAACATGTGCACATATAAAAGATAATCATAAAACAGCCTACAACTAGTCAAATAGATCTACAGATCACTAAGCATAGTATCATCCTATATGCCAGATTACCGATCTAACAGATCACTATAGTACAATAGCATGCATAACATGATATCAATCTAATTATATTTAATTAGTCTCTTTGATCACAAAATTAATTCCAAATTAATTCTTGATCAATACTAATTAAATAATATGATTTAATATTAATATATTAGAACTTATAATATATTAATAAACCATAAATAACCTCTTCTCAAAAGTCCATCCTATCAAAATGTCCTGATGATATGCAACCCAAATAGACCATGCTACTCTCGGGTCAAGTACATACTACATACCAATAATAGTTATGGGCTTAGACACCTAATCCAACATGTGTTTCCTTAGTGTTTCTTGAAGAAGTTGAAGTTGGTGGTTCATATTTGAAGAGATGATCTTTAGATCCGGGGATTTCTCTATTGTGGCAGCTATATTAAGGTATAAAGTCGATACCTTATCTATTCTTTTTCTAGATCTCGTCCCTTGAAAGTTTATGGCCATTATTAGCCTATTTTGGAACCATTCTTGGATTTGGGCATGTTATGGAGTTATGGCTTCAGATCTGGACATCTCATGGCCTTTTTGGACTGAAAGTTGCCAACTTTATCAAGTCTTGGCCCTCCTTCATGCTCTAGGTCCCTTGATAAGCTTTTTTGAGTGTTTTTAGACCTTTGATGCCTTGCATGGACATAAAGTTAGCAACTTTACATGGCATCTTAAACCTAGGAGACCAGTTCTGTAGTTTGGGGCTTTAGATTCGACTGGAAAGGGCTGAATAGGTTAAGACTGGGACAACTCGACGAGTTGCCCTGGAAACTCGATGTGTTGGATCGGGTTTCCCCGACTTCTGGATACTGAGTGAACTCGACGAGTTGATGAGATAACTCGGTGAGTTGGCTAGGGATTTTCCTAGTTTGTTGGACACTAAAGGAACTAGACGAGTTTCAAGATGCACTCGACGAGTTGGGTCAGCATGGACTATTGACCTAGATTGTTGACTTTGACTTGGACCAGGGTGACCATGTTTGACTTCAAGGGTATCATTGTTAATTCGAGGTTTTGTGGAAGTTAGTTGCAGGGTGTTTGTAGGCGGTTGAGCTTGAAGTCGTGAGTTGGGATTTGATTTTACCGGTTCAACAATTCTTGAGAGGTGAGTCTCCTCACCGTACCAATGGGTCGAAGGCACCAAGGTCGGGCCATTATGTGATATATGGATTGTTAGTGGATTATGTGTTATGTTGGTATGACATTTGCATGGAAGACCCCAAGGGGTTCCCGTGGTAGTAGATTAAGACCATGTGGGGGTTCCCATAGCATTTGGTGTAAGACCTTGGAGGGTTTCCATGGCATACTAGTATGTTTGTATGTTTAGCTTGCATGATATTTCTTTGCTTAGCTAAGACCATGTGGGGGTTCCCATGGCAGATAGTGAATACCATTTGGGGGTTCCCATGGCAGGTAATTAAGACCATGTGGGGGTTCCCATGACAGTGGATTAAGACCACGTGGGGGTTCCAGTGGCACCCGGTGTAAGACCCTAGAAGGTTTCCATGGAATCCTTATATGTCTGTATGCATGGCTTTTGTGGTAGTAGTAGCTGATATAGCTAATATGGTTTATGTGATTATATGGATTGTGTGGGGAATGCTCTGGGGGTACTCACTAAGCATTAGTTTACAGTTTTTTGATTGTTTCAGGTACTTCAGGATCTAAGGGCAAGGGCCCAGCGTGATGGCGCAGCATGCACTCTTTTGCGATTTGTTTGGGGACCCTCTGATTTTATGAATAATTTTTCTGATGTTACAAATTTTGAAAAAAACTGTGATTGGAATTTTATAATTTATGGAAATGAATTTATTAATTAAAAATGAAAATTTTTATTGGAAATTTGGGCTGTTACAAGTTCCATTAAAATCCTTAAATCTAAACTTTTAGATTTGAAATGAAGTATGAGTTTCATCTCCCCTAAATCCTTTTATAGCGAAACAATTCCCAAACTTTGCAAATTTTAAATCTTTGTTTTGTACAACTAGTATTGCCAACCTGTAATACTTAACATAACAATTACGCTTTTACCGGCATAAGAATTATGCTTCTATAACAATTATGCGCCCACTAGCTTTGATATGTACCCAGAAATCAACTAGACTTCTAGAAATCAATAATTTTTTACTTTCTTACTAAACTGCAGATTTCTGATACATAATGCTTCGATAAGTCTTCAACAAGGCTTCTTGAGCTCATACACCTTCATTAGATAGTACATGTGCGTGTTTAAACCCTTTCAGAACTTATAGCCATAAGTCCTGAACGTTCAAACTATTTCTTGCCATCTCTCACAATTCGAACTAAGAAAAGGGATGTCGTAATCAAATGAGAATTTGAGAATGCAATTATCACAACTGCTTACCATAATGCTATCTCTCATACATCAGATAATTCGAATTGTATGACTCCAAGTTTCTGTCCAATTGAAACTTGGGTGATGAGAATTCCTTTTCACTTGGTTGATTATTACATTTCCACAAACGACATAATTAAGAATCAAATTCATATTCAACATTGCTAATAATATAAATATAACCACCAATTTTCATAAATGTCATTGTAAGTAAATATAAAGTAGATAAATCAAAATTTTACTTTTATTGATAATATGTGGAAAAATTTGTCCTTACAATGAAAATATATGAAAAACTATGTTTCTAGATATTTCCTAAGATATCTATTAATCTATCATAACTTCTATGCAACAACTTCCAAAATCTGATCATCGAACCATGCGACCGAAATCCATCTCTCACGATCAGATTCAACTTACTCTTCTTAAATTTCCTTCTTTCTCTTAGATCCTACAACAACATCAAAATATGACTATTACATCATGTATTAAAAATCTATGAATAGGAACTTAATAAAGTAGAGTTAGATAGTGGATGTACCTGAAGTAGAGTCATACGACTTGACTTTACCATCTCTAAGATCTTTCTGGTATTCTGGGCAGCTTCATATCCAATGTCCCTTCAATTGGAAATAAAAACATATGGACCTTTTAGGATTAGCGCATGGGACTATCTCTGGATTAGCCTTTCTCTTTACCATATGGTCAAACTGTTTGACCTTGGCTGATCCCTTTCCATTGGGAAGAGAAACCTTTTCTAGACTATCAATGTTGCCATTTTCAATGTCCATGGAAACTTGGGAGATAGATCCTTCAAACATATTCGCTTGATTTGTGATCTTAAGCATTTCTTCTTCAGCAACAATCAACATATATGTCAGATCCACGTCGTGGTCCCTCATATAATAGTCTTTAATGAACTGACTATATGATTTAGGAAGTGAAAGTAGAACAAAATCAATGGACAACTCCCTTGGAAAACGACACCCAAAATTCCCAATCTGTCAATGTGCGATTTTATTTTCAGAACATGTGCACACATAGACTTTCCATCTTGATGTTTACTAGCCAATAGGACTTGAGTGACTTCGTACTTTTCAGCTTGAAGAAGACATGACTTAGGGAACGTCACTAGAGGAGGTGGAGGAAGAGTCGGAGAAGCATGATTTCCAGTTCCACCAAGGGAACATTCTTTCACCTTTATCAACATGTGAAAAATCATCTTCAGAAGGAAAAACATTTCCCGAAGGACGAGGAAGACCATGGTTGTCTGAACTTGACATCTATAATAGGGAGAATAGAGAATTCAAGTTAAGTGATTTAAAATCCTTAATTATTAACCCAATAAAATTTAAATTAAGGCTAAGATCCATATTTTTTATTCGAATTCTAAAGAGGTATGCCGTAATCAAGTTCGAATCTATTTTAGGTAGGTAAGGCCTTTACCAATTTTAATCTCGTGAAACTCCTAGATCTTTGAGATTCATTGAACTATTTAATGGCGTGTTTAATCTAGATTATGCTCTCACTTTGTGATTGGGATGCCGAGGATCACAAATGATATGCGAATAACCATGTAAATTATCTTGGTACTCTCGATGTCATCTATCATCTAAAATTAATGTGTCGTTTAACCACATGCGCTCCATTAATTTAATGATAATTTACGAGACAACCATTGCCAATAATATTAGTCCTACATTAGTGTGCCGATTAACCACACATGCTCCACTAACGAACAATAAAGTGAAATGTGAAATTTCATGGGTTAGCATCAAATTCACATTTTTCCTAAAGTAACTAAGAATGAGATTTTAGAAAATGGTTCAGTTACTTTATATCGCATTATACTTATTAATGAGATTTAATTGTCCTATCGAACCCGTTCGGCTAACGACCCTCCACCATACAAGAGCGTGGTGGGTAAGAATGGATAGCCAATGACGGTCATTTTACAGGCTGCTTCCTTAAACTCCCCTTATAGTATGGCTTCGTGAATGAGGCGTACTAGCGATTCGATTGACTTTTTCGATACGTATATATATATATATATATATATATATATATATATATATATATATATATAAGGTGAATTTTAAACATTTTAAAATTCCAAGGGTTTAATCTTTTAATAAATTAAACTTTTAATTTAATTAAATTTAAACCATATATGGATTTATTAATTATCCTTTAATTAATCATACTAAACTGTTTTATTATCCTTTAATTAAACAATTAATTAAATTATCAATCATATCCATAAGGATAATTATAATCAAATAAAATCAATATTATCCAATTCATAATTATCTCCTAACATTTAGGTCATATTTAATTATCTAATATTACCAAAAATCAGATTATGGCAGATTTAATAAAAGATAATTACCAAATATTAACCAAATAAATCAAGTTAGGCAAGAAAATCCGAAATTATGATCGGATGCATAAACTCGACGAATTGGAGGACTAACTCGCCGAGTTGCAGTCCAAATCATCGAGTCCGAAGAAACAACTCGACGAGTTCGAAGAACAGAATGACGATTCTGTTTTCTCCTCCTTGTTCAAGTTCATATTATTATCAATTAAATAGAAAACTGAACCTAGGCTCTGATACCACTGATAGATTTCGAGCAAAACATACAATCCTATATGTCCATGCAACCCTAATTGAAGATCTATGTTTTCTCTAATTGAACATACAATAATGAACAACAAAGTATAAACCGTAGATCCCTAGTGTATAATTGAAAATCACATAATAGGGTTATAATACATACCTTTAAGATTGTTATTGTAAACAATCTTGAATCCTTGATTGAAATACCTTTGGTAGCAAGCGCCACAAGTGTCGCGCCTCTAATGGTTCACAAACAAACTCAAGCAACCAAGAAATACTATAGAGAGAGAGGAGTAGATCAAAATTTTGTTCAAGTCACTTAGAATGAAGGGTTATTCCGGAATTTAACCCTGAGGAAGGTTTATATAGGTGTTAGGAATGTATTAGATAAGGCAGGTGTATCCAAGATAACCCTATGTAGTGTTGAATGAATCAAGTTTAAAATACAAATCAGAATATAGAAATGATTTAGAACACTCAGTCTAAATATAATCTGGTTGGCTCAATATATTGTTTTCACGAAGTACAACGAGAAAAATAGAGAATACAAGTTGTTATTCATAAACTTATTGTAACTATAGTACTCATCCGTTATTTATAAGGATCAAGAAAGCATACAAAAAATATAAGGGACTAAGACAATGAAAACCTTCGATACAAGGTGCCCTTATAATAAACTTACAACAAAACTTTTGATACTACAAAAGACACAAATGACCTTCAACACCTCACAACTACCTTCGACCTCAACATTCTCCCCCTTTGTGAGAAGTGTCGAACCTATGTCTTCAGCATCTAACCAGCTTGGTGAATAGTTCGTCAAATTTCAGTATACTAGTTGATCACCTTACGAAGTTTAGCCTTGTCACCATCATTGTTCTTAGCACAATTGTTCATCCGAACAAGAAGGTTTGTAGAATATCTTTCTACATCACATACTTGGAATAGATATTTCGTTATCTTCCCTTTCTTGTTTTTCCCCACAAACACAATACCCAATGGCTTCAAAAAAATCTCCCCATCTTCGTACTTCTTCAAACTTGCTTGACTTTTCAGCATCGATTGAGGCACAATGATCTTCTTGTTAATTGCCAATGCTAACTCAACATCAGTTAAAGCCAAATATTCATAGTAGTTATCTATGAATAACTTGATGTGATCGAAACCAAGTAAAAAGTATTCTTTGTTTGTAAGCTGAAGTTTCGAAGCATCAGTCCCTTTGAGGATTTTGGAAACACTAATCAAATAATGGACATTCATTAATGGCAAATCTTCCACTAAGATGTCGAATGCCACATTGTTCGCCCTTACAGCATGATAACGATAGTTCTGCAAAATACCCTTGAATAAAACGTCTTTGGATATATTTAGAATTCTAACTATCTTGACGAGTGACCAGATTTCTTCTTCTCGTTTTCCAAGGATTGCATGAAAACGCATCTTCATTCTTTTATATTCATCCTTATCTTCAAATTTATCTGCTATTTGGTATTGCTCAACCATAAACAACATTTTGTTTATTGGAAAATCCAACTGATTGAAATCAGTATTCTCCATGGCATAGCTCTTCTTAGGAACCTTCTCAAAATCATGCATCTCACCAGTGAATACCAAGGCTTCGATATTCTCATAGCAATAATGCTTTGAAGGATCTCAAAGGGTCGCCCTGAAATTATCTCTAATTGCAAGCTTCTTCTTCATGCTTGGTATCTTGATGATAGGATCGTCATTGGAGATCAGAGGAGGTGGACAGAGTATTGGACATCATTAGGGTGGTAGGCCTAGGATTGGGTCTTGAGCTGAATATCAAGAAAACAGAGTTATTTTGGCCTTCGTGTGATGGTAGGAAGCTTCGTACATCTTTATTCCTTGCTAACATTAGGCAACCGTTATTGGGGATGAAGCTTCTTGGGGGAGCTGCTAGTAGAGATGCAAGTTTTATTAGCGGGTTAGCCATGAAGAGGGTTGCTAAGGATGTTGATTTGATGTGCCTTCTACCACAGTTACATGATCCCTAGAGTGAACTCCTTTTGCTTTGATCTTGCATGGGCATCGCCAAACTTTTCTTTGGCCTGAGGATGTGCCAACCCGTTCACATGAAAGAGGTTACTTTGTGTTTTGATAAAGGATTACGAGGGTCAATTGAAGACATTGTGGTTTGTGGGGGTCCGTTATTTGGGGACCTTCAATCGCAACTGGCTTCATTACCAATTAGGTTTGGTGGTTTGGGGTTGTACTCAGCGGTAGAGGCTTCCTCAGATGCTTTTGTGGCCTCATGAGCTCAATCATGGGTGTTGCAAGAACACATCGTACGAGATAGTGACATATGTGGTATGGATTCAGATTATGTTTGTGCTTTGGCTTGTCTTTATGATACGATTCCGGGCTTTGAATTTAGCGGTTTCACTAATAAGGACACCGCCCCTCCAAAAGCCCAACATTCATTGGCGTGTGCCCTTTTTAGTAAAATTGTCCAAGACATGAAAGTTCACTTCGACATGAAGATTAGGCAGAAATCAATTTTTGAGTGTCTAATGGCCCAAATGCTCAAGATTTTCTTATGACTATTCCTATTGACGGTCTTGGCCAGCATATGTCGTCATTGGAGTATCGTGTCATCCTTAAGTATCGCCTTATGATCCCTTTATTTCCGGCTGATGAGACTTGCCCTTTTGTCGCAAGACATGCTTGAACTTCTTTGGGGAGCATGCAGTTCATTGTAAAGAGCTCCCGGGTTTCAAGTACCGACACGATCTAGTTAGGGATGTTCTTTTCGACATATTTAGGCGTGCTGGGGTTTCTGCCAAGAAAGAGACACCTGTGAACTTTCTGAGTGATCCATTGGAAGGAAGATCAACACTTAGACCAACTGATGTTTTAGTATTTGGATGGACTGGAAGGAAACATGCATGTGCGGATCTAACAGGGGTTTCCCCTCTTGTGGGTTTGGGGAGTGGGGTTTTCACTGTGGGGAAAGCTACTTTAAAAGCTGCATCATGCAAATTGGCAAAACATGAGAAAACGTGCATGGAAAATTAACACACATTTATACCTTTTGCATTTGATACTTTCAGTTCTCTTACGTTAGAAGCCGTGGAGCTCCTCAATAGAGTCCAACGGGTCATGCATAGTAATGTTATGACCCCAAGATCTATAGATCTTGTTCTTAAAAGAACTAGTTTTGCCATCCAAAAAGATGTTGTAGAACAATTTGTTGCTCGTTTACCCGCTACGTGTATGTAAAACTTTCTTTTATTTTTATATTAAAATCAATGTCAATTGAAAAATCTTTTTCGTCTTGACCTTGCTTATGGTTTCTCCTCGCAATTTTATTGAAATATGAAGTGTTGACCCCTTTTGGATGTTTTAATCAACAAGTTTTCTTTTAGCAAAAAAAAACATTTATTTGACTTGAGACGGCTAGACAAGAAGACCGGTGATGGTTGGAGAGAATATTGACTTCATCATAGTGAATGTGAAGGTGAGTGAGGGTGAGGGAGTTGTATGAGTGAGCATATTGTGGGGTTTGGTTGTGGTAATGAAAAATGATGATTGTAGTGTTATACAATGGTGGGGTCCATCTACTAAACAAATAACAACAATAAAAACTAAAATTTGAAAACCAAAACAAGGGTAAATGGTAATTTTACATATATTTAACAGATAAACTTAGATGATAAATGAAAGCAAGGATCAAAAATGCAATATTTGCCAACCATAGTGACCATCTGTGTCACATTAAAAAAACTAAGACCAAAAGTGCAGAATGCTGTCAACCACAAGACCCAAAACTGTAATTTACTGTAAGTTATATTTGACAGATCTTGGTGGATTACTTAGGGCAGTAGGTTACTAGTTTTAAGTTTTAAAATAATGGGAGAAAAATCCTTGGAAGGCGCTGCACATGCATTTTGTGGGACCCGCACATGGAGGTGTGAATTGAACGATTGTCTGTAAGCGTCCGTCGTGGAATAATACGAGGTACAAATTAAAATAACAAATATATATATATATATATATATATATATATATATATATATATATATATATATATATATATATATATATATATATATATATTTCTGTTTTGTATAATTGGAATAAAATGAGGTGAAATCGGTTTGAATTGACCGATCGAACTGGTTGGATCGAGAATCGGAAAAGACAACGGTTAAAATATGCATGGAAAATCAATATACGTTTATACCTTTTGCATTTGACTTCACCGATTTTATGTCTATTTCTGAACTAAAACGAACCTGTCGATTTTTACAAAAATCCGATCGAACCAGTTAAATTAAACCGGTTGAACCAGTTAAATTGAATAAAAACACATGGAATTAAAACATTTTCTATAATAAACTTTGGTGGTTTTTTTACATCTATTAAGATTTTTATGAATAAAAACACATGATAAATATTATGAAGTTTTCTTTGATATGTTTTTATTCATGTAGGACTTTAATTTTTTTTAATGTAGTGAATTGATATAAAACTTATAGTTATGTCTAATTTTAATGGGGTAAATGACACAAAAAACACTCTTTTTATAGAGAAATTCGATTTAGACACCATGTTTTTTTTGTGTCAATTTTGACACTGTGTTTTCCAATTTGTTACAATTCTGACCACTTGACCGGTTAACCAGGTTACATGCTGACGTGGTATGATGACGTGTCAGTTTTGATGACATGACATGCTGACATGATATGTTGACTGTCAAAATTGATTTTTTTTTCCACAAAAAAATCCTAAGTTTTCATTTTTTTGATTTTGACACTAAGTTTAAATTTTTATATCAATTTTGACATTATGTTTTTTTTGTTCCAATCGAACATCATTTATCAAATTTTATTCAATTTTGTCTATTTTCCATTTGAAACCATATAAATATATTTTTTTTATTACATTTTAAACCGTATAAACACATTTTTTCGTTTAAAAACCACATTTTTATTTAAATACAAGGTGGTTTTTTTTTCTTACATTCAAAGCATTAGTATATCATGAAAATCAAACTAACCATAAGCTTCTAATAAGATGTAAAAATTTGATGGGTTGCAAACTTGATATCCGAGTTGTGATCGACTACACGCCTCCAAACCTCCAAACACATTTTAAAGTTGCATATTTAATATAAAATACAAGTTTTATATAACTAATACATATTTATACATAAAAATATGGTTTGAGTGTAAAAAAAATGTATTTATACAAAAGTATGCTTTTTAAATGAAAAAAAAAACATATTTATACGGTTTAAATGTATTAAAAAATATTTATACGGTTTCAAATAGAAAATTGTCAACATTGAACAAAATTGGAAAAAATGATATTCGATTTAGAACAAAAAAACATAGTGTCAAAATTGAAAGAAAAAATTAAACTTAGTGTCAAAATCGAAAAAAATGAAAACTCAGTGTTTTTGTGAGAAAAAAAAAATCAATTTTGACACGTCAGCATATCATGTCAGCATGTCACGTCATCAAAACTGACACGCCATCATGCCACGTCTGCATGCAACCTGGTTAACCGGTCAAGTGGTCAGAATTGTAACAAATTGGAAAACACAGTGTCAAAATTGATAGAAAAAAACACGGTGTCAAAATCGAATTTATGTGTAAAAAGAGTGTTTTTTTGTATCATTTACCCAATTTTAATGTATTTAGATCGATCTACACCTTATTTTTATGTATATTTTTTATGTTTAAACTTATGAATATCAATTTTATGATTTATGTATATATGAATGTCTAGGAAAATATGAAAAATTATAAAAACCGGTTTAGTTGCCGATGAAATTGGTTAAATCGAAAATCGGTCACCATACCAGTTCAACTAAAAAACCGATTTTTAAAACATTGGATAAAATAACAAATTAATTTTTTCTGTTTTTGTATAATTAGGTTTATGTTCATCAAAGTTAAACATATTTTTTTAGTCTTAAAATAATCAGTTTTTTGTTTTTGTTTTTTTTTAAACAGCCAACCACAAAAATAATTAATTTTCTTTATCTTTTAGAAAAAGAAAAAAAATCCATAATATATGTAAACCATTTATATATATATATATATATATATATATATATATATATATATATATATATATATATATATATATATATATATATATATATAGTTTTATGTTAAGTTTTATAATGAAAATTATAATAATTATTTAACAAATATTGAATTACCCCTAGTATATATCCGTTTTAATTATAAAAACAAGTAATTACGTGTCATGATTGTCGTGTTTAATAAAATAAAAGAATATTAAAAATAATGTTCTAAAATTAAAATATCAATTATGTATATATTTTAAATCGCATTAAATATGTGGACTCTCTTTCTCTTTTAAGTTTTCAATTTTTTTTAAGATTTTACGACTATAAAATTATTTCTATAAATGAAATAATGATTATAACTATAAAAGAATAACATATTTATTTTATTAATTTTACTTAAGCTTTATGGTATGTTAAGATCACTAGTTTATAGAAAAATATTTCATGTAAGTTGCTAGCCGATTATGTTAAATATATTAATATGACATTTATAAAACAATTATATAACTTTATTTTATTTAAATATAATCGTGATAACATGGTTTTAGACAGTGTTGTAAAATTCACCGAGATGACCGATTACTCAGCTGAGTACTCACTATTCGTCCCTTACCGAGACGAGTTAGAGAATCCAAGTACGCATGATTGGCCCCTTACTGAAGCGAACAATGTTGTAAAACTCGACCAACTTGGTGATTAATATATATAATATACATTATGATTTATTATTTAACACACATACATGTGATTATTACTACACTAGGTGTGAGACCCGTATATTATACGAGTTTATTAAAAATAAAATTTTAATATCAATATACAAATATGAAATATTTTATGATATAATACTTTACATAACATAATGTAATCTTCTGAAAATTTACAAAAGAAACTAAATCGTTTGAAGTATTTATGAGAATTTATTACCAAATTAATAGGATGATTTTATTTCCTTATAGAACCCATTACAATTTTATGGAATTTTATTTTAAGAAAATGGAAATTTCTAAAAAATGACAAGTGGAAAATAAAATTTCTAAAATTCTCACAAAATGACAAGTGTAAAATGAAAGAGAATATGACATGTGACAAAAGAAAAACCTTCATTCATTAAAGATAGGTGTGAGACCCGTGTATTATACGGGTTTATTTAAAAAAATTAAATATTAAATTAAAGTGTAAACATAAAATATTTTATAATGTACAACTTTTAAAATAAGAAAGGAATAAAACATATTTATTGCAATTTAATATCATATATATGATATTTAATACTTTATATATATATATATATATATATATATATATATATATATATATATATATATATATATATATATATATAAGTATATATGACTGTAATTTTAAAAATTGAAAGTAAATCAAAATTTGACAAGTGGATAATATTTATTTAAAAAATACCACAAAATGATAAGTGTCAAAACTCATGAGAGATTGACATGTAGCAAAAAAACTTTCATTTATCAAGGAGGATGATATATATATATATATATATATATATATATATATATATATATATATATATATATATATATATATATATTAGTTTTTTAGTAATTATTCACAAAGTGAGACCATTGTGTGTATTTTAGTTTTTGCGTATTCACATCTATCTAATTTTATTATATATTTCAATCAACTTATGATTTTGACATATATAATTTTCTTAAAAATATTTCTACATGATTTAACAAATCCGATTACTCCCCCAGTACTCGCTACTCGGTAGTCGGCCGAACAGGTACCGAGTAGCAAGTTCTACAACCTTTATTTTATATTAAAAATACTTAATAATATTATGAATATATGATTGTATCATCATTTCTTTTAATAAAATATGTATAGTCAAAAGAAGTATACTACTCCCTCCGTCCCAAAATTATAGTCCATCTTTTCTTTTTGGTTTGTCCCAAAATAATAGTCCACTTCTAAAAATAAATAACATTTTTACCAAAATACCCCCTCATTATTACTTAACCAACTAAGCATTTAATGGAACATTAAATGCAAAGTAAGGACAAAACTGTCATTTTATTAAATAAAATTAGTGGTAATTAATGTTTTTCTTAATCTGTGTGTTTTTTTGTATGTGGACCATAATATTGGGACTGAGGGAGTATTTACTTTTATTTATCAACATGTACTATATATTTATCTTATGAAATTGAATCATTATTGTACATATTCTTTTATGTTATTTTATTTATTTCATCTAGTTTATTTGTTATTTCTTTTAAACAAAAATCATGTTTATCACCTAACAACTAATTTTTAATTTTTTAACTAGACCATGGTTCTTTGATCTACTATCTAACTTTTTAATTAGTATGCCAACAAAGTCAACATAGTCAGATGATATGTATGACAAAAATAGCTAATAAAGTTAGTTGAAATCTGTATTTTAGTTAAAATTAAAAAGTTATAACTTTAATTAGAAAAAAATCATGAATACTAGAAATTCATAATATTTGAACCAATTTCTAGAGATTCTTATAATTTCATCATTAAGGAATCACATATATTTATGAAAGGGAAGGAAGAAGATACCTTGATTCACATCAATTCGCATGATTCTTGCTCCTCCCTGCAAATCCGTGATTGTAGCCTGAATTCTTGGCTCAAATTCAAAATGTTTATCTTTTTCATTGGTCTTTCTAATTAATAAAATAACAAATGACTGATTAAGAACATGATAAGACTTTTATCTGAAGTTAGGGTACGCAACGTGACCCCTATGTACGTGTTTTGTAAGTATTTAAGTTGTGATGTGCCGACCCATGTGCATGCCTTGCATGTACGCTTCTTTATGTTCGGTTCGTACTTCGAACACGTCGTGTAATAGCATTTTACGTGTTGTGTTTTACATAGTATGTTATGCTTTCCTATTATATCAATGTACAACACCATTTGACATGAAAAAAAGCCTCTATGAGTTACGTTATCTATGATTATGTGTCGCGTTCTAGTCTACAAAATTTAGTACTTAGCCAATTCTTCCATTTTTATTATTTTAACAAAAATAACACAATCAATGATCAAAACCATGTTCTAATTATCACAAAAAAAATTTCAAAGATCATTTTATCATATAACAAGACATCAACCAAATTTAGTGATTAACTTTTCATAATTTTTATCACTTTTGACCAAATTTCCCTTTTTCATTAAAATTCAATACATCACTTTTCATTTAAAATTTTAGGGATGTTACGAATTGTAACATCCCTAAATTTTTTTTAATGAAAAGTTATGTATTGAATTATAATTAAAAAGGGAAATTTGGTCAAAGGTGATAAAAGTTATAAAAGATTAAGCACAAGTTTGGTCAATGTCTTTTTATATTATAAAATGATATTTGGAAATTATTTTGTGATCATTAGAATATGATTTTGATCATTCATTTTTGTGATAAAGGAATCTTCTTAAGGAGGAAGTGATTGTAACTTACAATCAACCCCCCCCCCCCCCCCCCAAGAAGATTCTGTCATTGGAATCTTTTCATAAACTACAAGATCATCATTTTGACTTTCGTTTCTCGCATCTGTCCTAGAATATGCTTCCATGATTCGTTTGCAAGCTCACTTCAACTATATTTTTTTCATTATAGCAATTTACTTTGCTATTTTCTAGTAGTAATTTTCAAGTGCTAAACCATTTGCTCGATGTCAATTTTAATGAACATCATACATATCTAATTATTAACCATATAATGACTTGTTCCATAATCATTAACATTTAAATTTGATTCTTAATAAAATTGTAATTTCATCCCCATTTTACATGTTATAATGTCTTTGGTCTTTTGATTAGTACAAATTTTTGACGTTTATAATTCTTTATTTCAAAACCAAATTCAAATTCTTCATTTATAATCCTGCTTTTAGGACTTATTTGAAACGTTGCATTCTTTATCCCATATACCCTTTAACTCTTAATACCACATGCTTCGTGTAACACCTTGTTTTGAGGCACTTTCATTATTGACACTTATATTGAGATTTATTGCGTTTTGTTCCCTAAGTAAAAGAAAGAGAGCAAAATAGGCCCTTGTGGCATTTTCATAGTTTGGGATGTGTGTGTGTGTGTGTGGGGGGGGGGGGGGTACTAGGGCACACCCTAGTATGTTGGGCGTACATCTGTACGGAGGCCGTACGTGCCATACATGCAAACCCTAATTTTTAGGATTTGGCTCATATTTAAACCCCGTTATAGCCTCATTTCCCCTCACTTCATCAACCTCCATGCTCTTTAAATGTTTTTGCAAACCTAATCCATCTTTTGAAACAATTCTAAGCTTGAGTGAGTGTTTTCTTGTGCCTTTGAAGAAGAAGGAAGGAAGTAGAGGCCATCTTTGAGGAGTGGAGCTCTTTAGATCTAGAGTCTCACCATGTTTTGGCATAATTTGGATGTATAAAGTTCTAGACTTGGTGAAGTTTCATTTAGATCTTGTGTTGGGTTTGATTTTTGGTTCCTTTTGTCCTAAATATGGTGACTCATGAACATAGTATGTTCTTGACCCATTAAGTTGTCCTTTCAGACCCTAGGAAGGGTCTTAAGTCATAAAAATGGGGTCTAAATAGTTGATTTTATTCAATACATCCTTTAAAGGGTCTTAATGGATTAAGATGTTGAGGTAAGCTCTTAATGGACCTGCAAATTCATAAAGTTGGAAACCTTATGACTATGGAGGGTATTTTAGCCTTGGATCTGGAAGTTGGACATAAGGACTTATGACATTAAGAACTTAATGAAGTTTGGTAGATCTGGGTGTATGCCCTGCATAATCTAAGTGTGCATCGCGTACATGGTCAAAGCCCTGATGTCGGTTAACTATGGGGTATGCCCCGCGTACCTTGGGAGTATACCCCACATACGTCTTCTAAGTCGACTTGATTGATTCGAACCGACTGGGTTGACTCAGTTGACTTATGGATTTGGATCAGTTTGACTTTGACTTTGAGCAACTTTGACCAAGCGGTAATTTGGGTAATTTGGTTGGTATTTGAAAATTGGTCTTTTGGATGGTGATTTAGAATTGGTATTTAGTTGGATAGGTGTTTGTTAAAGCTAAGATTTGGAGTCGGGACCTCATCAGCTATTGATTAGATCGAGAGGTGATTTTTCCTTACTATACTTATGGGTCGAAGGCACCAAGGCCAACCCGTTGGATTGATATCTAAGTTTACTGTATGTTGTTATGCTGTAGTGATTTGTTAGATTTGTATCTTGGTATATAGGGTGTTGTTATGCTGTAGAGATTTGTTAGATCTGCCTGTTATCTGTTTAATGGCTATATGTTTATTTGTTACATGTGTCGACGTAGTATGGTTGGGTTGAGACTGTACTGCTTTGTGCTGCTGGTCAACAAACTTGGTAATGTTGATATCACTATATCGTTATGTGTGGTTGGAGTGAGGCATACCAATGGAGACTGAAGGCCAAGAGACCCAGGGCGGCCCGGATAGAATGAAGGCTAGTGAGGCGGACCAATCAGGCTGATGGCCTAGAGAATGGTCTAGATAGGCTGAAGGCCCGGTGAGGTGGTCCACACATGTTGAAGGCTTTGTGAGCGGTCCAGATAGTCTGTAGGCTGTCGCGACGTTCCAGTTAGTCTGAAGGCTCTGTATGTATGTTATTGTTTGTTATTTGTGTACGGTGTTAAATTGGGGGAACTAACTAAGCTTCGTGCTTACAGTTTCAGTTTATTGTTTCAGGTGCTTCAGATGATTGTGGCAAGGTGAATGCGTGACCGTACACATCCTTGATTTTACGTCTGATTGGATCTTGGGAGAATCTGATTTTAAATAATGTTTTGGAAACAATGGTTTTGTAAACACTTCTTTTAGCACTTGGGTTGTTTTGAAAAGTTTAAATTTTTTGAAATTTTTTGGGGTGTTACTAGTTGGTATCAAAGCCTTGGTTTGAGTGAATTGGAGGGACACCTGTGTGAATCCAGTCTCAAACTAAGGAACTGCAAAGATTTTAAAAAATGATTTTTCAAAAATTGTTTTCAAAATAATCAAGAAAGGATGCAATGTTTACGATCAGCCGGAACCAGTAAGTAGACCCTAAATTACCACACTATTATTTGATATTATGATATGTTAGATCTGCATGCTAGTGATAGGCGAAGGATCTTTCAGAATTGCATGATAAAATTGTCTGATTATACGATGCCTGATAGCCTAGGGTTCTTTCTTATATGAAATTGACATCATTACTGTGGTCACTAGTGTGCATCATAGTTATACATAAAAAAGATTCTATAGCCTGAGAATGTTTGATTTAGCTTTACTTCATGTTCGTGTTTGATTAAGGGCTTACAGTAGAGTCAAGTATTCGATTGTCTATGGGATCTAGCGTTATGTATGATTAGCATGCACGAGTGGCTGCAGGGTTGGTGGAAATTTCATGAGTGGGTGCAGTTCATAGCAGGTAAGCATGAGGAATGATTAGCCACTCTTGAGAGAGTGAGGGAAGGACGAAGGTGTATCCGTTATGTTGGGAGATATAGATCGAGAATTTCATATAAGGATCTGTCTGATGTTATTGTGTTTTAGTGCCAGTCGGCTCCTCTGCTCGAATGTTGCTTTCTTTGTGCTTTGTGGGACCAATATTGATATGAGTTAACCATCAAATGAATACATTAAATTACATGCTATGAAGGTTAAATAATCTTAGAATGAGGGATTTGGACCTATTGTGCAGCTGTTGTCTGAGTCTAATCGTTATAGGGTTGAGTCCTTTAGTCGAAAGATTATCTAAGCTTTGTTGCATGTAATTGTATTCATGAAGTGGTTAGCTGACATTAGTAGGGGTTCTTCATCAGCTCATGGCAGGGGAGGTGGGGGGATCCTAGGAGATCTTAGGAAGTAATTTAGTCCAGTGGTTTCTCTGTTAAGCAAGTTTTGGGAGTATTGTTATGAGTAGGTCTTAGAGGACCTGCGATGATTCTTGAGGAAAGTATGGATAGGTGTGGAAGGTAGTATTGGGCCTGTACTACTGGAAGCACATGATCCATACTCGAATCGAGGAGAGTTTCGGGAATTCTAAGGCCTGTTCGGGAGAGATAGCATGGTTTGATGCCATGATTCGTGGAAGTGGTTCCTTATCTGTCGATCTTTTGGCCATGGTTGCTCTGGAATGGGGATGGGTCTGGTAATTGTTTTGGGCCCCAGTGGCGATATCAGGTTGGGTTGAATGGGCAGACCTAGATGTGTTTGTTGGTTTTGAGGTCTCGAGGGTTTTGCTCGAGGTCATGCATTCGAGTCGCGGGACTCAAGAAGGAAACGATTGTTATGATCGGCTTGGGGATTGCAGCTGGAAGTGAGTGGTTGATTGATGGATTGGAATGTTGCTATCTATAGTGGGGATTTTTTCTTTTGAGTTTTCCGAGTTCAGAGAAGGAATGAGTAGGCTTGTGTCTATCAGAATTAGGATGTAACCCTGCATGGGGACTGTTGGTTGTGGTGGTTGGCGACAGTATGTTAGCGTGGGAATACGTAAGGGGATTGATGTGGTATGGATGCTTTGTTATGAAATCAAGGGTCCACATTGTTTGGAAATAGGCAGGTCAGACACCGGATTGAAGGTCAAGGAATTAACAGCTTATTTAAGGCTTTTGATGCACATTATGGATTTGGAATTGCTGGAAATCCGCGATTGATGTGTTTGGGTTCTTTTCTGTGCGTTTGGTAGTGGCCATACTCAAGGGCAAGGTGTGGATTCAACGAATGGATGAATGTTAGTCCTGGATTATAGGTTCTGAAATTTAGATCTGATAAGCTTCTAATCTCGGGGAGCATATTGATAGACTTAATTCGATGTTTGTATCCTTGAGAGTCCCCAACTTTATGGATCCCTCTCCGGACTTTCAGTCTTAGCCGGGAATAGTGGAGTATGCTGGCGATGTTTGTGCCTCGCTGCAAGTGGTTATCTAGTCCAGGCTCGTGTTTGGAGCCACCTTGTTTTCGGATGAAGGGTGCTACAATAGAGAGCGGTCAGGAGTCCTGATTCCCCAGTGGAATCAACAAGGTAAGTCAGGTTCGGAAGGGTTCTATATTGTTCGGATGGTAAGGTATCGTAATAATAGTGTTCAGAGATAACTTTGTTTGCTTAAGAGTCAATCGAGGTATTGGATCTCCGGATATTGGGAAAGTTGTGTTGGTTTCTTTAGTGATGAAGTTAGAAGGTCAAGGATGGTAGGGATAGCCAGCCGCCTGATTGAGCTGACTTTTAGTTTGGATCGGGTTCTAGGGAGGTCTGTTTGAATGTCCCGAGGTGGAGATATGGAGTCACTACCGTGGGTTACTTATATCAGGAGACTTCGAGGATGAAGTTTAAGTCAAGTGGAGGAGAATTGTAACATCTTGTTTTGACGCACTATCATTGTTGACCCTTATATTGAGATTTATTGCATTTTGGTCCTTAAGTAAAAGAAAGAGAGCAAAATATGCCCTAGTGGCATTTTTGTAATTTGGGCTGTGGAGGGGAGTACGTTATGCATACGTATGTACGCTAAGAGTACTAGAGCGCGCCCTAGTATGTTGGGCATACATTTCAGACATGCAAACCCTAATTTTTAGGGGTTGGCTCATATTAAGCCCCATTATAGCCTCATTTCCCCTCACTTCATCAGCCTCCATCCTCTTTAAACGTTTTTGCAACCCTAATCCATCTTGTGAAGCAATTCTAAACTTGAGTGAGCGTGTTCTTGTGCCTTTGAAGAAGAAGGAAGCAAGTAAAGGCCATCATGGAGGAATGGAGCTCTTTAGATCCAAATTCTCACCATCTTTTGGCATCGTCTGGAGGTATAAAGTTCTAGACTTGGTGAAGTCTCATTTAGATCTTGTGCTGGCTTTAAATTTTGGTTCCTTTTGTCCCAATTCCCAAATATGGTGACTCGTGAACATGGCATGTGCTTGACCCATTAAGTTGTCCTTTCATACCCTATGAAGGGTCTTAAGTCATAAAATGGGGTCTACATGGTTGGTTTTATTCCATGCATCATTTATAGGGTCTTAATGGATTAAGATGTTGAGTTAAGCTCTTAATGGACATGAAAATTCATAAAGTTGGAAAATTTATGACTCTGGAGGGTATTTTAGCCTTGGATCTGGAAGTAGGATGTAAGGAATTATGACATTAAGCACTTAATGAAATTTGGGAGAACTGGGCATATACCCTGCGTAATCTGAGTATGGAACGCGTACATAGTCAAGGCCCAGGTGAAGGTTAATGATGGGGTACGCCTCACGTACTTCTTCTGATTCGACCAGACTGGTTTGACTCGGTTGGGTTGACTCAGTTGACTTAAAGATTTGGATCAATTTGAGTTTGACTTTGACCAAGTTGGACCAAGGGGTATTATGGGTAATTTGGTTGGTATTTGAGAACTGGTCATTTAGATGGTGATTTAGAATTGGTATTTGGTTGGATAGGTGTTGGTTAAAAGCTGAGATTCAGAGTCGGGACCTCATAAATTATTGATCAAATCGAGAGATGAGTTTTCCTCACTGTACTTATGGGTTGAAGGCACCAAGGCCGACCCATTGGATTGATATCTTGGTTTACCGTATGTATCTATGTTGTAGTGATCTGTTAGATCTGTATCCTGGTATATAGGATGTTGCTATTTTGTAGTGTTGTGTTAGATCTGCTTGTCATCTGTTTACTAGCTATATGTTTATCTGTTGCATGTGTCGACATAGTATGGTTGGGTTGAGACTGTACTGCTTTGTGTTGTTAGTCAACAAACTCGCTAATGTTTATATCGATATGTCGTTATATGTGATTGGGTTGAGGCATACCAGTGGAGACTGAAGGCCAAGCGTAACATCCGGATTCCCAGGTATTATATTTTATTTTCTTATTTTTGTAAGTTGTGAGGAGACTCGGCGAGTTGGTGTCTAAACTCGCCGAGTATGGTCGCATATTCGTATGCGATTTCACAGCTGGACTCGGTGAGTTCACGATGCACTCGGCGAGTCCACGCTGTTTAATGCAGCCCTAATTTCCAGGGTTTGAGACCTATTTAAAGGCCCTTAGGGCCGTCATTTACGGCCACCAACCCCCAGAGAGAAACCCTAAGAGATCTAGAGCGTTTGTGAGGAAGGAGAGGCCATTCTTGATCCTTTTGTGGGTGTTTTTGCAAGAAGGAAGTGACCAAGGCAAGAGGAGGCTGAAGGAGGTGCGATTTTGGTGGTTTTTGAGTTCATAGAGATTGTATTGAGGTATTTTTCTCGGACCTTCTTCAGTTTTGGTGTTGATTCTTAGTGTTAGGGTTTTCTAACCCTTTTAGAGGTTGATTAAGTGGAGCATTTGGTCCCTTCTCGAGTTTGTGTCTTGGATTTGGAACCAAAGAGGTCCAGAGACCTTAATCCTTGGAGCTTTATGAGTCATTTTGGGAGCCATGAGCTTGGGATGTCATTTTTGGGGCTAAATCACCAAGTTAGACCATTTTGATGTTGTATGAGTGTCAAGGTCTGAACTTTACGTGATTATCATGCTTGGGAAGGCCAGATCTATGAATGTATGGAACATATCTGACCTCAGGAGTTGTATGGAGTTTGTGCATGGCATGAACTCGCCGAGTCCGAAGAACAGACTCGGCGAGTAGTATGAAGGTTTCCCGTAAATCAATTAGTGAGTGGACTTACCGAGTTGGGGAATAACTCGGCGAGTCAGGGAGAGTCATGGGGGACTAAGTTCAAGATGGAACTCATCGAGTTGTTCTTGAGACTCGGCGAGTTGAGTCGGGGTGGCCCCGCGATTCATGCCAGGTGGAACTCGTCGAGTCATGGGAAGTACTCGACGTGCCAAGAGAGGGTCTAAGAGAGTCAGTGGACATGTGTAGACTCGCCGAGTCGCCCTAGTGCACTCAATGAGTCAGGTCAAAGTTTGACCGTTGACCTTGTTGACTTTTAGGGTTGAGTACAGTTGTATTTATGAGAGTATTTACTTTATGTGATTAGGCGGAGGCTAGATCACATTTCTACCGAGTCAGACACTTACCGAGACACCGAGGTGAGTCTTCTCACTATACGTTACCTAGAGTGGTATATTGTGTGGACCAGAGGGTCTTATGTGTTATGTATGAGATTATGTGCTATGTGTTATATGTATGTGAATCATAACATATGAAAACAGATCTAAAGGATTACCTTGAATTGCTTGCTTGAATCTTCTTGTCCTTGGAGCTTAGAGTCACAATTGTCACTCCTCTAATGGCTTACTGATGTGTGTAAAACCAACTAGTTTTAATCCTACTAACTTAAACACAAAGACAAACACACGAAAGGCAATGTACCTATCGATTAGCAGTTTAGTTCAGGTAAGTAGGGTATCGAACACAGGGAACGGTAAACAATTAAAATAAATGCTAATATTATCTAAATAAAACAATTAATAGAACAGGGGTTTTCTCTAGTTTTGCAAGACTAGAAACTTAAACAATTAACTAAAACATAAACTAAGAAACTAAGAGCTAAGCAAATAAAAATCAACTAAATTCAATAATAAAGAGGACTTCTGTTTTGGTTCGACTCATTTGTTCCCATGGATGATTTCAATGTATCAGATTAATTCTTCATTGGCTACCGACTAAGATGATTAGTTTCACGTTCGATATTACTAATCCTTAGGAAACAAATTAACTCAAGCAGTGGCCAGTTGTCTAAATTAACGGATTTCCTAGTTATTGATTCGGGTTAAACAAGACTTGTAATGGTTAATTAAATTGGCCCTTCAATTAACCTCTTGCTGATGTTCATCAAACAAGCTCACACATTAACTTACCTATCTTCTAGTTAATTCTAGTTTCACATTCTTTATTCCTAGACATACAACTATGTGGTCACAATAAATCATATGAAATTAATAACTAAGAGATGTTCATACAACTTAATTACTAATTTATTAACAGAATAATACTTATTGTTAACACATAAGGTTCTTTAATAAGCTTAATAAAACATAATCACCAATTAAAATTAATCCTAATCAAATAATCAATCCATGTTCACAAATTCATTTACCTAAACAGAAGTTATGAGTTTTAGCTCATGATTACAGCAGAAACAAGCTCAAAAACGAAATCAATTGGTAAAAACATAGTTCAAACAAGAGATTAGGTAAAGAGTAAACTTGATTTTGACTTGATTCTCCTTAAAATTGAATGTAGGGTTGATTCCCTTGCTTCCTACACTCCAGCAGCACCTTTAGTCGACAATTGGCCTCCAAGGGTTTCTCTATATGCTAGGGTATCGATCTGAAAGTCCCTTTATATAGATTTTCACAAAACAGGGGCTACTCGGCGAGTCCAGTGACCTACTCGGTGAGTCCGTCACTTAAAATCCCGTGTACGGCAAGTCAGCGCGTCCAGAATCGCAAAACTTCTGACCAACTCGGCGAGTTGATGGCCTACTCGCCGAGTACGTTTGGAATCAACATTTTCTCAAAACATGAAAGTAGTCCGAAATTGTGTCTAGTTTTCAGAACATTTTGAATCTCATCAATCGGAGTTATGGTTCATGAGATATGACCAAAACACTGACGATGGGTCAAGCTGTCCAACAACATCCTTCTTTCTTCAAAATCCAAGATCCAAGCGTCCAATCGCCAATTCCGCTTCATTTTCCACCCGAGCATGTCTTTGTTACTGAAAATGAAATATTTAAGCTAATTAAGCACCTTTGGTTCATTATTTGAGATAAAATTAACATAAAGTATTAAGATAATGCATGAATTTTATAACTAAATATACTCATATCACTTACAAACACCAACTAGCAAGAGGATGATAATAGAGAGAAAGAGGAGGGTGAGAAATCGGCCAGGGTTTCTTCAGATGCAAGAGTGCCGATTTCCTTCACCCAAAGGGTCTATATATACTAGTGAGCTTCCTAGGGTTTCACCCTTAAAACCCTAATTGGATAACTTAGGCCCTAAGCAATCCAATCTCCTTATTGATAAGCCCTTGGACGATTTCTAGGCTCTTCCAAACCCTAAAATCGTCCACCCCTTATCCATAAGGAATCACAGCCCAAAATACAACTATCATACAATTGACAGTTTATGCCCCTTTATTCAATTAATATCTTTAAGTCACCAAATTAATCCCTTATTAATTTATGACTTATATTAATCAAATAACAATATTATTATTCCTTATATTATTCTCATAATATATTAATAATATTTCTTCTCTCATTATAAATCATCTTGTCAAGTTGCTATGGTGAAGGCAACCCAAAAGGACAATGCACAACTGGGTCAAATACTCGCCAAATATAGTTGCAGCCTTAGACACTATTCCAACAGTCTCCTACTTGGATAAGTCTAGTAACTATATATACAAGCACAATCTTATTCGCAATCGTAGCTCTCAAAGACGCTGTCAAACTCTGATCTTATCAGTCCTGTCCTTTAGATAAGGGGTTATATAGTCCTCTGTTCAGACATCATGTAGACACAATCTTTGTCCAGCGTTTAGTTTCTCGATCTCAGATTTATTCGACATAGAACTTAATCGAACGCATCAATTCAGTTCTGACCGGGCCCGGCACATAAGTCAAATCAAATCATCGAGCGGCCGAGATATCGCTTTTACCCTCTTAGGATAAAAGTAACAGATAAACTTCGACTTATATGCATTTACTTATTCACTAACCAATTATACACAACAATGCGTTTTATAACATCAATTTACTGATGCGGTTTCGCATCATCAATGTACAACCAATTAACAAATAACAAACTATATATCTAGGTTTTAAGACCATATGATATTATCATCTTGCGATCACCTACAATATATATATATATATATATATATATATATATATATATATATATATATATATATATATATATATATATATATATATATATATATATATTAAAGTGATTCCACCAAGTGCGGGTTTGTTCCAATGCTCAAAACTAGTCCGTAAGCACTCATGAACGTTGTAGCAACCCTTTGCTATGTATAATACCATTTAGACAATCTACATACCAATTCATGACAATCTTCTTTCATATCTACTTCCAACATATGAACGATTGTGGACTGTTTGAATAATTCGATTATTCTTAATAACTCAATTATTCAGGAAGTCAAAACATGCAAAGTGAAACAATAGTTAAACAATTAACATATGACAGTAACTTTACTCATAAATAATACTCCTTTATTTAATCATCAAATGTCAATTACATTTATCTATTACAAGTTTCTAAAACTATCTAATCTAAACAAATATCATCCTTAAGCCCAATACTTCTAGCATGATGCAAATGCTTAACCCTACTTAGTCCCTTCATAAGCGGATCTGCTGGGTTATCTTCTGATGATATCCTCCTAACCACGAGGTGTCCTTCTTCTACTCGATGTCTAATAAAGTGATATTTTCTGTCGATATGACAAGATCTACCATGATCCCTCAGTTCCTTGGTCATGGCAACCGCTCCTTCATTATCACAGAAAATTTCCATAAGCTCCTTTATGGCAGACACAACTCCAAGATCACCGATGAAGTTCTTCAACCATATTGCCTCCTTCGACGCTTCGCTCGCTGCAATGTATTCCGATTCGCACGTTGAATCAGCTACGGTTTCCTGCTTGGAACTTTTCCAAGTTACTTCTCCTCCATTAAGGGTAAAGACCCAGCCCGACTGCGAACGGTAGTTGTCCCTGTCGGTCTGGAAGCTGGCGTCACTATACCCTCACACCTTAAGTCATCACTCCCCCCGAGGACTAAAAACCATTCCTTGGACCTTCGAAGGTACTTAAGGATATTCTTGAACGCAATCCAATGGGGTCTGCCAGGGTTCCCTTGATATCTACTGACCATGCTCAAAGCAAAGGCTACATCAGGGCGAGTACAAGTCATAGCATACATGATTGAGCCAACTGCAGAAGCGTATGGTACTCGGCTCATTTCTGCTATCTCAGCTTCGGTACTCTGACTTTGAGTCTTACTCAACTTGGCATTACTTTGTATCGGTAATTCTCCCTTCTTCGAATTTTCCATACTAAAACGTTTTAGTACTTTATCTAAGTAAGTGTTCTGACTAAGTCCTATTAGTCTCTTACTTCGTTCTCTCACTATACTTATTCCAAAAATATAGGAAGCCTCTCTGAGGTCCTTCATAGTGAAGCACTTCCCGAGCGATGACTTAACCTCCTGCAGTGTCAGGACGTCGTTTCCTATGAGTAGTATGTCATCGACATACAAAATGAGGAAGTTAACTATACTCCCACTGGCTTTGACATATACACATGATTCATCTTCGCTTCGTACAAATCCAAACTCTTTGACTTTCTCATCGAAGCAAAGATTCCATCTGCGATACGCTTGCTTAAGCCCATAAATGGACTTCTCAAGCTTGCACACTCTATTGGGATGCTTTGTATCGACAAAATCCTCTAGACGAGCCATGTAAACATCCTCAGCCAACTTTCCATTAAGGAAAGCGGTCTTGACATCCATCTGCCATATCTCATAATCATGAAATGCAGCAACGAGCTATGACCGGACCAGAGGGTCCAACGTGCTACGGGACTTGAGGGTCCCGCTGAGACACATCGACCGGAAGATCGTATTATAGCCTCGAGTGGCGTATATGTTGTATGCGGTATTTTGGGGAACTCACTAAGAATTTATCCTTACAGTTGTTGTGTTATGTGTTTCAGGTACTAGTGATGAGCGTGGGAAGGCGCCGACATGATTCGTACACACACACGCATTGGAGTTTATGTTTGAGATTCTGGGGAGATGTTTTGTGATGATAACATTTGATACAATATGTTTTGACATTATTTTATGAGTAAATGTAGGTTTTAAAAATGAAAAATTGTTTTGAAAATTTATGTTGTTACTAGTTGGTATCAGAGCGTTGGTTTGAGGGATTCAGATGCATCTTCGGGCGTATCTGAACTCAAACTGAGGATTTGAGGAAAAATTTTGATAACGAAGTAAAATTTTTGAAAAGAGTAAAAAGAGTTTTGAGACAAACAGAGCAGAGCTGTGTGTACGATCAGCCAGCGCCCGAACGGTGAATCCCCTAAAAGTACCCTTACATTATGTGTTATGAGATATGTTATGTTACAATATGCATGCTAGAGTAGGCTAGGTATACATATTAGGACTAGAGTGACCTGATTTGTGATGCCTTAGCCTAGGAGATTTCTGCTGCTGAGATACTTTGAGAGCGAGTAGATAGCAGTTAGGAGCTCATGAGAATAGAGTACTTGTAATCCAAGATCCAAGGAGGAGGACTTGGAGTGAATGCTGATGCGGTGTGGTCAGTAGTATTGGGCCCGTACTACTGAAGACACCGGATCAGTGGGCATTCCAAGTAAGAATCTTTTGGACAACGGAGGACAAGTAGGGTTGCGTCATCGAGTATGAGTATGCTCGATCGAGTCTTTGATAATTTTTGTTGTATTTCAGAGGCATCATGGTTGGGACTCGACACACACCTGAGAGCAGTGGTGTCAGCGACGAGGAGATCCGTCGATTGATTCACGAGGAGGTGCTTGCTGCCATCCGGGCTGAGATTCCTGAGATGTTTGGGGACATCAAGACCACTTTGATTGAGACTTTTGATGAACGGTATGCAGCGCTGACTGAGGCTGCTGCAGCTGCAGCTACTGCTGCTGTTGCTGCTGCCAGACCTTAGGGAAGTGACTCGTTGTTGTTCCGGGAGTTCAGCAACACGAAGCCACCAGAGTTCGATGGGACGCAGGACGTGATTGCCGCTATGAGATGGATCTCTGACATCGAGGGATGTTTCTATACGTGTTCTTGTCCAGAGCACTTGAGGGTTCGGTTTGCCTTGAACCATCTCCGCCTGGGAGTGAAGGATAGGTGGAAGTTCGTGACGACGAACTTCAATTTGGCTGAGATTTCCGAGGTGAACTAGGAGAGGTTCACCGCTATGTTCAGAGAGGAGTATGTTCCCCCGGTGGAGAGGGAACGGTTGATTAAGGAGTTCTTGACCCTCAAGCAGGGTACTGATTCTGTGGCAGTGATCACCAGGAAGTTTCATGAGATGGCGATGTTTTTCCCTAAGCAGGTGTCTTCTGAGCAGGCTCGTATGAGCCATTATCTGAGTGTTCTGAGGAGACATATTCGGGAGTTCATGTCGAACTCGACTTACCGGACATTTGCTGAGCTCCAGGAAAATGCCCGGAAGAGGGAGATTGAGTTGGACACTCAGGCTAGGGAGGAGGCCGAGTCACAGAGGGCGGATCAACGACCGGCTCAGTCTCTGCCGGCAGCCAAGCGGGCTAGACCCGCTGATTCTAGATCTGGGGGCGCGAAGGGCCGCACTTGTGGGAAGTGCGACAAGAGTCACAAGGGGTCGTGCGGGGCTGGGGTATGCTACAAGTGTGGGAAGGAGGGGCATATTGCGAGGGATTGCCCCAAGGGATTTTCGGTTTGCTTTCATTGCAACCAGACCGACCATCGGAAGGCCAAGTGCCCTCAACTTCTTCAAGGGTCAGTGCAGGGATCTGTGCCTCCTTCTAGGGCTACCGAGGTTCGGTCGGTGAAGGCCGAGGCCCCGAATGCTCGTGGGAGAGCATTTCAGTTGACTGCGGAGGAGGTCCGCGCAGCGCCCGATGTTGTGGCTGGTATGTATTCTCTTTTCATCTTTTATTTGAGTTGAGTTTTTATGCTTAAATGATGATATGCGTAGGTACTTTTCTTGTGAGTTCTGTGCCTACTCTAGTTTTATTTGACTAGGGTGCGAGTTGGTCGTTCGTTTCTGTAGCTTTTAGTCAGCACATTAGTATCCGTCGAGAGGCGTTAGATCAACCTCTGCGAGTTTCTATAGCTGATGAGCGAGCAATGTATGCTTCAGATGTGATTCGAGGATGTGTCCTTGAGATCTTTGGTGTGGAGTTCCCGATAGATCTGGTTCTGATCGCGATGGGGGACGTGTGTGTTATAGTGGGTATGGATTGGTTGAGCTGATATGGAGCTGTGATAGACTGCGAGCGTCAATTGGTGACGATTCGAGATCCTAGTGGGGGAGTTCTTACGGTGTACGGCGAGGGTACACGTACGGGGTCAGCATTTTGCTCGGCCGCCAGAGCGAGACAGAGTCTACAACAGGGCTGTAGGGGATTTGTGGCATATGTGATGGATGTGAGGGTTGATTTAGAGAGACCGAAGTTAATTGATGAGGTCCCGATAGTGCGTGAGTTTCCGGATGTGTTTCCATAGGAGTTGTCGGGTGTGGCTCCGGAGAGGAAGGTAGAGTTCTATATTGAATTAGTTCCGGGAGCTGCGCCTATCGCCAAGGTGCCTTATCGCCTTGCGCCTCTGGAGATGCAAGAGTTATCCTCGCAGCTCCAGGAGCTGCTGGGGAAGCGATTTATCAGGCCGAGCAGTTCGCCATGGGGGGCGCCTATTCTTTTTGTCAAGAAGAAGGATGGTTCGCACGGGATGTGCATTGATTATCGTGAGTTGAATAAGCTAACGGTCAAGAACCGTTACCCATTGCCGAGGATTGATGATTTGTTCGAACAGTTGCAGGGAGCATCTTGGTTCTCCAAGATCGATTTGAGGTCTGGGTATCATCAGGTGAGGGTGCGCGAGGAGGACGTCCAGAAGACAGCATTCCGGACTCGTTATGGGCATTACGAGTTCGTGGTGATGCCTTTCGGACTCACCAACGCACCGGCGGTGTTCATGGATCTCATGAACAGGGTGTGTAGACCGATGTTGGATCGCCCAGTGATCGTGTTCATTGACGACATATTGGTGTATTCGAGATCCAGAGAGCAGCATGATGAGCATTTGAGGGAGATCCTCGGAGTTCTGAGATCGGAGAGGCTTTATGCCAAGTTCTCCAAATGTGAGTTCTGGCTACGAGAGGTTCAGTTTTTGAGGCATCTCGTTAACCAGAATTGGATATTGGTCGATCCGGCCAAGATTGAGGCGGTCATGAGGTGGGAGGTGCCGAGATCACCCACCGAGATCAGGAGTTTCTTGGGTTTGGCCGGCTATTATCGGAGATTTATTAAGGATTTCTCCAAGATCGCCGTGCCACTCACCAAGTTGACCCGGAAGAGTGTTGCGTTTTCTTGGGGTTCGGAGCAGCAGACCTCGTTCGAGACACTTCGCCAGAAATTATGAGAAGCCCTAGTGTTAGCCCTTCCGGAAGGGATGGAGGATTTTGTGGTATATTATGATGCATCAATATCCGGATTGGGAGCGGTGCTTATGCAGAAGGGGCATGTGATAGCATATACATCAAGGCAGCTTAAGCGTCATGAGTCGAGATATCCCACTCATGATTTGGAGCTGGGAGCGGTAGTGTTCGCTCTCAAAATATGGCGACATTATCTGTATGGGGTTCGGTGTACGATATACACGGACCACAAGAGCTTGAAGTATTTGATGGATCAGCCCAACCTGAATATGCGCCAGAGGAGGTGGTTGGACGTGGTCAAGGATTATGATTGTGAGATCCTGTACCACCCGGGCAAGGCTAATGTTGTAGCTGATGCACTGAGCCGTAGGGCGGAGGGCGCCCCAATATGAGGTGTTTGTTTGAGATTGACAGTGATGACCCCGGTGTTGGATGATATTCGTGGGGCCCAGTCTGAGGCTGTGAATCCAGAAAGCCAGAAGAGAGAGCGAGTTGTCGGGCTGGTATCAGAATTAGTTACCGATAGCCGGGGCTTATGACATTTCAGGGTCAGATATGGGTACCGTCCGTGGGCGGACCGCGTACCATTTTTATGGAAGAGGCTCATCGATCAAAATTCTCGATCCATCCCGGGGCCACTAAGATGTATTTGGACCTGAAAAAGGAATATTGGTGGCCCTGTATGAAGAGGGATGTTGCATGGTTTGTAGAGAGATGCTTGACCTGTCACAGGGTGAAGGCCGAGCACCAGCGTCTACATGGTAAGCTGCAGCCATTAGAGATTCCCGAGTGGAAATGGGAACAGATTACCATGGAGTTCATCACCAAATTGCCAAGGACCGCGAGGGGTGTCGATGCAATCTGGGTGATTGTGGATAGGTTGACGAAGAGTGCTCACTTCCTGGCCATCAGTGAGAGCTCTTTTGCGGAGAAGTTGGCAGAGATGTGCGTGAGAGAGGTGGTATCGCGGCATGGAGTGCCGATCTCGATTGTCTCAGATCGATATGTATGTTTCACTTCCAGATTCTGGAAGAAGTTTCATGAGGAATTGGGTACGAAACTACATTTTAGTACCGCATACCACCCACAAACTGATGCGTAGAGTGAACGGATGATTCAGACGCTCGAGGACATGCTCTGAGCATGTGTGTTGGATTTCGGCGGGAGTTGGGACACGTATTTGCCCTTGGCGGAGTTTTCTTATAACAACAGCCATCATTCGAGCATTGGCATGCTGCCCTTTGAGCTGTTGTATGGGAGGTGGTGTCGAACCCCTATTTGCTGGGGAGAAGTAGGGCAGCGTGTGATGGGTAGTACTGAGATTGTGCTTCAGACATAGCAGATCCAGCAGGTCAGACAGAGGTTGTTGACCGCTCAGATTCATTAGAAGAGTTATACGGACAGACGCCGGTCCGAGCTCGAGTTTCAGGTCAGTGACTTCGTGCTCCTGAAGGTCTCTCCTTGGAAAGGAGTGATCCGATTTAGGAAGAGGGGCAAGTTGGGACCCCGATATATTGGTCCTTCCAGGGTGATCGTGAGGGTAGGTAGAGTAGCCTATCGTTTGGAGTTGCCAGCAGAGTTGGGTCAGATTCATGACACTTTCCACGTGTCGCGGCTGCGAAAGTGTATAGCCGACGAGTCGGCAGTGGTGCCATTAGAAGATATTCAGGTGGATGCGAGCCTGGATTATGTTGAGAGACCGGTGGCGATCAGTGATTGAAAGATCAAGGTTCTGAGGAACAAGGAGGTGCCTCTGGTGCAGGTCCAGTGGCAGCATCGGAAAGGGTCAGAGTTGACTTGGGAACCGGAGCGTGAGATGCGGGAGCAACATCCAGAGTTGTTTGCAGAGTGAGACTTCGAGGGCGAAGTCTGATTCTAGTGGGGGAGAATTATAACATCCGGATTCCCAGGTATTATATTTTATTCTCTTATTTTTGTAAGTTGTGAGGAGACTCGGCGAGTTGGTGTCTAAACTCGACGAATATGGTCGCGGATTCGTATGCGAGTTCACAGCTGGACTCGGCGAGTTCACGAGTGGACCATGAGTCCACGTTGTTTAATGAAACCCTAATTTCCAGGGTTTGAGACCTATTTAAAGGCCCTTATGGCCATCATTTGCGGCCACCAACCCCCAAAGAGAAACCCTAAGAGATCTAGAGCGTTTGTGAGGAAGGAGAGGCCATTCTTGATCCTTTTGTGCGTGTTTTTGCAAGAAGGAAGTGACCAAGGCAAGAGGAGGCTGAAGGAGGTGCGATTTTGGTGGTTTTTGAGTTCATAGAGATTGTATTGAGGTATTTTTCTCGGACCTTCTTCAGTTTTGGTGTTGATTCTTAGTGTTAGGGTTTTCTAACCCTTTTAGAGGTTGATTAAGTGGAGCATTTGGTCCCTTCTCGAGTTTGTGTCTAGGATCTGGACCCAAAGAGGTCCAGAGACCTTAATCCTTGGAGCTTTATGATTCAGTTTGGGAGCCATGAGCTTGGGATGTCATTTTGGGTCTAAATCACCAAGTTAGACCATTTTGATGTTGTATGAGTGTCAAGGTCTGAACTTTACGTGATTATCATGCTTGGGAAGGCCAGATCTATGAATGTGTGGAACAGATCTGACCTCAGGAGTTGTATGGAGTTTGTGCATGGTATGAACTCGCCGAGTCCGAAGAACAGAATCGGAAAGTAGTATGAAGGTTTCCCGTAAATCACTTAGTGAGTGGACTTACCAAGTTGGGGAATAACTCGGTGAGTCAGGGAGAGTCAGGGGGGACTGAGTTCAAGATGGAACTCGTCGAGTTGTTCTTGATACTCGGTGAGTTGAGTCGGGGTGGCGCCGCGATTCATACCAGGTGGAACTCGTCGAGTCAGGGGAAGTATTCGACGTGCCAAGAGAGGGTCTAAGAGAGTTAGTGGACACGTGTAGACTTGTCGAGTCGCCCTAGTGCACTCGACGAGTTGGGTCAAAGTTTGACCGTTGACCTTGTTGACTTTTAGGGTTGAGTATAGTTGTATTTATGAGAGTATTTACTTTATGTGATTAGGCGGAGGCTAGATCACATTTCTACCGAGTCAGACACTTACCGAGACATCGAGGTGAGTCTTCTCACTATACGTTACTTAGAGTGGTATATTGTGTGGACCAGAGGGTCTTATGTGTTATGTATGAGATTATGTGCTATGTGTTATATGTATGTTGTATGATGTTATAGACCGGACCGAAGGGTCCAACGATACAGACCGGGTCGGAGGGCCCAACGAGCTATGACCGGACCAGAGGGTCCAACGTGCTACGGGACTGGAGGTTCCCACTGAGACACATCGATCGGAAGGTCGTATTATAGCCTCGAGTGGCATATATGTTGTATGCGGTATTTTGGGGAACTCGCTAAGCATTTATGCTTACAGTTGTTGTGTTATGTGTTTCAGGTACTAGTGATGAGCGCGGGAAGGCTCCGGCATGATTCGTACACACACACGTATTGGAGTTTATGTTTGAGATTCTGGGGAGATGTTTTGTGATGATAACATTTGATACAATATGTTTTGACATTATTTTATGAGTAAATGTATGTTTTAAAAATGAAAAATTGTTTTGAAAATTTACGTTGTTACACCAAGAGACCCAGGGCGGTTCGAATAGAATGAAGGTCGGTGAGGCCATCCAGTCATGCTAAAGGTTTTGTGAGAGGTCCAGATAGTTTCTTGGTCGGCGCGACGTTCATTCAGGCTGAAGGCTCTGTATGTATGTTGTTGTTTGTTATGTGTGTATGGTGGTGAATTGGGAGAACTCACTAAGCTCTGTTCTTACAATTTCAATTTATTGTTTTAGATGCTTCAGATGATTGTAGCAAGGCAAAGGCGTGACTGTACACATCCTTGATTTTACGTCTGATTGGATCTTAGGAGACTCTGATTTTAAACAATGTTTTGGAAACAATGGTGTTGTAAACACTTCTTTTAGCAAATGGGTTGTTTTGAAAAGTTTAAATTTGTCGAATTTTTTTGGGGTGTTACACTGTAACATTCTGTTTCGGATCGTCCGTGATTAGGGTTTGGTGGCTGCAACCCGGGCATAAGGAAGCCTTAGGGTTGCGACAAGTTACTAGAAGCGTAGGGATTCTCGTCACCTTTATGTGGATATGAGGTTCATTGGAAACAAATTTATATCAAGGAATCTATGGAAGTTTGAAGTTTTGTGAAGATAGGTCCCTTGTTTGAAAAAGGTGGCAGCTGAGTACGCTGGGCGTACGTGTGAGTACGCTTAGCGTACTCATGTGCGTGACTTTTAGGTAGAGCCACCTAGTATGCTGGGCGTACCAGAGGGTACGCTGGGCTTACTAGACACATAGTGAAAACCCTAAATGAGGGGGTTTCCCTATATAAACAATATGATGGCCTCATTCCTGGCCACCATCCTCAAACAATCAACCCCCTCAAACCCTTATCCTCGTTCTTGATCTTGTGTGTGTCCATTTGAGAGCATTTAAGTGATTCTGTGTGTTCTTGGAGTGAAGAAGGAGCTTTGAAAAAGAAGGAGTGGGAGTGTCGGATATAGATCTGAGCATATATGTGTTGGGAGCTTCATTTGGAGGTATAAAGCTCAAATCTTTCTCATTCTTTTGCTTTGTGCATCATGTTAGACCATCTTAGGGTTTTGGTCCCAATGTTGGATGCTTTATGAGAAAATGAGCTCCAGAGATTATGAGCAGCTCCTATAAGTGTCTTTAGGAGTATAGTGTCATAAAAATCAAGACTTGGACGTTCGAATTAACCCATGCATGAGATATGAGCATTTTTGAGATAAGAGAATGAGAGTTTTGGGTGTTTGTAACTTTACCAGCTATGTAAAGGCTTAAAGTCGTAGACTTTATGGAGCAAGAGCCTTTAGGGAGTCCAGATATCTTATATGAGCTAAGGTCTTAACGGGTTAAGACCAAGAAAGTGAGAAAATCCATACTGGACGTACGCCGAGCGTAATCCTAGTATGCCTCCCGTACTGAGTTGGGGTCCCCGATCAGATTTCATGCATGCTTGTGTACGCTGAACGTACCAAGGGAGTTACGCCCCACATAACCTCGTTGTGGGCCTTTTGGGCTAAATCTTATTTTGGGCCTAAAGGGTTAGGCCTGGATCTTTGGGCTTGTGTACTAGAGGTTTTGAGCAGAGAAATACTATATATATATATATATATATATATATATATATATATATATATATATATATATATATATATATATATATATATATATATATATATATATATATATATATATATATATATATGCCTTGGGCCCTTGTGTTGGGCTTGTCGCTTGGACTTGAGAGTTGGGCCTCGATAGGCCCAATGAGTTTTAGGTTTTGATAAAGAGTTTAACATGTAAAAGAGGTTGATACACATTTTGAAGTAGTTTGATTGATAAAACAACTAACAGTATAGCAAATCCACTGTTTGGTAGTTATTAATCACATGTGATTGATATAATAACTATAATGTTTCAACTTGTATTCCCCCCCCCCCCCATAAAAGCATTTAAAATCATTTAAAAGGTAGATTAAGGGGTATGAACTCACTAGTAGTGAGTGGTTTGGATGAACGAGTGGTATAGGATGCTAAGTGTCAAGTGAAGACTTGAGTACACACACGGATCCTATAT
Organism: Lactuca sativa; assembly: GCF_002870075.4. Taxonomy (NCBI): domain Eukaryota; kingdom Viridiplantae; phylum Streptophyta; class Magnoliopsida; order Asterales; family Asteraceae; genus Lactuca; species Lactuca sativa. Next base: position 3,005,360 of record NC_056630.2, on the reverse strand, counting down.
AACATATAATGACATATATATATATATATATATATATATATATATATATATATATATATATATATATATATATATATATATCTAATTAGTGATTTAACAACTAATTAAGCAAGTAAAGACACCCTAGGACATGGAAAAAACACTTTAATTCAAGTGCTAGAAGTACCAAAGGGTTGCATCTAAGGGAAGTATGACCTTACAAAGGAGTTTACGGCCAACATGGAAGTCTCACATGAGTTTAAGGCCAAGGGGTAAACCCCTATGAGTTTACGGCCGTAAACTCATGGTATTTTGTACCAAATTGTGTTGTAAGGTCTTACAAGTCATTAGGAAGTGTTCTAGGTTCAAGTCTAAGCCTTAGAAAGGAGTGGTGGCACAAGTGCACCACTTATTAGTGTTTACGGACCAAGGTGATTGCCTTGGCCGTAAACACCATATGTTCTTGAGTTTCTTGATGTTTTCTAAGTGTTTAACAAGTGATTGATGCATATAACAAGCTAAGAGTAGTGTACTTACTTATAAGAAGCTTGTAAGGGTGTTTAAGGTCCAAGAACACTAGTGTGTATTCTTGGTGTTCTTGGTGAAATGAAGAACACTTGAAGATCTATCAAATTAAAGAGATTTCATGGATGAAATCATGTACAATCACTAGATAAGGAGATGTAACAACAAATCAAGAGAAAGAATTCTTACATTTTTGGAAGATCGGGATGAAGATCTTAAGATACTTGAGAGAGAAATGGGGTTTCTAGCCTTGAAATGGAAGATAAATGAGGAAAATGATGTAAAATCATGTACTTAACATGAGTTCACGGCCAAACTCATGAGTTTATGGCCCAAACATGAAGGTTTGGCCATAAACTCCATTTAATGGGTTTAAGGCTTGATTAAGGTACACTTGACTCAAGCAGATACTTCCTAACTCCCAATTCTTGAATATACTAGGATTAGAACACTCAAACGGACTCTAAACAGTGCTAAATGATAGCAGAAACAGGTCTGACTTTAATTGGATTGATTGACTGTACAAGATAGAAATTTCGGGTTGTCACATCATCCCCTCGTTAGAGAGAATTTTGTCCCGAAATTAGAGTTTAAGCAAATCAGTAGTTACAAATAACTAAGTAAAAAGATGAGGATATTTCAATTTCATTTGATCCTCGCGCTCCCAAGTGAATTCAGGTCCTTGCTTGGCGTTCCAGCGAACCTTCACTATCAGGATACGACTTTGTTTCGTTTGCTTGACCTCTCGGTCCATGATCTCTACAGGTTCTTCCACGAAGTTGAGGCTCTTGTTGATCTTGATCTCGTCGAGTGGGATAACAAGATTCTTATCGGATAGGCACTTTTTCAAGTTCGAGATGTGGAAAGTAGAATGTAGGTTACTTAGTTCGCGGGGTAGATTGAGTTTGTAAGTTATAGGGCCGATTCTAGCGAGAATCTCGAAAGGCCCTACGTATCTCGGATTTAGCTTTCCGCACTTTCTGAAGCGTATCAATCCCTTACAGGGTGAGACTTTTAAAATAAATCGGTCGCCCACCTGGAATTCCAAAGGTTTCCTTCTTTTGTATGCGTAGCTTTTCTGTCGGTCTCTAGAGGCTTTCAATCGTTCACGAATCTGAACGATCTTCTCTGTCGTTTCCCGAATGATCTCCGAACCAGTGAGAGTGCTGTCAGGAACTCGTCCTTTAGCTAACTGGGTGTCACCCACCCTAGTGCAACACAGAAGGGATCTGCACTTTCGGCCATATAGGGCTTCAAACGGAGCAACCTTTATGCTCGTGTGATAACTATTGTTGTAGGAAAACTCGACAATGGGTAAATGAGTATCCCATGCCTTCACAAAGTCGATCACACAGGCTTGCAAACTTTTTCCGTCGGTTTGCGAATGGTAGACTGTACTCATGTCCAGCCTCGTTCCGAGGGAACTTTGTAGCGACTGCTAGAACCTCGAAGTGAATCTACTATCTCTAGAGATAATGGATATGGGAACACCATGTAGTCGTACGATCTCCCTAATGTAAGTTCTTGTTAGTTTCTCCATCTTGTCAGTCTGTTTGATAGGCAGGAAGTGTGCGGACTTGGTTAACCTGTCAACGATCACCCATATGGTATCGAGACCACCCGTTGTCTTGGGCAACTTGGTTATGAAGTCCATCGTGATCCGCTCCCACTTCTATTCAGGTATCTTCGGTTGCTGAAGTAAACCTGATGGTTTCTAGTATTCGACCTTAACCTTTGCGCAAGTAAGGCATTTACTCATAAAGGTAGAAATCTATGCTTTCATGTTAGACCACCAGTATAACTTTTTAAGATCCAGATACATCTTATCTGAACCTGGGTGGACGGAATATCGAGTGTTGTGCACCTCGGTCATGACCATGTCTCTGAAGCCACCGTGTTTCGGTCTCCAGATCCGATGCATGAAATATAAAGCTCTGCCACCCTTGACTTCCAAGTTCTTATCCATCCCTCTTAGGGATTCACTCGCCACATTTTCAGGTTTCAGAGCGTCGAACCGAGCCTCCTTAATTTGTGTGGTCAAGTGTGAATGGATAGTCATAGTCAATGATTTGACTCTACGACCAGAGTATTCTTTCCGACTTAGGGCATCTGCTACTACGTTGACCATGCCAGGATGATAATGAATTTCGCATTCGTAATCACTGAGTAGCTCGACCCACCGTCGTTGTCTCATGTTGAGCTCCTTCTGGTCGAATATATGATGTAGGCTTTTGTGGTCTGTAAAGATAGTGCTTTTCGTACCGTACAGATAGTGTCTCCAGATCTTCCGAGCAAACACAACTGCTCCTAACTCAAGATCATGTGTGGTTTAGTTCACCTCGTGTGTCTTCAGCTACCTCGAGGCGTAGTCAATGACCTTACCTCTTTGCATTAGAATACAACCGAGCCCTTGATTTGATGCATCGCAGTAGACTATGAAGTATTCTATTCCTTATGGGAGGGATAGTATCGGTGCGGTGCATAAGGCTCGTTTCAGTGTTTGGAATGCTTTCTCTTGCTTCTCTTCCCAGTTAAAGGCCATGCCCTTCTGGGTCAAAGTCGTAAGAGGTTTCGCAATTCGAGAGAAGTTCTGAATGAACCTACGATAGTAGCCAGCAAGGCCTAGAAATTGGCGAATTTCTGTAGGTGTCTTCGGTGCTGACCAGTTCTCAATGGCTTTGATTTTGAAAGGGTCCACATGAATTCCCTCTTCACTAACAACGTGACCCAGGAATTCGACTCTTCGAATCCAAAACTCGCATTTAGAGAACTTCGCGTAAAGCTTCTCTGATCGTAACGTTTCTAAGATCTGACGTAGATGCTGTTGGATTAGTGTCTAAGTCCATAACTATTTTGGTATGTACTTGACCCGATGGTGCATGGTCCTTTTGGGTTGCCTTCACCAAAGCAACTTGATAGGATGAATTATGGAGAGAAAGGATTAAATATGATTTATTAATATATTATGGGAATAATATATTAAAGGAGAAATCATATTGGTTAATTAATATTAGTCAAGAATTAATAAGAATTAAGTTTGTGACTAAAAGAGATTAATTAAACTTAAGGGACTGGAATTATAATTATAAGATAATTGCAATTTGGGCTATGGATTGCCTTATATTAAGGAGTGGACGAATTCTATGGGGAAACCCATTAGAAATCGTCCAATGCCTTTAAGGAAAGGAGTCCATGGGTTGCTTAGGGCTTAAGCATCCAAATTAGGGTTTCCTTGTTAGATAACCCTAATAGCCTCACTATATATAGAACCCTTATGCTCCAAAAACGTGGTGAACTAGTTTTCTAGGGTTTCCACACATTTTGGGCAGCCTCCTTCTCTTCTCTTCTTCATCCTCTTGCTCTTGGTGTTTGTGAACCATTAGAGGAGTGACATTTGTGACTCTAAGCTTTCTAAAGTCAATACAAGAAGGATTTGAGATTGTTATTGCTACATAACAATCAAGGTATGATCTAAACCCTAATTATATGTTATATTGATTAGCATATGCTAGATCTAGGGTTTATAGTCTTGGATAAATTGCATGTACAATAGAGAAACCTAGATCCAAGCATTAGGGCTTGTATGAGCACATAGGATGTTCTTATAACTAAAACCCATCAGTTGTATCAAAGACTAGATTGGTTTCTATTGTATTGATGCATTATGTAGCTGAAAAACGTTTTCTGGCCTTCTGTTCGACCTGACTCGGCGAGTCAGTACCTGGACTCGGCGAGTCAGCCCTACTCGGCGAGTTCCAAAGTGTGACTCGGCGAGTCGGAGCGTCAGACAGAGGAAACTTCGGATTTTGTTGCTGTTTTGCTTAAGGATTATTACAATATTCGTTTTAAACCTATAAAATACGAATTTTATTATTTCTTAATGAATATCCTTGCCAAAACACAAGATAATTACCAAATAATTAGATAATAACTTCCTTATATGATTAAAGCTGATTATTTGTATTAATTGGGTAACTTATTTTGCAAGAAATTGAAATTAGGTCAAATATAGATAATGACAAAATTAATTTGTTAATTTATATTATTTGTTATTTGATCCTTGAGTTATGAAAAGTTTCAATTTTCCCCTTTAGGTTTTATAGTTTAAATTTGAACTCAAAAGTTTAGTTTTGAAATTTAAATAGTCGAAACCCTAATGTTTTGAAAAGGTTTCAAAACTTGCCCTCAAGTTTTGGAATTTAAATTTTGATTAAAAGCTTAATTTTGATGTATATTTAAATTCTAAACACTAATGTTTTGAAATGTTTCAAAACTTGCCCTCAAGTTTTGGAATTTAAAAGTTGATTAAAGGTTTAATTTAGGAATGTTAAATTCTAAAACCCTAGTATTGTTTTGAAAAGTTTAAATCACACCCTTATGGTTTTATTAATTAATTAAGGTGTATAATTAAAAGAGGTTTAATAAATCCATAAAAGTTTTGGTTTACAATTTAATTGAATTAAAAGTATAATTGTTAAATTTGACCACATAGTATTTTAAAAGTGTAAAATACACCCTATACTATATATAACATTAAAAGTCTAACATTATATATATGTATGAGTAAAAGTCAGTCTTACCGTTAGTAGGCCTCTTTCACGAAGCTGGTCAATAAGGGTGTTTAAGGAAATTGCCTATAAAATGGCGATTGAATGGGTATCCACTCTTACCAACCGCACTCTTGACTAGTGGAGGGTCGTTAGCCGAACGGGTAGGATAGGACAAAACCTTCCATTATAAGTATAATGAAGTACAAAAGTAACTAAATGTTTTACAAATTCCCAATCTTAGTTACTTAGGAAAAAGTGAATTGATGCAATTCCATGAAATTACACTTTGTGCCCTTGCGAAGACGTTAGTGGAGCATGTGTGGTTTACCAACACACTAAATGGTTCTAAGCAAAGGTAGCAAAGGGTGACTCAATGTTTGTCATAGTTCGGTGGAGCGTGTGTGGTTTACCGGCACATCGAATAGGTGACCATAACATGTGAGGGCACCATGTAAGTTTGCATGGTTATTCACACCCGCTTTGTGATCCTCGGCATCCCAGTCAAAAACTAGAGGGGCATATCGAGATTCAAACATGCGATTGAAATGTTCAATGAATCTCAAAGGATCTAGGAGTTTTCATAGATTTAAAACTTAAATTTCTTTTTCTTTTTTCATGGTGGAAATTAGTGAATCGTCATTCACTTACCTTCAAATATTCTGCAACTAGATTACGACATCCCTTTTCTAGGTTGTAGCATATTGTGTTGGGTCCTAGCCTTAGTATCTCATTTGGGTGATTTACTAAGGACTCAATCAATCAACTAACTTGAATTCGTTTCTCCCGTTTTGTAGATGTCAAAGTTCGACAACTATGGTCTTCCCAAATCCCGTGGAACAAGCATTCCACATGAAGATGATATTCCACGATTCGATCGAGGAACGAGAGATCATGCTTCACTTCCTCCACCTCCTCCAATTATTGTCCCTAACCCACAAGTTCGAAGGCTTGAAAAGTTCAAGCTCACTCAAGCCCTTTTGGCAAGTAAACATAAAGAAGGAAAGTCAGTGTGTATACACGTCCTAGGGATGAAGTGACACATTGATAGGCTAAGAATGTTGGGATCCGTTGTCTGTGAGGAGATGGCTGTTGATTGGGTTCATCAGTCACTTCCTAACTCATATAGTGAGTTCGTAAGAGAGTACTATATGATGAATTGCGACATGACCCTTATAGATCTCACCTACATGCTTATTGCTGCTGAATCAGCAATGGTTTGGCGCAATAGAAAAGCAAAGTTGATTGGTGAATCTGCCTTCAATACCTCTATGGATATAGACAATGGCAACGAAAGACATGCTATGATCGAAAAGTTTGATCATAAGAGAAAGACAATGTCTGAAGTAGTTCCATGTCCTATTCCAAAAGAGTCAATTTGCTTTTATTGCCAAGAGAAGAGGCATTGGAGACGAAGCTGCCCTATTAACCTAAGAGATCTAAGAGATGGGAGAGTCAAAACGTATGGCTCTGCTTTAGGTAAAAAAATCCATTGACTAACTCTTTTAAGCTTCTATTCTAAATTCTTAATACATAATGTGATAAGATTACAATTGATGTTTTGTAGGATCGAAGAAAAGAAAGGAAGCTTAAGGGAAGAAGTGAGCAAAATCTAACCATGAAGGAATGGATTTCGATCGCATTACTTGAAGAGTAGATTCTTGAGCTACTACTTAGAGTTAGAATTAGATTGCTAAGAAAGATGTATTAGCATAGTTTTTCAATGAATTGCATTGTAAGGACAAATTTTTTCCGCAATAAAATAAATTTTGATTTTATTTATTTATCCTTGCAATGGCGTATATGAAAAATTGATGTTTGAATGTTTCTATTATTAGCACTAATGGATTTGATTCTTAATTAGGTTGTTTGTGGAAATGTCGACAATTTACCAAATAGGGAGAGTTTCTTATCGCCCAAGTTTCAATTGGACAGAAACTTGGAATCATGCAACTTGGTTGCACGATGAATGAGAAATTTCATATTTGGAAATTAGACTAATTCATTGACAAAGTGTCAAGTGAAGGACTAGGAGATCGAGTACACAAAGTTGTGTGCTAATCAAGTCCACCACAAGAATAACAAAGATATTCGTCATGATTTACTAAAGGTTTAGTAAATATGATTACACTTATAAGATTAAGTGTAATTCTAAATTGATTGAAAAAGTGTAAATCAATAGCAGAACGAATAAGAAGAATCAAGTAGGCAGAAAGATAAAAGTTTCTCCATTCTAAGAAGAAGGGAGAGTACCTTTTATGCCTTATGATAAGTCTTAGTGATTAAGAACCATATCTCAATTGGTCCTCTAAGTGAGTCTTAGTACAATTGTATGTCTAAGAAGAGGAATCAAGAATTGAAGAAATGGTTAAATCAAGAAGTCAATCATACTTCGTTCCAAAACAAGTCTTAGAGTTAAGATTGTGAAATTGAGTAATAAGTATTAAGAAGGTTTATAACATTCATCAAATGTGGAAAGTTGTGATGTCTAGGATAAGACAAAGACCAACTAGGACCAATTTATGAAGTGTTTTGATAAAAACTACACTAACTCTTAATGTCTTGAAAGGTTTCAAGAACAAATCAAAATAAACCTTATCGATCATCACTAGCACACGAGTTGAGGTTTACAACCTATCGTGCTGACACTATTTTGTTTCTGTGCCATTCCAATTGAGTTAATTATGCATGTGAGTTCTATGAGTTCTCATTTGAACGCATAAAAGGCAGGCACCTTGATCAATGGAAAGTACATTGATAGGAAAGGGTGAGCTGCTTAACTACTTGGAAGTAATGGTGGGGAGCTGTGTTACCATAAGGCAAGAAATCAAGATTAAGAAAAGTTCGGTCCATATGAGTTTGAATTTGTTGTAAACCTTGGTTTTGACAAATTCACATGGATAGGAACAAATACACCATTAAAATCTAAGTGTCATAAGATTCCCTCCTTCATGAAAATGACTGTGAGGAAATGCTTTCACTAAGAAAGATTTTAAAAAGATAGTGATTGTGAAAATTGTATTCTCGAATTCAATTATAGTTACGGTATCCCTTTCCATGATTTGAATTGTGAGGTTTGGCAATTAGTCTGACTTGTTTAGACACACATATGAGCTATCAAGGGCAAAGGTGTATAAGCTTAGATAAAGGATTATCAAAGCATTAGGTATTAGAAACATGAACTTAAGAAATTCAATAAGTATTGTTTTTCTGGAAGTTAAGTTGGTTTCTGAATACATGTCAAAGCTAATGGGAGCATAAGTGTTATGTTTATAATAATCATCATGATAGTGGGACATAAGTGTTATGATTGTATGATTATTAAGGAAAGTATTGCAAGTTAGCAATATTAATTATAGAGAACAAGAGTCATACTTTGCAAAGTTGTAAAGGTTGAATAGTTGTTTTGCTATAATTAAGGGAGAGAATATTATGCTTCATTTCAAATCTAAAGGCTTAGGTTGTGGAATGTTAATAAATTTAGTCAAGGATCAATAATGTGTTCTCGAATTTCGATTATGATTACGACATTCCTCTTCATAGTTCGAATTTTGAGAACGTAGCACATAAAATATTATGGCAGAAGATTGATAAAGCATCAAATCTTTATGTAAGACATTATGCATCGTGTCCCATACGCTTCGGGTATAGGATCGATTGCAAATGCTATAATATTTGACCATTCTAAAATTTTCCAAATGTCTAGCGCATTTAGAGGGAAAAGGACAAGAATCGGTTTTGACTAAGATAATTAAACAACTATCAAAGGACAATCCAAAGTTCGTCGAGGATTGGTCGCTTGTGAGTAGTTGGAAGTATAGTATTGGATGGAATATATCGACATTATTATAAATAGATAAGATTCTAATAAGAATGAGTTGTCATATGGAAAATGTGGAAACGTGTCCATATTGGGAATTGAATATTGAAAATCTATGTCTAGATTAGAAACTTTTATGAAAAAGGATGTTCAAAGGAATGTAGTTTGAGTGAGAGACATCATATCTAAGGAATTTTACTGTAACAATCTCCGATAGAGGACTTTGTAATATCATTGGCAATAGTCATTGTGAGTTTTGTGCTATGACGTTACGAAAGGATCATTGCATAAAATGTTAGAATCTAGCATATTCCATAAGTGGCAAGAATTTGATATTCTTTCACTTGTGAAAAGAATTGGGAGTTGTGAAATGAGTATGATTGGAAATGTGTTCATTTGATCCATTTCACAAAGTAAGAACCATAGATAAACATTGTGTGCATGCTAGGAGCATGGGACAAGTGTAGTAATAATTCAAGTAAGAAGTTGACAGTCCGAAACAACAAATAATGAGTAATCGATATGGTGATAAATAAAAGGTGTTTTATTTATACTCAAAGGTTTGAGGCCATATGGGATTAGTATTATCCTTGTGTTTCACTTTGCATGTTTTGACTTCCTGAATAATTTAATTGATTAAGAACAGTCAAATTATTCGAATAGGCCACAGTCGTTCATATGTTGGAAGTAGGTATGAATAAAGACTGTCGTGAATTGGTGTGTGGATTGTGTAAAGAGCATTAGACATAAGCAAATGTTTGCTGCAACGTTCATGAGTGCTTATGAATGTGATTTGAGCATTGGATTAAACCCACGCTCACTTGGATCACTCCATGAATTGTATCACAAGTGATTGGTGAGACGATAACATCTTATATTCTTAAAACCGAGATGTGTGAGTTGTATCTTGCAAATCGGTTGCACATTGATAATATGTAAACGCACCAGTAACTTGGTGTCATAAAACATATTATTGTGTGTGATTCGGTGAGTGAGTGCAAGCGAGCATTGAATCAAAGTTTATCCGTTCCTTTTATTCAAAGTAGGATAAAAGCGATATCTTTGGGCCCCTCGATGATTTAGTGATGACAAACGTAAATGCTCGGCCGGGCTAGGGCTAATTTGATTTGTTCAATTAGTCAGTCGTCATAAATCGGAAGTCGAGAAATAGTACAGAGAGAATGATTAGAAATCATGTCTTACGATATCTAGAATGGAGGAATATATGATCCCTTATCTAAAGGACAAGCGTATCTGATAGGATCAGAGTTGATAGCGGCTTTGGAAAGCTACGATTGTAGATCAGGATCTGAAGTCATACACAGAATACTTATTAGACTTATCCAAGTGGGAGACTATTGGATTAGTGTCTAAGTCCATAACTATTTTGGTATGTACTTGACCCAATGGTGCATGGTCCTTTTGGGTTGCCTTCACCAAAGCAACTTGATAGGATGAATTATGGAGAGAAAGGATTAAATATGATTTATTAATATATTATGGGAATAATATATTAAAGGAGAAATCATATTGGTTAATTAATATTAGTCAAGAATTAATAAGAATTAAGTTTGTGACTAAAAGAGGTTAATTAAACTTAAGGGACTGGAATTGTAATTATAAGACAATTTGGGCTATGGATTGCCTTATATTAAGGAGTTGACGAATTCTATGGGGAAACCCATTAGAAATCGTCCAAGGCCTTTAAGGAAAGGAGTCCATGGATTGCTTAGGGCTTAAGCATCCAAATTAGGGTTTCCTTGTTAGATAACCCTAATAGCCTCACTATATATAGAACCCTTATGCTCCAAAAACGTGGTGAACTAGTTTTCTAGGGTTTCCACACGTTTTGGGCAACCTCCTTCTCTTCTCTTCTTCATCCTCTTGCTCTTGGTGTTTGTGAACCATTAGAGGAGTGACATTTGTGACTCTAAGCTTTCTAAAGTCAATACAAGAAGGATTTGAGATTGTTATTGCTACATAACAATCAAGGTATGATCTAAACCCTAATTATATGTTATATTGATTATCATATGCTAGATCTAGGGTTTATAGTCTTGGATAAATTGCATGTACAATAGAGAAACCTAGATCCAAGCACTAGGGTTTGTATGAGCACATAGGATGTTCTTATGACTAAAACCCATCAGATGCTTACTATGCTCTTCCTTACTACGAGAGTAGATAAGTATGTCATCTATGAAGACAATGACGAACTGATCCAAGTAAGGACGACATACCCTATTCATTAAGTCCATGAATACTGCGGGCGCATTGGTCAATCCGAATGGCATCACTACAAACTCGTAGCGCCTGTAACGAGTTCGTAAGGATGTCTTCGGAACATCCTCTTCTAGCACTCACAACTGGTGATACCCGGACCTCAGATCTATCTTCGAAAAGTAATTCGCCCCTTGAAGTTGGTCGAACAAATCATCTATACGAGGCAGAGGGTAACGATTCTTAACGGTAAGATTGTTGAGCTCCCTGTTGTCGATGCACATACGAAACGATCCGTCTTTCTTCTTGAAGAACAAGACCGGTGCTCCCCAGGGTGAGAAGCTTGGTCTAATAAAGCCCTTGCTGAGCAGTTCGTTAAGTTGACCGGACAGTTCTTGCATCTCTGCGGGTGCTAGACGATAGGGCGATTTGGTTATGGGGTAGCCTCTGGAACTAAGTCGATTCTGAACTCGACTTGACATTGTGGAGGTAATCCTAGGAGTTCTTCTGGAAAGATGTCGGGAGAATCGCGTACTACTGGAATGTTCTAAATGTCCTTCATCTATTGGCTCACATCGACAACATGAGTAAGGAATGCACGACATTCCTTTCGTAAGTATTTCTGGGCTTGAATACTCGATGTCGGCACGATGCAGACTCAACCAATCAATGCCGATAATGACGTCGAAACTTTTAATTGAGACCAGCATGAGGTCGATTGTAATTGAATGGTTATCTAGAGTTAGAGTACATCCTATGTATATACTGCTAGTGCTATCAGTCTTTCCATTAGCCATTCTATAGTGAACGGTTCTTTAAGTGTTCATGATTTTTGCTTAATTAATTGAGCAAATTTCTGGTTCACGAAACTCCTCTCTACTCCACTATCAAACAGAATGCATGCATATGAGTTATCGAGGAGAAACATACTAGTGACCATTGTGGGGTCGGCAACCGCTTCCTCGTGGCCTATGGAAAAAATTCTTCCCACTCCACCGACATTCCCTGCCTTTGGGCAGTTCCTCTTGTAGTGGCCCGCCTTGCCACAACCGTAGCAAGCCTATCCTACACCAGCGTCGGGGACTTGGTTGATCGGCCTTGCCGGGGATTTGCATAAACGGGCAGTGTGCCCCTTCCTGTTGCAGTTAGAATACTGCATTTCCCGGCAGGCTCCAGAGTGGTGGAAGTTGCATTTGCTGCACTTGGGCAAACTTCTAGCGTACTGCTTTACCGGAGCAGCAGCGGCAGGTGCTATCGCAGCATGAACGACCACAACCTGCTACTTTTTGGCAGCTTTCTGCTTCTTCTTGTCATCCCAGAACTTCCACTTGTTGGCAGCGGCTTTGGAGGGTTCTGAGATGGCTAGGGTTGTTGTTGTTGACGACGGGGTAAGGACCCCATGGTCAATGAGCTGTTGTGCCAATCACTTGGAACTATCGAATGTAGTGGGGTTTGAATTTAAAACATTCCCCTGAAATGGAGGCACCAGCCCCCAGATGTACCTCTCTATTTTCTTTCCCTCCGTGTGTACCATGTTGGGACATAGGGCCACCAGCTTGCTGAATCTGTCGATATAGGAAACTATGTCAGAGCCTTTCATGGTTAGGCTCCATAGTTCCTGCTCTAATTTTTGGATTTTGCCCCTCGGGCAATATTCTTCAATCATGAGCTCTCTCAGAGCTTCCCATCCTATAGCATTTGCCACTACTAGAGGGAGTGACTTGACATGGCTATTCCACCATGTTAGTGTAACACCCAGGATTTTGAAAGCCAAGAAAGTAAAGGAAACCCTAAATTTAAGAGGGACTCGACGAGTCAAAGGAAGGACTCGGTTAGTCGGAGCGGGATCCGGGTCGATAAGAAAGTGACCAACTCGACGAGTCGGCCAAGTGGACTCGGCGAGTCTGGTCTGTTGGAGGAAAACCCTAAATCCGGGGCTTGGAGCCTATTTAAGCATCTTAATCTTCTTCCTAGGGCTCCTTTACAGCCTCTTGCACCCAGAACGCCGCACCTTAAGCCCCCATTGTGTTCATTCAAGCTTTTAGCCATTTTTGAGTGGGTTGAAGGAAGAAGAAGGAGTGGGAATCCTTGAAGCACCAGGGAGGGGCTTTGGATCTGAAGTTTGGGAAGCATTTCAGAGCATTAGAAGGTATCAATTCGTTTCTCTCCTCCAGATTTTCCCTTGGTTATGAGTTTTGGGGCTTTTAAGCCATGTTTAAGACCAATCTTGAGCTTGAGGTCCAGATCTGAGGTTGCTACCTCAGATCCATGTTTATTTTGGTATGTAATCCCATAAAGTATCAGCCATTGGGTGGAAGTTGGAGCCTCTTGGTCCTAAACCCTAGCTATGGGTGTATTTTGCCTAGATCTCACTCTCTACACGTAAAGGTTGCAACTTTACGTGGGAAATAGGCTTGGGGAGGGTAGATCTATAGTTTGGAGCTCATGCATGACTCGAAAGTCCTCTGCATGTAAGTGGATCTTAGTGGACTCGACGAGTCCTTCGAGTGGACTCGGCGAGTAGCTTGAAGATGAGGAGGAACTCGACGAGTGGGATGAACAGCTCGTCGAGTCGGATGAAGATGGGCATGAACTCGGCGAGTTGGATGAACAACTCGTCGAGTTGGATGAAGTTTGTCGTGTGCTCGGCGAGTCTGTTCTTAGACTCGGCGAGTCAGGTCGAGTGGTCCCAAACCCTTCGAGTTAAGACTCGAGTCAGCGAGTCGAGCCAGGACTCAGTGAGTTGGTCAGGACAGGAATCGGGAATCAGTAGACTCGGCGAGTCAGGGGCTGACTCGGCGAGTAGAGTCGCGAGTGGAAGGACTCTGGAATTATGAACTCGGCGGGTCAGTAGGGCGACTCGACGAGTAGGGTTGACCTGGAAGGTTGACTTTGACCAGGACGTTGACTTTGACCAGAATTGACTTGGTTGACCTTAGAAGGTCAGTTAGACTAAGTGTTGGGTTGTTGTTGGTAGCTCGGGGAGCTAGCGGAGCAGCAGTTCGGAGTTAGCGGTCAAAGGGGTTAGCAGCGGCAGTTCGGCAATATCAGGTGAGTTTCCCTTGTATGAATGGGTCTACGGCCACAATGCCGGCCCATGTAGTTATGAGTAGAAGACCCGGGGGTTAGCCCTAGGCACAGTATGCTAGTATGATATTTGGACGAGGTCCAATGATAGAGGGCGGGTGCCCAAGGAGTAGTTTATGTGATAGTTTATACTTGTCGTCTGTGTGATACTTGTATGTGCCTGGTAGGGAGGTGAGTGTGGGCGAGGTCCCGTATCTCACCAATAGCAGAGTGTGGATGGTGTTCCACATCTCAGTAGCAGTAGAGCATGGGCGAGGCCCAAGTTAGAAAAGGAGTGAGGGTGGGCTGGGCCCGTAACTCACTATCAGCAGGAGTATGGACAAGGTTCCATGACTCATCAGTAGCAGGACACGGGCGGGGCCCAGAGATAGGCGAGGCCTTAGAGTAAGAGTTGTTAGTATATGTTTAGTTTATGTAATGTTATGTGATATGTTTATGTGCTATTATATGTTAGAGGGCGAGGCCCTGTGACAGGCGAGGCCTAAGTGAAACAGATCTGTATCCGAGCGGGGCTCGAAGCCAGGCGGGGCCTGGAGCGGCGGGGCCGTTGTAGCGGGCGAGGCCCGAAGTAGAGGGCGAGGCCCAGGATAGCGGGCGTGGCCCAGTATGTGCAGTATGTGGTTTGGCATGGTATGTGGTAAGGTGGGGAACTCACTAAGCTTCGTGCTTACGGTTTCAGTTTTGGTTTCAGGTACTTCCGGTAGCGGAGGGAGGAGCTCGGGGTGATCGCATGGCACACACCATAGATTAGTCAACCTGGGAATGTTTACTCTGATAATAAGCATGTGTTTTGAAAACCTATACTCAGATTATGTTTTGGAATGATGTCTTTGGTTAAAGTAATATTTTATTAAAAAGAAATTTTTGGTCTTAAATTTTGGGATGTTACAGTTAGGGCTTTTTCCTCGAAGGTGCAAGCAGCGAACTTGACCTTGCTCCCTTCTGGGTAGGAGCGGATTTCGAAGACCGATTCGGTCTTCTCAAACCATTGCGAGAGGGCAATGACTCCGCCATTCCCTTTAAAGGACTTTGGCTTGCAATCGGTGAAGTCCTTGTAGGAGCACTCTCTTGAGCACACAAGGACCTCACCTTGAGATGAATGAACAGGTGTTCCACCTCCGCTGGCACTATTAGAAAGATATTGAGCCATGGATATTGCCACAGCCGCAACTACTGTACCATTTAGAGTTGCCGTATCAATTTGAGGAGGAGGTGGTGGTGGTGTTGAAGTTACCCTAGGATTGCGTCTCGTTGATCGGCGCAGAGGCATCTTTTGACTAACAAGTTTACAAAGATTAACATAGTAAGAATCAATTGTAAGTATAGTGAGAGGGATCCATGGACTAAATTTCCATAGCCCAACAGTTGAATGAGTGTATGTTTTGAAATAGCGACACCATATTAGAATATGGAAACACAAGAGTAGATACTTTTCAATAGATTGGATAACTGCCAATGTTACTAGTATTAATGATGTAAATGAGTTCGAGAAAAATGACCTAACAGTAGGTCTTACATCGTACCATAAGGGAAAATGTTGATAGTTTAGAAGTCTAGTTAAAGTACTTGAAAGATAGAAATAATTTATAGACATGTGCTACTTAGAGCATAGGTAAGAAAGACTATTCTTTAAACCAAAAGGAAAGATGAGCTAGACATCTTCTACCGACAACGGGTACTCCTCGAGCGGACCCTCATATCAGCCAGTTGACGAACTATGTCCTGAAGATGTCGCTCATGAGCTCTCTGACGCACTCGAGGTTCCATGACTTCGGCTCGGGATGTAGCTAACTATTGCTACAGAGCCTCATTGGATCTCCTAGTCCTTTCCATAGCCTATTCAAGATGGTGAATGCGAACCGTGTTAACGCCAGAGTTGGCTTTAATTTCCATGACTCGGTTGATGGCTGCCCGACCTTGCTCGAGATTCCGAGCAATCCTACGGACCATGATGGGCAGGATTCGGTCAACTGAGCCTCCCTCGCTTATATTGTAAAAGCTCCAGTCTCCATTGAAGGGTAAGAGCTGACCCTGCTCATCACTCCAACGGTTCAATTTTGTCACCCACAAGGGTGTGGGACCTTGAAATGCTTGTCGGGGGTTAAGGTTTGGGATTGGAGCCTCTTGTGGTAGGTTGTTGACTTCTGGCTCGGAGTCAGAACTATCAGAAAAGCCTTCAGCATGGTGATCGTCCAAAGGGATTGGATGATCATCTTCTGGCTCTTCTTCAAGCCATCCAACATTGCCTTCATTTGGGAAGTACGGGTTGTTGTGGGGATGGAATCCAGCCATGCTATCTATCGAGAAAAGGGATAAAGGAATAATTAATAGACGTACTAATTAGATAATTATAAGATGATCTTTATCAGTTACTTCAATACTTGTATAGTGCATACCAGTTATATGTAATCAAAACAAGATAGACCTTCGAATAAGTGACCCTAACTCCAAACCCACAACCAAACAAGGAACAAGGAGTAAAGCAAAGATTACAGATTCTAAGTCTATGACATCCTAGTTACATATAACCTTAGCGTATCCACTTAGCAACTATTGACCTACTAATAAAGACCTTTTTAGTTCTCAGATAAGAATTATTGTAACAAAAAATACTCCTATAGTATTTTAGGTTTATGTTCTAATGTTTTCATTGTAGTAGTATTGGTAAGTTTTTAGACTTGTTGCCACATCACAGCCATTCTCAGGCATATGCTAATCACTTCTCGGACCAACATAGTTGATCAGGCTATGTCACTCCCAGAACTGATCATACATCCCCGAGTCTACTTGTGATGTTCAACAATCGTAATATTTTTGTTATGTCCTAGTGACACTGATTTTAGTATGAATATAGGTATGTATACTTTGTTAAATATTTTAGTATTTAAAAGTATAAACTCTTGATCAGAGTATTTAATCCCGCTGTGTTTATAGTTTGTATATCTTTTATGGGTTGATATACTCGATTCACTATAAACGATGCTCTGATACCAATCTGTCACACCCCAAAACCGGAACGGCGGAAACGTTCAGGGGTGGAGGACGTCATATACAGTATCACAACAAAGCATAGTAGTAAACAAGCAACAACATCATCCATTGCATTAATAATATAATTTAACACAAGTGTGTTCTTTGAAGTTTATAAGACACCAAAAATGTAAATAAAAATAAGAGATGAGTCTTGAATGAGTTCCATCTTCTCAAAACCTGACATTAGTACCTGTCTACCGATGACCTGAGAATACAAGTTATTTTGAAAGAGTTTATCAGCTTTAAAGCTGGTGAGTTCATAAGCATTTTAGTGTCATTATTTTTATGAAAATGTTTGTATTTCCTAGAAAATCCTATATTTTATAGTAAACGTAGCCTTATACCAAGGCATCAAATGTTCTGTGTGTTTGTTTCTTGTATGAGTGTGTATTTTCCCAAGTGTGACTATCATTAACCAAAAATATAATTTCTACATTACCGTTTATATGAGAAGATCACAATTTGAATGTAATGGGGGAAATAACAATAGTACTGTAGTGTTGTATTATAGTAACTACTGTTGTACTATCTACCTTAAACCAATTGTTATTTAAGGTATAATGTGAAATGGTTGCACCATGCTTTCTACTAATAACACGACGATGAAAGACGTCAGAAGAAATGACATTTGGCACCCGTAGACTTGCAA